>NC_080027.1:84030428-84338545 GCF_030020395.1 Manis pentadactyla
CCATTTAAGTAGTGTTCCAGTGTCTGGGCTTGGAGTCACTTAGGCATTGCCTTTGACGGAGTAGGTAACTCTTCCTGAGCTAATTTGGGTTTATAAGCTAGACATGGAGGTGGGAGGAGCCGGCCTGGATCAGGTCTGGGCCTGAGGGCTGGGGAGAGCCTCCTTATTGAAGTGGATGGTCTCTCTTCAGGTTCCATGCAGCCTGAGGCCAAAACAAAGACCAATCAGACACCCTCTGTATGCGCTGTGGCCAGATGAGGGGCCAAGGCCTTGGAAACCAGAATGACCACACCCAGTTTATAGAGATGCTGCTGAATTTGCAGCAGACCACAGGGGATTACATCATGCACTGACACTAGGCAGCTGTAGCAGGACCTGGCCACCCGGGAGCAGGAAACCTTCCTGAGACGTTTAATGTGCCCGGTGGTCAACCTCCTGCTGCCCGGGGCCACAGGCAACCTCGGGCTCCACCTGCCTTGCTCTTCCCTGGACTCTCAGGGAGATGTTGGAGGTGGGCAGCAGGCCCACTCACCCAGGCAGCCTGACCAGCTGGTTACCAACTGAGTGACTTGGAAGCTGCATTTATCAGCCAAGACCTGTCCAACGGAGGAATTGACATCTCTGCATTATAGCACTCCAGCTTCCAGGACTACAAGACCTACCAAGGAGACAAGTACCATGAAGACAAGAACATCTTGGTGAGAATGGGGTGAACATACTGAGGGGCCCAGTCACTAGGGTTTACTGAGTCCTCTGCAGACTGTTATGCTCTCTCTTACTCTTCCTGGTCCCATGAAGTAGGCACTCTCATTGTACAGATAAGGGAATGGGCACAGAAAAGCACAGTGACATCCCCAAGAAGGTTGAAGAGCTGGGTCTGTGTTCCCTTCCTCTCTGCAGCGTGCCTTCCCCAAGTCCCCGCTCTTACACACTAGGAGTCACTGTGGTCACAGTGGCGAGTAGACCTGCCACAGGGAGCTCAGTCTAGTGATGCAGCGATCCACTGGGGAAACGTTAGAAATAGTTCCAGAAGCACCTGTGGATGCCTGCTTTGGGTGGTCTGGGAAGGGGTCTTAAAGGCTGAATTAGCTAGCCATGGGTTGGTGGTGGTGGGGTCCTCCAGGGAGGAGGAACAACATGTGGAAAAGCTGTAGGGTGGGAAGGAAGGGCTTCTAGTAACTGGAAAAGGAGGCCCAGGTGGCTAGGGTAGGGACAGTGAGTTCTGTGATCAGCTGTACATATGGGGGCAGGAAGTTGTGAGGTGTACGGGTGTTATCCTGAGGGTGATAGGAAGCCAATAAAAGGCTTCCAGCAAGGGAGGTTCACAACAGTTCTCTAGCCAGAGGGTGGAGTCACAAGTTCCCTTCTGTTTCTAGCTAAGCCATGTGTGGCAGTGGCCATCTGCTTTTCTGGAGGCCAAGTGAGTCAGGTATCTCTGTGGGATTCTAAGGGACTGTACCCCTCCCCCTCCCCAATAACTTGAAGGACCTTTCGTGGACATGGAATTAGCAGAGGTGGGTAGGAGGCAGGGCCTGTGGTGGTTACAGATCCAGCCTCTGGAGTCAGGCAGGTGGAGTTCTGCCTACCACCAGAGTCACACAGCTAGTAGGTTATTTAGCCTTTCTGAGCTTTGCTCCCTTTAAAGCAGGGATCATAACAGAACTTTCTGCTCAGGAATTTTGAGAATTAAGGCAACTCACACAAAGCACTTAATTTAATGTCTGGCACATAACTCAATGACTGGTACCCGATACATAATATAACTACTATTACTTATGCAATTCCAAAGAGAAATCTACAAGCTGTAAGATTTTGGGTTTGTGGAAAGTTTTCAAACACTTTAAGTTACTTAATATGGGTTGAATTGTTTCCTAGGGCAGTGAGATCTCCATTTGAAATAATCTGGGATGAGTACTTACTGGAGTATGTGAAGGGGGCCTTATGGGGCAGGGCAAGTGGACTGATCTCAGATTGCTTCCATCTCCAGGGCCCCATTAACCCTGTATCAGTGAGAATAAGCTTTGCATTGATCTGGCACATGACAGGGTAAGCTGGGTTCCAGGCTCTGCTGGGACCCACCCTTGGGGCCCCATCCCCCTGCAATGTTTCTCAGTTTCTGGTAGATGCAGGAGTGGGGCTTAAGAGTCTGGGTAAGGGAGTGGGGAAACAGTGTTAGAATAGCACCTGAGTTGCTGACTGTTCAGAGGTGTTCTCTGGATGGGTACAGGGTGGGTAGGCTGTCAAGGGAGCCTCTGGCTCAAGTGTAGGGGTGGGGAGGTTGTCAGACACCTCCCATGAGACATCTATTTTTATAATCTATGACAAGAAGACTGGGGCCTCTGTCCATTAAGGAGCATGCAGTGTGTCGCCGTTCTCCTCTTGAGAGGGCTTGTGGTTTAGGGCACACGCCCACATGTATCCAAGGGCAGGAAGAAGCCAGTTAGGCTTCCCTGGTCTGGCTGTGTTCATGCTCTGTCCATCACCAGCTGAGTCAGAGTGACATGAACTACACTGAGGATGTCCTGCTGTAATATCCTAACTGGAGAGGGCAGTCATTGTAAATAGCCTCCAGTTCTATGGTCTCCTGGTCCACAAGCACCTGTCCTCATCCAGGAGGGACTCAAGGTTGATTCTTGGTTGGCTCCTTCCCTATTTCTTTGAGCAACAACTTCTAGAAAGTGCCTAGAGCAAAACATCGTCTAGAGGCAGCCTGGTATAGTAGAAATAGCACTGCCCTATATTCAAAAGGCCTGAGTTTTTGTTCAAACCCTCGCACTTACTGTCTGTGTCACCTGAGGAGTTGATGGCCTCAGTCAGTAGCCCTGCACCATGAGGTTGGATGGCTTGCTCTTTGGAAAAGACTGAAGTCTAGACCCTGAATGAGAAAGGGCTCCTGGGCCTGGAGCTGCAAGGTCTCTCTGGCTCTGTCTACAGCCTGCGGGAAGAAATGGCCCGGTTCCTGACTTAACACTACCAGGCACCTGCCCAGTTTGATCCAGAAAACGTGAGTCAGTTTCTGAGCCTCACTGCCACCCCGGTACAAAGCTGTGTTCTTGGGGAACTGCATATTCTAGAGGGACACTCTCAGGGCCAGGGCAGGGTGGAAGCCAATGGGTTCCAGAGGCGGAGGCTCAGTGTGGAGGTTCCTGGGGCCTGTCCCTCCCAGGAGGAGGAAAGTAGGGGGGACTAGCCCTTCTTACATGGGATTGGGCTTTCTTTCTGCCTTCTGTGCATCTCCAGGTGGTTGTTCTAAATGACTGCTGTGCTCTAGTTTCCATGCTGGCCATGGCTCTGTATGATCCAGGTGGTAAGTCAACAGGCTCTGCTTCCCCTCAGGGAAACAGCAACACGTGGGCAGGGGCTGGGCCTTATGGAGAAAAGACATCTTGACTCAAGGCCTTACACCTCAAGTACAGGGAACGTCTTCTTATCATTTCTGCAGGCATACGGTATTTGGATTCCCATTTAATAGGAAAGAAAATACATGGAGGGATGCCCCAGGTGACAGTGGGAGCCAGCTCATATTATTAGTTGGGCTTTTGGGATCAACCCCAATACAGAGAGCCCTAATAAATGGGCTTAGACTATATAGATTTCTTACCTTCTTCTCAAAAAAAAAAAGCTAATTAGTTTTAGACCAAATGTGGCTGAGAGATCTCTTCTCAATCCTACTCTTAATGCCTGAACAAGAACCTGATATTAATGAGCTCTGGATAGGTGGGAGTAAGTCACGAAGATGACCCGTTTCATTCAGAAGACTAGGTCCTTGGTTAGTTCATCAATGAAGCCAAATGGATGGAAAGAAAACACAGGAGGTCCCCAGGTCCAGAGAGCCTCAGCCATGCAGGCAGATGAAAGCCCTCCCTGTGAGTGGACCTCAGCTGCCAACGTCAGGCCCGGAGCTGACAAGACTTGCTGAATGACCAGGGCTCCACCTGCTACAAGCCTGGCTTGGTTGGTGCCCTGGATTCTGAAGCATTCACAGCAATGCCTTTTCTCCTTCTCTGATGTACACACAGACAGGAAACTTGAGTTTTGTTCCTCAAATAGTGTTTATAGATATAGATAACTTTTGTAGAACCTGAGCCCCAAAGCATTAATCCCCAAGTAGAGGGATTGCCAAACAAACCTTCTGTCTGTAGCACCGCTGGTCTGGGGGCCTGACTGAGAGACCTATACTGACAGCTTTGTCTCCCTTTGCTCCCAGAGGCCTTTCTGACTGCCACGCCTTCTATGGTGGATTCATCTTTAGTTCCCACCTGTATTCGAAAGTTGAACTGATTCTTGTCCACCTGGAAAGTGAGGTCAGAATGGGGCCCCTTCTCCTGCTCAGCCCATCTAGGCAATGGAATGTTTTAGGGGCATTTAGAAGGTGTACAGGGCCTTGCTTTCCTCCCATATAAATGACAGTGGGGGAAGGATGGAGAAATTGGTGCAAAGAGGGCATGTAGGATTGGAGCCCTGGGTAAGAAGGCAAAGGATTGTTGAGGGTTTATAGGAATGAGGAATCAAGACTTGGAAGCTTTCAGATAGGCAGAGTTTGTCTTTCAGATCACCAATGTGAACACCCACCCATTCCAGTTTACTGTGGACAAGTTGGAGCAAGCCCTGCTTGAGGCTAGACTTAATGTAAGGAAGGAGCCATGTCTTCAAGGTGGTTGAAAGGGGTTGAGTACTGAGACTCTGGTATGACTTGTTCACCAAGACTATATGGACTCCTTCAGAAGAGGCAGTGTCCTGGGGGCATGTCCCCCTGTCTCTGGCAGCTCTGGACCTTTTTCCTGTTCCCCCCTGGGGGTAGTATAATAGTTGTTACTTCCAGATCCCACCTAGGCTCTAATTGGATGTCCTGACCCGATCCTTGGCTGAACTTGAGATAGATGTGAAGCACTCATTCACTTGGTTATGTTTGGTGCTTTTTAGAGAACTCATGATAATCAATCCTCAGAATCCTCTGGAGACATCTACTCCTGAGACTCACTGAAAGAATACCTGGAATTTGCCAAGAGAAATGAATTCCCCCTTGAGACTAGATGAAGTCCCTAAAATGGATTCCCATTGCTCATGGTCAAGAAGTAAGAATCAGAAATAACTTACCCTACACACTTGTACTGAACAGTGAACTTCTCAAAGTTATGTGTGACCAATTGGAGTTGAAATGAAGGAAATGCATCCACATGCCTACCACTTCAACCAAACTTTTTTTGCCATTTCCCTTCTGGCTTTTGCCCATGTACAGACATCTACCCACTGTTCCTTTCCTTATAGCATAAGCACTTTCTCCCATAATCCATTTCCCAAACTATTTGGCCTGAGATGTCAAGAAAGACAGACTGTTAGACCTGTGTGTACCTATGGAACCTCCCATTCCTGAGAACATGTTAGTATCAGTTGTCTCTGGAATCCTGAAATAGCCCAATTAGTTAGGATAGATAATCTTCCATTTTTCTAGAAGACACATACCTATTCAAACTTCATAACTAATCCAGACCAATTAATGGCAGAAAATGGGGACAAAAGGAAGAATGCTGAAAGTTATGGGCTGCAATTTTGACAAAACTATATTCCAATCTCAGCTCTAACACCTGCTGGTCAACAGAATCAACTTTCTATCTCAGAAATTTAGTTTCTTCATCTGGGAAATGGAGATAAAAACACTGCTTCAGAGGGCTGTTGGGAGAATAAACAAGATGATGTGTATGAGCACTTAGAGCACTTAATGCCACTATTCCATTCATACCCTGGGAGGGAGCTCCTCACTATACCAGGTGACACCCTGCCCCTTCCCACTGGTCTCTGCTTGACTGTTGAAGGGTTATGTAAGATGTTCTCATGCATGTCTTCTGGGTCGTATTCCTTTCTGGCACCCCCAAGCCAGGTGTAAAGCTGCCTCTGGTATACCACCCTATTCTCCCTTACCATGCCCCTCGAAATCATTGGATGGGCTGCTGGGGCAGTAGGAGTATCTGATCTGTATCTAGAGAAAACCATTAAAGGAAGTGAGTTGAGATAGAGAGAACCTAGATATTGTTCTCCCTCTTTCACCCAACCTGCAGGTACAACCTACATGTGATTATAGATGAGATTTACATGCTGTCTGTGTTTAATGAATCCATCACATTCCACAGTGTCCTGAGCATGGAAAGGTGAGTTGGTCTTAGCTGGGGTTGGGAATGAGGACCATGAGGCTCCTGCTCATGTGCGGGGTAAGCTCATGTGCTATAAAGTTAATTGGATGTGTGCTGGGAACCGGGCTAAGTACCATTGGGAGTGTAAAAATGAGCAAAGCATCATCTTTCCTCCCAACTGTCTTCACTAAATGCCATTTTGTGCACTAGATAACTTGAGGGCAGGGTATAAAGTACACTGTCCAAAGTCAAGATAAAACCCTACCAAAGGTCAGGGTAGGAGCTTCTTGACAAGCACAGGGAAAGAACAGAAAGAGGGCAGAACTTTATGGGTAGTATTTGGTCTGAGAATAGATCCCAGCAGCTAAAGCACAAGAAGCGCTTGCCTGGCAGAAGGAACAGCTTCAAAGGTGGGGCAGTAAAAAATAGATGAGCACATTTTAGAGACAGTGGGTGCCCTACATGTGTGAAGAGCCAACTGCCGAGAAGGTGGCTTTGGACCAGCTATAGGAAGTCTATGAGCCAGGGTGAGGGGCCCAGTCTTCATTCAGTGGACACTTATTAATTATCCCATCTAGTACTCCCAGGATACCTTTTGTTAACTTCCTGGCTTAACTGGGGCAACTGTTTCTTAAACTTTGGTTCCTGTAGGCCCTTCTTTTAAAGAAGGGACCTCAAATCTTTCCTCCTTTCCCCTCACAGACCCAAAGTTTTCATCCTTCAAATGTTTCTCCACAACCTTGATAGTATTGTCTCCTCTCCAGTTTGCCTGACCCCAACAGGACCCACGTGATCTGAGTCACCAGCAAGGTGAGTCCCAGCTGCTTATCCCTGGGTAGGGAAGAAAGGGGAGCCAAGAGCAGAAGGCAGACAAACTAGGTATTCCCTCTCCTACTTCTATTCTTCAGGTATTTTGGCATCTCTGGTTTCCACTTTGGAGCTCTGTACACCCAAAACAAGGAGGTGGCCTCTGCTGTGAGCTCTTTTGGCTACCTCCACGGCCTCTCGGGCATCGCCCAGCACAAGCAGTGTCAGCTGCTCTGGCACAGAGGTACTGAGCCCCATCCCAGGCTGGCATCTGGGCCAGACCTCATGGCTATGGGTAATGCCTGGGTCTGCCTGGACCTCTGACATGCCCTAAATACACGGAGACTCTGTTCACTGTCTCAGGTTTAATGATGGCAAGACAGGAAGTTTGAAGGAGGGCAGGATGCAGCTCAAATGGTGCAGTAGGGTATAGATGGAAGATGGAGATGCTGGTTTAAAACAGGCTGGGTTTTAATTTCTGGCTGTCTGGTAGCTCATGCTCTGCCTGGAAAGGGAATGGTTAATTGTACTCTAAGATTTGAAGGTGGGAACTACAGAAATCTTATGTGAAGATTTACAGAATCTTTATGTGAAGGTCAGTTTTTCCTCCCTAATGTCCTGCTTGCTTCAGACAGAGATTAAAGAAATGCCCTGATACCTTGAATATCACTTGACTTCATCTTCCAAGGTGATCAAAAGAGAGCTGCCATTTGGGCAAGTTGGTGTGGCTAGACTGGTGGTAACTGGATTTACCTTTCTCCATGGATCTTAAGTGAATGCTGGCTTCAGAGGGAATGTCCCCCCTGTAATACCATGACCCAAACTTAGATAGAGCCCCCTTTCTTAAATACCCTGTAATGGAGCAGATGTCAGTCTAGAGGATTTAAATTAAAGTTGGGATATAATGAAACTGGGATATAATATAATCAGATAATCTGATTTAGAAAACAGTTTGCTTTCAGCTTTGGGTGGGGAAAGGGTTGATAGGAGAGGTCCAACAGAATGGTACCAGGCCCTTTGATAATTGGCAGAATTCAGACTCCCAGCTGAACAGTTTCTTAACATTGGGTACATGTGATAATTACCTGATGTATGGACTCCATTCCCAAAGATTCTGATTTAGCTGATCTGGAGATATAACCAGGCATCAGGACTAATGTGCTGATTAGTCAGGTGGTACTAATGTGCTGCCAATGATGAGAACAATTGGACTAAGATCATCCCCAAGCATGTCTAAGTTCTTCAGAGTCCATTGTGTGACACTCTCAGGCAAAAGATAAGGGGAGCTGTGTGGACTTGCTGCTTGCCCAGTTGACAACAGCAGCACTAGTCCCCTCAGTGAGTAGGGGATACCCTGACTCCTTGCCTCAGGGATGTAAACTCCAACAGAACATTCCTACTGGACTACTGTGGATAAAATGAGAGTTCCTGTGGCCAGGATTCTCAGCTGGTGCTGGTTGACTAGCTCACTGCACACCTGTGAGCAATACATGGCTGTTGACTCTATAAAAAGAGCTCTGCCCAGTGCTCTGGGCATGACATGGTGGCACGGCTGCAAGACTGCAGGAGAGCAGAGAGGAGGCAGAGATGCTAGTGCTCGACCTACCACCGGAGAACAAGCCGGGTAATAAACCCTTTCACCCCAAGAACGTTTTGCTGTCGATTTCTTTGGTCACACTGAATTCATAGCAAACTTGCCCAGGGCTGAAACCCATTGGCAAGACAACTACTTACAAGCCTGATGTCTCCACCTGAGCCGTAGTTACAAAGTGGGTGTGTTGGGTAAAGATGCTATCAATTTAAATATCATAGAGTCAGTCTTGGATAGAGATAGCTGGAATGAAGCCCAGGCAGGGAGTATTTGGTAAGGAACTCTAGCAAATCTCTGCTACAAGATATGTGACAGCCCTCTTTCCCCACTCATCCAGAATGGATTGACAAAGTGTACCTGCCCACTAATTGCTCCTGCCTACAGGCAGCTCACAAGTACATCACGAACAAGTTGAAGGCATGGAAGATCCCCTTTCTCAACTGTGGCTCTGGCCTCTATATTTGGATCACCTGGAAAAGGTGAGCTTTGGGTGTGAATACAGGTGTTCTTGGACAGAGCAGCCTGATTGCACTTGAGCTCAGCTCCATCCCTCTACCCTCCCTAGTATCTGGACCCATGCACATTTGAGGAGGAGCTGCTCCTTCGCTGTGGCCTCTTGGATAACAAGCTGATGTTATCCCATGGCAAGTCCTACCTGTGAAAGGAGCCTGGCTGGTTCTGCCTCATCTTTGCAGTTAAGCCCCCACCAGCTAAAACTCGGTGAGTGGTGCTGACCTCCCAATCCTGGTGTCCTTCAGAGATGTCCCATCAACTACTGTAACCCAATACCAAAACCTTCCTTCACTCTCATATCTTTTAAGCTCCTTTGCAAAAAGGAACAGATAGGTGCTTGAGGTGTATTACATCTTTTGGGTATCTGTTCTGTGCCTGCCATTGAGCAGAGCATTGGAACTATAAGCTAAGTAGAACTCTGCCTTGTGGAGCTTGCAGTCTAGTGGGTGAGATAGACAGATGACCACAGAAGTCCCTGTGTATTATACTGTAGAGCTCAGATCCTCCTCTGAAGATTACAGGAATATGACATTGATTTTAACAACTATCTGTTGCATCTCACCACATGCCAGACACTGTTCTACCTGCTAGGAATATAACAGTGAATGAGAGAACATTTATATCACAGAAATATCTTCTGGGCTAATGTGGAGATACAGTGAGTGAAGGGACATTAGAGGCAGATAGAAAACTTGAGGCAAGGCCATAAACCAGGTTGCAGAGACATGAAGGTGTCTGAAGGCAAGGTGCTGTGGTAATGAAGCTTTAAAAAAGCTATTGGGGATGTGGCAGTTAGACTTGGAAATCCATCCCAGACAAGGGAGGTCTGAAGTTCAGCATCCCTGAATGGAGGCTCTGTGGGGCTCTCTCATGATCTGGGTATGTCTGAGGCCTGCCTGCAGACCCACTAAGCCTCTTTCCCTCTGTTCCCATTTGGACCCTTTAGCCATGGATTGGTTCTATCATGTGCTAGCAGAGCAGAAGCAGGATTTGATTGTAAAGCAACTGGGAGATGCAAACAGAGAGGAAGTGGTCTGCCTCCCAACCAGCTGCTCCAGTCAGTCATGCCCTGAGAGTCCCTAACATCAGCCTCTGGTCCAGAAGTTGGGGTACTGACCTCATACTATAACTGGACAAACAGTGGACTCCTCTGTGAATGGGCTCATCTGACCTAGCCAGAAACCTCCTAAGCTGAGCATCTGTCATTTTTTGAAGCTTTTCATCTTTTTAATCTTTGCCAGCCATTGGGTATAGGAAATGTTTTATGGGATTGGGGTGGGAAAGGTGAGAGGACTAAAAAAATCTCTCTGGGGGCCTATTTAGATGGGTTTACTTTTGTATTCAATATCTAATAAATTCCATATTCTCTTAAATCCCAGACCTGTTTTATTTCTTGTTCACATTTTTCATCACCTTTGGGAGCTGGATGATTTTCTTTGCCTTAGAATTTAAAAATGAAAAGGACAGATTATCTGGGGCAGGCTGGAAGGGAAGGAAAGAAGTGATCCCTAACTGCTAGAGCACTTTCTAGATGACAGATGTAACATCTCATGGGGTCCTGACAAGATCGTGCCGACCTTACCATGAGTGACCAAGTGGCAGGGTGGAGGTATAATTCCATCTCCTCCTTCCAAATACGAGTTATTCCCATTCTTGTTTTTTCAAAAGGCTTTTAAAATGAATCTCTGGTGACAAGCCTGCGGTCTTCCATTTTTATTTCTAATGTTTTCAGCTATTCAAATCATATCACCTGTGTTTTCCTGAAAAGCTATTGCATATCTGAGCTTTAGTCTGAACACTGATGCTGTAAAATGGGCAGAGAAGGGATCAACCATACCATTCTGTAGATAATGGGGAGTTTTTGGCACTAACTAATGGCTTTGGTCAGTCACGTAGGTTTGTCACCACCTTCCCTCTCTTGGTTTAAGGTTTGCTGGTTCTTGTGTTTCAATGACAATCTTTTCTTTTTTCTTCAACAAAAGTAGCATACCAACAAATTCTGACTTTTCAAGGTTTTTTACACCAGACAAGTTTCTGTAGAAACAACTATAGCTAATAAACACAGAAAGGGAATTCATTGTATGAATGAGATTACATGGGAGTAGAAAAGAATGTGAAGATGAGGACAGGGGTGCTCTTGGGATCCCTGTAATGGGAGCTAATAGACAGTCTCATTAGGGCATTGTCCTGGGATGGAAGGGATGATGACTTCATGGAAATGATAGGCTGTTTCTGTCTTCTGTTCCACTCAATACTTGGACAATTGAGTGGGGAAAACTTAATATTCTTATCCATGAGCCTGTGAATCTCCCTCCATTTATTTAGGTTTTTAATTTCTCTTGGCAAGGTCTTTGTAGCTTTAGTGTACAGGTCTGTCACATTTGTTAATCATTATATTATTTTTTCATGTTTTAAATATATTATTATTTTCTAATTGTTTGTTGCTAGTATTTTGAAACAACTGATTTTTGCATCTTGTATCTCTCTAGAACTTGGAAGGCCCTGAGATTTTTACCCTTTTTGCAAACTAACAGGTTTCTTGGATGTTGGCAGAAGGCATGAGAAATCTGGGTCAGAGACAAAGGACAGCTTATTACTCAGAGCAACAGCAGTAATCAGAGTATCAGCTTTTTGGCTCCCCAAACCCTGAGGGCCATAAGTAAAGTGAAGAGGACCAACTGATGCCTGCATATGCAGTGCAGTGGACTGTGTTGCAGGACAGGAAATCCAGGCTTAAGAAACCTGATTCTTTTATTTTTGTTGTTATCATTAATCTACAATTACATGCAGAACATTATGTTTACTAGGCTCTCCCCTTCACCAAGTTCCCCCCACAATCCCCATTACAGTCACTGTCCATCAGCGTAGTAAGATGCTATAGAATCACTACTTGTCTTCTCTGTGTCGTACAGCCCTCCCCATGCCTCACCCCCCATTATACATGCTAATTGTAATGCCCCCTTTCTTTTTCCCTACACTTATCCCTCCCTTCCCACCCATTCTCCCCAGTCCCTTTCCCTTTGGTAACTGTTAGTCCATTCTTGGGTTCTGTGAGTCTGCTGCTGTTTTGTTCCTTCAGTTTTCCTTTGTTCTTATACTACACATATGAGTGAAATCATTTGGCACTTGTCTTTCCGGCCTGGCTTATTTCACTGAGCATAATATCCTCTTGCTTCATCCATGTTGTTGCAAATGGTAGGATTTGTTTTCTTCTTATGGCTGAATAATATTCCATTGTGTATATGTACCACATCTTCTTTATCCATTCATCTGCTGATGGACACTTAGGTACTTCCATCTCTTGGCTATTGTAAATAGTGCTGTGATAAACATAGGGGTGCATCTGTGTTTTCCAATCTGGGCTGCTGCATTCTTAGGGTAAATTCCTAGAAGTGGAATTCCTGGGTCAAATGGTATTTCTATCTTGAGTTTTTTGAGGAACCTCCATACTGCTTTCCACAATGGTTGAACTAATTTACATTCCCACCAGCAGTGTAGGAGGGTTCCCCTTTCTCTGCAACCTCGCCAACATTTGTTATTTGTCTTTTGGATGGTGGCGATCCTTACTGGTGTGAGGTGATATCTCATTGCGGTTTTAATTTACATTTCTCTGATGACAAGCGACGTGGAGCATCTTTTCATGTGTCTGTTGGCCATGTGAATTTCTTCTTTGGAGAACTGTCTGTTCAACTCCTCTGCCCATTTTTTAATTGGATTATTTGCTTTTTGTTTGTTGAGGTGCATGAGCTCTTTATGTATTTTGGATGTCAACCCTTTATCAGATCTGTCGTTTATGAATATATTCTCCCATACTGTAGGGTACCTTTTTGTTCTATTGATGGTGTCCTTTGCTGTACAGAAGCTTTTCAGCTTGATATAGTCCCACCTGTTCATTTTTGCTTTTGTTTCCCTTGCCCAGGGAGATATGTTCATGAAGAAGTCACTAATGTTTATGTCTAAGAGATTTTTGCCTATGATTTTTTCTAAGAGTTTTATGTTTTCATGACTTACATTCAGATCTTTGATCCATTTTGAATTTACTTTTGTGTATGGGGTTAGACAGTGATCCAGTTTCATTCTCTTACATGTAACTGTCCAGTTTTGCCAGCACCATCTGTTGAAGAGACTGTCATTTCCCCATTGTATGTGCATGGCTCGTTTATCATATATTAATTGACTGTATATGTTTGGGTTAATGTCTGGAGTCTCTACTCTGTTCCACTGGTCTGTGGCTCTGTTCTTGTGCCAGTACCAAATTGTCTTGATTACTGTGGCTTTGTAGTAGAGCTTGAAGTTGGGGAGTGAGATCCCCCCCACTTTATTCTTCCTTCTCAGGATTGCTTTGGCTATTTGGGGTCTTTGGTGTTTCCATATGAATTTTTGAACAATTTGTTCCAATTCATTGAAGAATGCTGTTGGTAATTTGATGGAGATTGCATCAAATCTGTATATTGCTTTGGGCAGGATGGCCATGTGCATGATATTAATTCTTCCTAGCCAAGAGCATGGGATGAGTTTCCATTTGCTAGTGTCTTCTTTAATTTCTCTTAAGAGTGTCTTGTAGTTTTCAGGGTATAGGTCTTTTACTTCCTTGGTTAAGTTTATTCCTAAGTGTTTTATTCTTTTTGATGCAATTGTGAATGGAATTGTTTTCCTGATTTCTCTTTCTATTCATTCATTGTTAGTGTATAGGAAAGCCACAGATTTCTGTGTGTTAATTTTGTATCCTGCAACTTTGCTGAATTCCGACATCAGTTCTAGTAGTTTTGGAGTGGAGTCTTTAGGGTTTTTTATGTACAATATCCTGTCATCGGCAAATAGTGACAGTTTGACTTCTTCTTTACCAATCTGGATTCCTTGTATTTCTTTGTTTTGTCTAATTGCCATGGCTAGGACCTCCAGTACTATGTTGAATAACTGTGGGGAGAGTGGGCATCCCTGTCTTGTTCCCTATCTCAGAGGAAAAGCTTTCAGCTTCTCACTGTTCAGTATGATGTTGGCTGT
Organism: Manis pentadactyla; assembly: GCF_030020395.1. NCBI lineage: Eukaryota > Metazoa > Chordata > Mammalia > Pholidota > Manidae > Manis > Manis pentadactyla. The sequence continues at coordinate 84,044,472 of NC_080027.1, forward strand.
GGGTTTATCATATATGGCCTTTATTATGTTGAGGTACTTGCCCTCTATGCCCATTTTGTTGAGAGTTTTTATCATGAATGGATGTTGAATTTAGTCGATATGCTTTTTCAGCATCTATGGAGATGATCATGTGGTTTTTGTCTTTCTTTTTGTTGATGTGGTTGATGATGTTGATGGATTTTCAAATGTTGTACCATCCTTGCATCCCTGGGATGAATCCCACTTGGTCATGGTGTATGATCCTTTTGATGTATTTTTGAATTCGGTTTGCTAATATTTTGTTGAGTATTTTTGCATCTATGTTCATCAGAGATATTGGTCTGTAATTTTCTTTTTTGGTGGGGTCTTTGCCTGGTTTTGGTACTAGGGTGATGTTGGCTTCATTAAATGAGTTTGGGAGTATTCCCTCCTCTTCTATTTTTTGGAAAACTTTAAGGAGAATGGGTATTATATCTGCTCTGTATGTCTGAGAAAATTCTGAGGTAAATCCATCTGGCCCGGGGGTTTTGTTCTTGGGTAGTTTTTTGATTACCAATTCAATTTCTTTGCTGGTAATTGGTTTGCTTAGATTTTCTGTTTCTTTCTTGGTCAGTCTTGGAAGATTGTATTTTTCTAGGAAGTTGTCCATTTCTCCTAGGTTTCCCAGCTTGTTAGCATATAGGTTTTCATAGTATTCTCTAATAATTCTTTGTATTTCTGTGGGGTCCATCGTGATTTTTCCTTTCTCGTTTCTGATTCTGTTGATGTGTGTTGATTCTCTTTTTCTCTTAATAAGTCTGGCTAGAGGCTTATCTATTTTGTTTATTTTCTCAAAGAACCAGCTCTTGGTTTCATTAATTTTTGCTATTGTTTTATTCTTCTCAATTTTATTTATTTCCTCTCTGATCTTTATTATGTCCCTCCTTCTGCTGACTTTAGGCCTCATTTGTTCTTCTTTTTCCAATTTTGACAATTGTGACATTAGACTATTCATTTGGGTTTGTTCTTCCTTCTTTAAATATGCCTGAATTGCTATATACTTTCCTCTTAAGACTGTTTTGGCTGCATCCCACAGAAGTTGGGGCTTTGTGTTGTTATTGTCACTTATTTCCATATATTGCTTGATCTCTGTTTTGATTTGGTCATTGATCCATTGATTGTTTAGGAGCATATTGCTAAGGAAACCTGATTCTTTTATAATGGGCAGTAAGCCCACCTAAACTTTGGCCCTGAAGGAGACACTATCTTTGTTATACTGAGCAGCAAACAAATCTACCTTTGCCCTGGAGGTAGACACTATTGCTATCATCCGGCTACTTGCTATATACACATAGCATCAAAAATAGCCTAGAAAAAGACAGTCAGTGTCCCTGCCTGCAAGACAGGCAGATGTGTGAGAGACCCAGGAAGAATCTCCTGGTAATATCCTGTGACCTTGCTAAATTCACTTACTAGTCCAAGTTGTTTTCTTCAGGAATTCGAATTTTCAGTGTTGCCAATGTACGTGATCATGAATGGAGATGATTTTCTTTCTTCCTTTTCAATATTTGTCTCTTATTTTTCAGTTTTACTGCACTGCCTAGAACCTACAGTACAATGTTAAATGTAGTGAGAAGAAAGTTGTGCCTTGTTCTCAAGCTTAGGATTGAGTTCAGTCTCTTGAGTATAATATTCCTGTATGTATTTTGATGCTGCCTTTACCAAATAGAAGAGTTTCTTTCAATTCCTAGTTTGCTGAGAATTTTACCATCAATAGGGGTTCAATTTTTGTCAAATGTTTTTTATCTGTACCTTTAGAGATGATATAATTATCTTTTAATCAGTTATATGGTAAATTATATTGATTTAAAAAAAAAAGTTAAACCAACATCAGATTCCTGGAATAAGCCCCATATAGTCATATGCATCATGCTTTTATATATCATTGGATTTGGTCTGATATTAAGAACTTTACATCTATTTTCATGGGGGATATTGTGCTATAATTCTCTTTTTTTTGTAATGCATTGTTGGTTTTGGTAATACCTCATAAATGTTTTGGGAAGTGTTCCCAGAATTTTCTGAAAGTTTGTCTCAAATTGATTTTTTTAAAAAAAGAGTCTGGTAACATTTACCCGTAAAGTCATCTGTACCTGGACTTTTCTTTGTGGGAAGGTTTTAGTCAAGAATTTGATTTATGTAACAGATACAGAGCTATTCACATTTTCTATTTCAGTTCTAGCAATTTGGGTTTTTCAAGCAATGTCAATTTCATCTAAGTTTAATGATCTTTTTAATATCTGTAGGATCTATAGTGTTATCTCCTTGTTTCCCTGATATTTAATGAGTTTTTTGATCGGTTAGTCTGAATGTTTGTCAAGTATATTGATCTCTTTAAAGAACCAACTTTTGGTTCCATTGATTTTTCTCTATTGTTTTCTGTTTCATTTCCACTCTTTATTTCCTTTAATTTACTTTGGGTTTAATTTGCTCTCTTTCTACCTTCTCAATGTGGAAGCTCAGATCAATTTTTTTAAGCTGTTTTTTTTCCTCCAAATAAAAGCAATTTAAAACTATTGATTTGTCTCCAAGCATTGCTTTAGCTTTACATAATTTCGATATGCTGGGTTTCTATGATCAATTTTCTAATTTCCCTTGCAATTTATTTTTTAATCTATGATTTATTTAATATAAGTTACTTGGTTTCCAAATATCTGGGGTTGTTCAGCTATCTTTGTTAATGATTCTACTTTAGTTACATTGTGACTAGTAAACATAGACTATGTTCAATCCTTTGGGGGTTACTGAGACTTGTTTATGGCCAGTATATGATCCATCTTGGTCAATGTTTCATGTGTCCTCAAAAAGAGGTATATTCTGGAGATATCGGGTGTGTTGTTTAATAAATGTTAATTAGGTTAAATTGTATAATGTTTACATCTTTCAATCCTTTCTGTCATTCTGTCCCTTCTATTATTAAGAGAGAGGTACTAAATTTTTTGGCTACAACTGTTGATTTGTCTATTTTTTGCCCTTTTGGTCTGTCACTTTCTGCTTCATGTATTTTGAAGTTTTGTTATTAGGGATATAAACCTTGAAAATTGTCATCCTGAAGGATTGATGATTTTACTATAAAATGCCATTTTCAATTTTTGGTAATTCTTTTATTTTGAAGTCTACTACATCAGAGTTATGAATGCTTCAGTTAATGATCATTTGTTTTGTGTGAAAATACACATAACATAAAATTTACCATCTTAACCATTTTTAAGTGTATAGTTTGGTGATATTAAATACATTCACATTGTTGTCAGCCATCATGGCTATCCATCCCCATAACTCTTCACCTTGTAAAACTGAAAATCTATGCCTATTAAACAAAAATTCCCCATTATCCTCCAGCCCCTGGTAACCACCACTCTACTTTTGTCTCTATGATTTGGACTACTCTAAGTACCTCAAATGTGGACTCACACATGGACTCATACACTATGTCCTTTTATGATGGGCTTATTTCACTCAGTACGATGTCCTCAAGGTTCATCCATGTTTCAGCATGTGTCAGAATTTCCAGCCTTTTTAAGGCTGAATAATATTGCATTGCATGTATATCTACTTATACCTCAGTGGACAATTGAGTTGCTTCCACATTTTTAACTATTATGAATTATGTTGTTAGGAACATGGGTGTACAAATATCTCTTCAAGATCCTGCCTTTAACTCTTTTGGGACTGTACTCAGAGGTGGAATTGCTGGGTCATATGGAAGAAAATACTATTTTTAATTTTTTGAGGAACTTCCATCTTGTTTTGCATAGTGGCTATACCTTTTTATATTCCCACCAACAGTGCACAAGGGTTCCAATTTCCCCATATCCTTGCCAACATTTGTTTTCTGATTTTGGATAATAGCCATCCTCTTATGATTATTTGCATGGGATACTTTTTCCACTTTTAGTTTTAACCGTTTGTCTTTTTATTTAACATGTCTCTTGCAAACATCATATACTTGAATCTTGCTGTTTTATCCAATTTCATTTAGTTGGTCCTTAGTCATTACATTTAATGTAGTAACTATTGATATGGTTGGATTTAAGTCAACTATCTTGTTTTCTCTTTGTGCCATATGCTCTCTATTCATTTTTTTCCTTCCTGCCTGTGTTCTTTCAGATTAAACAAGCATATTTAGTACCACATTTTACTGCTTTTTTTTGCTTTGTTTTACCTTTTGATTTTTTAGAAAATTGTTTCTTTAGGAATTACAATATGTATGTCCAGTGACCTCCGTGAGAAGTCCACAGTCCTTATTATAGTTTATTTACAAAGATTCATGAGCTGACCCCTGCTCATATCTCCAGCCTTTCTCCCAAACCCTGCAAGTTCCAGTGGTGGTAGATTTGTTGCTGTTCATTTATGTTCTATACTGACTCTAATCTTCAAAGGCCAATACATGCTTCCTTCTGTTTCTAACACCCCACCCTTAGCTAACTAGGACTTATCCTTTAGAAATCAACCATCACTTCCTTAGTATTCAGGGTGAATGTGTGTATGTAGGCATAAAGGCTTCCTACATGGGGCATTGCATGTGTTTGTGGAGGAGGGGTTAAATTTCCCAGCAGCATGCTTCCATGGCACCCAGTAATCCTTATCTTAATAGTCATCACATTTGTATATCCACCTTCACAATCAACCATGCAGGCCCACTGTTTTGTTCATCACTATATCCCAGCACTTTGCAAAGATCTGGCACAAAGTAATCATTTAACAAGACTATTTATCAGAATTAAATAGAATGATATGACTTAAATGGAGAGAACTGCCTTATTTTACAGAACATAACATTGAGTTCCAAAAAAGTCATGAGAGCCACTCAAGGTCACAATGTTTGGGGCAAGGGCCAAATGAAGGCAAGAAGTGGAGTGGTCAGGAGACAGCCAAGTTTTCCCCACCATCTTTGCACTGAGGGCTCCTACTTATTTCTTTTCATGGAGAAAGGGGACGACTGTTCCTATTCAAGGCTCTTGGAGGACCTGTAGCTTGAGTTGTCTAGCTCACTTCCAAAACCCCAGAGTGTGTGGGGTCCACGTCAGAGTTCAACAAATCTAGTGTTTGTAGAAAGAAAAGAGGAGAAATTACAGACTCCAGTGAAAAACTCTTACAGGGGAAGGATGTTTTAACGATGCCCTCGCCTTAATCCAGAAATGGTTTTCCATCGGCCACAACCAGACATATATTTGCCAAGTAATCTCTGTAACTTTACCTCAAAATCGAGAAACTAAGGTCGGGAGGCCGAGGGCGGCGCCCCCACGTGCCCGGGAGGGGAGGGGAAGGCTGGCAGGCCGCCCAGGGCGCTCGGGCCCCAGAGCGCGGGGTGGGGAGTCGGCGGCCCGCCCCTTCCGCGCGGAGGTCTCAGCCCTGGGCGCCTTCCGTTTCTTCCGCTTCTCTCGCTGCTCCTCGGGCAGGCCGGCCAGTGGCGGGGGTCGGCGCATGGGGAGGGTCGGGGGAACCCCGGTGCGACAGCGTGTGCGCCCCCTAACGCGCAGGCCACACCGAGGCGGCGAACTGTGCCCGGGAGGCCGGGACCGGCGCGGACCGCCCCGCGGGCTTCGAGTCCGGGTGCCGAGACACGGTTCACGGCCGTCCACCCCCAGGCACAGCCTCACAGAGGAAAGGCCACAACGCACGATCGCCACGCGTCTCCTCCAGCTCGGCCAAGTAGGTGTGACCCCCGCTTTGCAGAGAAAGGAGTCCTCGGGGCCCCCTTTGTGCGCAGGGTCGAGGACCCTCTACAGAAGCCGCTGCCCTTCTGTCTCGAAGACCTAAGCGCCGACTGACACTTTCCGCTCCGGCAGCCCGGAGCGGCCTCTCGCCAGGTCTCTCGGGGGCCCGGGCGCTGCGAGCTCCCGGGCCCGGGTTCCAGCCGCGGGACCCGCCAGCTCTGCGAGCTCTCGGGCCTGAGGGCGCACGGGTGGGCGGTGGGCCCGCCGCCGCCATCTGCCCTTCGCTTCCGCCGCGCTGCCTCCCGCGGGCCCGGGCTGACGGCAGGGTCTGCCTGCGGCGAGCGCTCGCGGAGCCCCGCCAACTGGGGGACGACCCCACGGAAGACTTCGTGAAACAAAATTTAACAGCGGGGCCCCCTGGGTTTCTGGGCAGCCGGCTGGCTGTCACCCTTCATTTGGTGTGTGGGGCTTGTTCCTCAGGACTAGGAAAATCGGCGAGCAGGTGTGGTTTAGGCTGTGAGCTGAATTGTGGCTGTGAGCCAGGATTTGTTGCGAGTGCTTTTATCTACGTTAACTCATATATTTATATCCTCACTGCTACCCAATGAGTAGTTAAGGTTATATCTACTGTGCAGATGAGGAAACTCGCTTACAAAGTAGAGGAGCTCGTATTCGCTTGCAGGATGAGACCATCCTCTCCTGGCGCCCATGCTTCTCTCCATCCTGAGTGAAGATTGGCTTATGGAGCTCTGCCTGCGATGCCTGCAATTATGGAGACCACCACTCTTCCTCTTCTCAGTTCCCACCCATCATCTGCTCCAGACCACCAAATAATCTCATGCTGCCCTCTCCCCGTGTTTTCACCAGTCACCACCAGACCCCGGGGACTCGATGCTGTTCCTGTTTTAAGTCAGACATTTTTTTTTTTTTTGAGAGGGCATCTCTCATATTTATTGATCAAGTGGTTGTTAACAACAATAAAATTCTGTATAGGGGACTCAGTGCACAATCATTAATCAACCCCAAGCCTAATTCTCAACAGTCTCCCATCTTCTGAAGCATAACGAACAAGTTCTTATATGGTGAACAAGTTCTTACATGGTGAACAGTGCAAGGGCAGTCATCACAGAAACTTTCAGTTTTGATCACGCATCATGAACTATCAACAATCAAGTCAGATATGATTATTCGTTTGATTTTTATACTTGATTTATATGTGAATCCCACATTTCTCCCTTATTATTATTATTTTTTTAATAAAATGCTGAAGTGGTAGATGCAAGATAAAGGTAGAAAACATAATTTAGTTCTGTAAGAGGGCAAATGTAGATGATCAGGTCTGCCCTTATAGACTAAGTATTAATCCAAGCTAGACAAGGGCAACAAAACATCCACGGATGCAGAAGATTTCTCTCAAAACGGGGGGTGAGGTTCTAAGCCTCTTAAGTCAGACATTTTTAACCTAGCTTTTTAAATTGAGGTCAGCAAGAATGGAAAAAGAAGGTTGGTGACCCTTAGGCTGTGGAATGAAAAACTACCACAGAAGTGAAACAAGTTGATAAGCTATATATTAGCATCGTGTAACAGTACAACCTCTGGTACCAAACAGATCCTTAGCAGGATTTGCTTGCTGAAGCCAGTGCACCCATGGGTATGATTAACAAGGTACACAGGAAAGGGTGAGTGTGTAAGCTTAAGGGGGAGGCAGATAGAGAAGAGGGAGATAGAGAAGACTCCCAATTCATTTTTGATGCTATGGAAGGCCCTTGAACAGGCATTGAGTGCTTTTGTCTTTTTACAGATGTTCTCCCTCCCTCAGAAGGAACCCAAGGCACCTACTACCTGTCTGGGCCCAGCCTCCACACAGGACCTGGACAGTAACCATGGTGATGGTCTGGAAAGGGAATGCTCCAGAAGACCAGCCCAGAGGCGGCCAGAGGTCTATGGAGTCGGTGATCCCCTTGCCATGTTTTCCTCTGACAGCTCCCACCTGTCCTCTAGAGGAAAAATCATCAAATCGTTCTGGGATTCAGCTGAGGAGGGCTACAGGACCTGCCGCAAGGATGAGTACGATGAGGATAAGAACCCCAGTGTGAGTGAAGCTCCCCTCTGCTGTGGCACCTGAGAGAAGATCGTAGGGCGGGACACCATGACCAGTAGGGCAGCACCCAGCTTGCTCTTGTCAGCTTGGAGTTATGGTCCTTTGATCTCTAAGAGGCTTCTGATGTAGCTCAGAGAGGCCCCAGTTTACTGCCTGGATCAGAAAATGGCCTATTTATAATTAAGGGGATGCTGATTTGTGAAGGAGGAAATTAAGAACCATGGGATGTTCTTATATGAATTCTGACCCACTGCCCATCAACCATCCAACTTTAGAGCTGGGACAAAACTAGTGTTCAGGTCACAACTGTTTCACTCATGGGTTATGTATCCGTGAGTTAATTACTTACCCTCTTTGAACCTCATTTCATTTCTAAAATGAGATAATGATACTCATTGTATAGAAGAGTCACAATTAAATGAGATCAGGTTTGTAAGATTATTAGTACAGTGCTTCCACATAGAGCATTCAGTAACAGGTAGCTGGTATTGCCTGTCCTGATTTTAAGATCTCACCCTCAGATGTCTCATGATAACCCTTTGATAACCTTTATTTGTTGAGCACCTGATCAGGTGCCAGGCATTGTTCTAAATGCCATGGTCACAGCAATGAGCAAAAACAAAGTTCCTGCCCTTATGGAATTTATGTTCTAATGGGGAAGACAGATAGTGAACAGACCAAAAAAAAACACATAATATGGGGTGAAATGTGCTGTAGAGAAAAATAAAGCAGGGTAAAGAGGAAAAAGAAGGATAGGGTAGCCTGGGATATTGCTGTTTTATGTAAGGTGGTCACAGCAGGCCTTTCATAAGGGGACAGTTGAGTGGAGACTTGAAAAAAGTAAGAGACCGTATTAGTTATCTATTGCTGTGTGGCAAATTACCTCAACTCTTAGCAGCTTAAAAATAAGCATTACAATTTTGGGGGTCCAGGAACAGAGTCAAAATCTGCTGTGAAGTTGCAGTGAGGCAGGGCTGTGGTCTCATCTGAAGGCTTGACTTCGTAGGAGGACAGGAGAGAAGATCCACTCCCAAGTTCACTCACATGGTTGCTGGCAGGCCTCAGTCCCTCCCCACAGGGGCTTTTCTGTAACTGCCTCATTACATATCAGCTGCCTTCTTTCAGGGCTCGTGATCCAAGAGAGAACAAGAGATCATGAGTACCCAAGTCAGAAGCCACAGACTATAGCCTAATCTTGGAAGTGACACTTTTGCATACTCTATTCACAAGTAGTGGGTCACTACATCCAGCCCACACTCAAGAAGAAGGGATTCCACAGGGTGTGAATATCGGGAGCTGGGGATCACTGGGAGACCTGAGAAGCTGCCCATCACAGTAAGCCCTCTGGATGTCCCGTGGGGAAATGCTCCAGACAGAGGGAATAGCCAGCGCAAAGGCCCCAGGTAGAGCTGTGCTTACTGAGTTCAAGGACAACACGGGGACCCCTGTGGCTGGAGCAAAGTGAGACCAGCAGGAGATGAGATAAGAAAGGTAATGGGGTGGGGATGGTAATAGATCCTGCAGGCCCTCATAGAACATGCTAAGTTTGTGATTTTAGTAAAGTGTTCAGAGGAGGAGCAATGTGATCTGATTTTGGTTTTAGAAAGAATGTACAAAGTAAATTGGTGCTCAGGGTCATTGTGTGGAGATCAAACTTGCAGGGTGAGAGAGTGGGCAAGAAAAGAAGTAGGGAAGCACAGACATATACAAGAAAGTTGGGTGGCTTGACCAGGGTCTTAGCAGTAGAGGGTGAAGGGTGCTTGAACTGTGAATGTATTTTGAAGGTGTCAGTGACAGGATTTGTAGACAGAAGGCTGGTGGTGGAGGAGGCTACTGGTTCCACTGAGGCATGAAAGAGCACTGCCTTTTATTCAAGCTCTACTTTTATATCCTCCCTCCTTCCTCATCCCTGCCAATAACTCCGGGGTCAGGAGTTACAGTGCTTGGGTCTCTGGGGACTCTGCAGTGGACAGCTTGAGCTGTGTCTTCCCCTCTTCTCTTCTGAGAATAAATGCTGTAGAGGGTGGGATCAAGGTGTTGTGTGATACTCTGTGGGTCACCTGGGGAGCATTTCCACCAGCACAGGGGCTCCTCTGGTTCTACATTCACCCTTGTTCTTGCCTGAGCACCAATTTACTTTGTACATTCTTTCATCCTAAACTGAGTCCTACTGAGCCCCTTGAGAGTTACAGTGGCATCTCAGGCTTGCATCTACCCTGCAGGGATCTCACCATCTAGTAGGGGAGATAAAACATGTACACCAGTGCCTGCGACTTGGTTGCACAAACTGAGCCATACTCTGAAGGGTGACAGATAAAGAGCTTTGGGGTCCAGAAGAGGAAAAGATCTCTTCTAGATGGGGTTTTGGAGGCCTCCTGGAGGAGATGGCATTCAAACATAGCTTTAGAAATGGGAAGTTGGGATCAGGGAGCTGGGTGGAGGGCATGGCTGGAACAGAAGCAAAGAAGGGTGGTGGGAAAGGCAGGATTGCAGAGAGCTGCCACTTGGCTGCCCTGGGCTCCTCGGGCCTCTCATTGGCACTGCTCAGCCATGCTCACCCTGCCTCTGTATCTCTGTCTCCAGGGCATCATTAACTTGGGCACTGGTGAAAACAAGCTCTGCTTTGACCTTCTGTCCAAGCGGGTAAGTCCCAGTGCACCTCTGGGTGGTATCAGCTGTAAGGGGCTGTCTTTTCTGAAAGCCAGAACCCTTCCCGTATGAGAGCCTGCTACTTGCCTTGGCAGCCCTGGCCTGCCCCAGGTTCCAGGTCTGCCTTGGGGACAACTTTCTTTGTGACCTTGTGCAAGTCATTTCTCTGCTCTGATCCTGCTTCCTCATTTCATCAGGCTCCTCTCCTCACATAGTCCCTCCTGCCTGCTGGGTCCCTGCTCTCAGAGGGAAACCTCAGTACTGTATGGCCAGTATTTAACAACTGGCTGCAGGAGAGAAGGGACCCTGGCTTGTCATTTTTGCCAATTCCCATAGTGTAAATACCCCTACCATGACTGATTTCAAGCTGCTGATGTGACATTACTGCATGAGGCATTGGGAAGAGGTGCAGTGGCACTCATGGGGTGGTGTCCTGGCCCTCTGGCACATAAGAGGACATAACCTCAAGAGCATGGATGATAGTAAAATGTAGAAACATCATGAGAAGCAATGATGTTTGAGTTATTACCTTTATCACCTTTGTTTTAATGCAATTTACTTAATTTTAAGTTTATATAACTTAATTTTTTAAAATGGCTGCTTTTTAACGCAGCTTGCAAAATTCCTGAACATTTAATAAGCAGATTTCCTGAGCTGGTGGGAGCCATCGCTAGCAAATCACTGGAAATACCTGATCAATATGTCTCCCAAGGCCTTGGAGTCAAGAGTTTGGTGTTCTACAGGGAGCAATGCCTAATCCAAAGGAACATGTTTACAAAGGTGACAGATCCAAGCCCCAAGGGGAGAAGAGCATTAGGAGTGCATTTGAAAGGCCTGTTTTTCTTAAAGCCAGCCCCTGACTCACAGGTAGCTCAGCACCATCCAATAGGAATAAAATGTGAGCCACATATATAATTGAAAATTTTCTATTAAGTCAAAGAAACTGGTAAACGTGTTTTAATAATATGTTTTATTTAGCCCAATATATCCCAAATAGGATCGTTTCAACATATAATCAACGTGAAAAAATTAGAGGTATTTTACATACTTTTTTCCTATCAAATCTTTAAAATCCATTGTGTCTCAGTTCAGACTAGCCACATTCCAATTGCTCACTAGCCACATGTGACTAGTGGCTTCTGTGTGGGACAGTGCGGCTCTGAGGAATGAAGGGAGGGAGGGTAAAGGCTGGAGTTATAGACAAGTGGCTGATTATTTCTCTCCTTTTGGTCCCACTGCCCAAGGCCCCTGCCTTTGCTTGGCATTGGGTGTATGATGTCCTGGGATTCACTGAGCCAGCATCTAGTCAGGGTAGCAATGGTCTAGAAACTGCCATGTTTTCAAAGGTGTAAGGTCGGGTTATCCTGCAGGAAGACCCTCCAGAAGTCAGAACCATGGCTGAAGTGATGGGACCTTTTCTGTCACCCAATTGAGAAGCTGAGTAGCATGGTCTCCTATCACTGTTCCACAAACAAACCTCTTTGCTTTCTTAGGTGGCAGTATTATAGAAAGGGCACTGGATTAGGAGTTGAAAATTCTGGGTTTTGTCTTAGCTCTGCCATGTGCTAGCTCTGTGACTTTGGCTGAGTCACCTCACTTTTTTGGACCTAATTTTCCTCATCTTCAAAGTGGGCACAAAAATGCTGTCACTATCCCACTTTCTCTGAAGAGCAGACCAAGCCCTTGGCTTTGGAGACCCTGGTGCTGTGTGGACTCAGGGGGCAGCATGGGCCTCACTGTGAAGGTGCATGGCCCTCAGCCCTGCTCTTCGCTCTCTGTCCCTAGCTGAGTCAGAGCGACATGCTGCATGTGGAGCCTTCCCTGCTGCAGTACCCTGACTGGAGGGGACATCTGTTGTAAGTAATTGCCATAAGCTGGTAGCTCTCAGCCCTGGGTGGTTTTGCTCCTCAGAGGACATATGACAATGTCTGGAGACACTTTTGATTGTTATTGCTGGGAGGTGGGTGCTACTGGCATTTACTGCATGCAGATAAGAGGTGCTGCTAAATCTCCTGTGATGCCCAGGATATCCCCCACAGCAAAGAATTATCCCACCCCAAAAGTCAATCATGGCAGCTTGAGAAAGCCTGCCATAGGCTGAGGGCCTAGTCCTGGAGATCTGGCCTTCATGAGGCTTCCAGGAGCGTTTGTGGGAAACCAGTGCCTCTGCCAGGCCTGTGCTGGCTCAGGAGCTCCCCAGTTTGGTTTCTCTAGGTCTGAGGCAAGGGAAGGGCCTTCAGGTATAGAGTCTTTGTCCCTACTTTCTCAGAGCTTTAGAGAAACCAGAGTCAGCTTTGGGTGAGCTGGCTGGGGCCTCTTCCTCCTGGTAAGATGGGAGGTGGTACATAATTATTAAGCACTTGCAAGGGGCCAGATGCTATTCTAAGGGCTTAGTGGCCAAGCAAGACTTGATTCCAAAATACATGTTCTTACAGTATTTAGGATGGTGGCCCCTGAAATCAGACCACAGGGCTTGAGTGTGGACTCTGCCTCTTACCAGCAAATGACTTAATTCCTTCAAAGTCTCAGTTTCCTTATCTGTTAAATGGGTATAATAATAGTTATGGGTAATAGAATAGGAGTGTGATATATGGGTATAGTGTGATTGTAGTATAATATGACAGGTAATAAAATAGTAGTAGTTGTATCATATTGTGATGAGAATTAAATGAGTAAAATTCTCCAAATAATGCCTGCATAAATGCTCAATAAATATTAGCAATAATAACTATAATAGTTATTGTTATAATAACATGCTTATTATTTTTAAAAAATTTTTACTATTAGCTACATCCACATATAAAATGTTACTTTTGGTGTCCCTAGGTCTGCTGATTTGGTGGGGTGGGGTTGGGGTGGGGTGTCCTAGAACTACAGAGAATGAAGGTTTCCATGTGTGCTGGTTATGGTGGGGGCAGGAGGGAAGGTGGATGGCCAGGAGAGCCGCCAGAGGAGCTTTGGAGCAGACTGTGGGTTGGGGGCCCACTGACAAACACTGCCCACCTGTCTGTTCGATTTCTAGCCTCCGGGAGGAAGTGGCCAGATTCCTCTCTTTCTACTGCAAAAGCCCTGCACCCCTTAAACCAGAGAATGTGAGTAGCTCCCCGCCCCTGCTCTCTCCTGCTCTTCCGCCTACCTCACCAACTTTTGGCTGGCCAGGACTAAGGTGGGATTGGGATCTGCCTTTCACTTTGTTTTAATTTGTTTCCAAGTGGATTTAGGAATACCTCTCCCTTTTTTCTCCTTCATCCTGTATATTTAGAGTTTGGGTATAATTTCCGCCCCACTTTGTTCTGTGGTCCCTTTTTACCTCCCACGTGTGGGAAAGACCCTCAGAGTGACCAGCTCCCTCTGCCTTACTTAGTTGATCTCAAATAGGGTCCCCACGAATGAGCCATGTAAATGAATTTGGCTGTTAGGAAGGGCTGTCGGGTGCCTCTGGTGGCCTTGCAGTGATAGACCCCAAAGGGCACTGAGCTGGGACCTGGCTGTGCCCTGGATGGAGCCACAGGTCCTTGCTGCCTCCTGGAACAGATTTTCATCTTTGTCCCATGGATGTGTCACCCTCAGGTGGTGGTTCTGAATGGCTGTGCATCTCTCTTCTCTGCTCTGGCTACGGTGCTGTGTGAGGTGGAGGGTATGTGAAGTATGGCCTGCTTGGCATTGGGGGTCCCCAGTTGCCTGTCCTCCAGGGCTGCATCAGGGTGTTGTTGGTCTATTATGATAATAGACTACTAGACTACAGGGGCTTAAATAAGTGGCTTGAAAAGACACCCAGGGGTCAGCAGTTTCTGGGCAAGTCATTGTGACGCCAGGGTTCTGGGCTGCCTGGGATGACCTTGGCCTTTCCTTCACATTCACTGATGGCTGCTGCATCCACCCTTGACAGTGAGGCCTAAAGCAGGAAGAAAGGGATGAGGTGGTGTGTTGTCTGGTCTCTTTTTTAGCAGGAGTAGAAAAGGGGGCACTCTTGCTCAGAAAAGCCCCAGCAGAGCTTCCCCACGTCTTACTGCTTACTGGCCAGAACTGACAGACCCACTGCAAGCAGTCTCTGGCAAAGGGTACTAAGAACCAAACCAAACTTGTTTCATTCCCCAGGGCTGGGGGAAGGCCCACCTTCCTCAGACTTACTGCTGCTCATATCTGAAAAATCTGGCACTGTCTTAGCAAGGAACAGCATTGGAAAAGCTGCTGAATCGGCAGCCAGCGGTGCCCGCTATGAGCGTAGTCATTAAAGCCGGGGTTATTAGTTGCCAGGAACAGAGAGAGGCCCACTCATGCTAGCTCCACTAATACTGAAACTGTTAGTAACATTTATTGACCACATACTACATTGCAGGCACTGGCCAAAGGCTTTTCACATAGTCTGTCATTTACCCTCACAACACCTCTGTGAGGTGGGTTCTGTGGTTAGCCACACTTCACAGGTGAGGAGATTAAGGCACAGGTGTTAAGTAACTTGTCAAAATCCCAGAGAGAGAGAGTGAGCACCAAGGGTTTGAACCACAAAAGGAAGATTCATTGCAAGGATATGATAGGCAATTTCCTACCCATTCCAGGACAATGGAGAACGAAGTCAGCGTCACACTCTCCACCTCTCCTTTAGGTAGGCAGTTTCTACACCTGCCTCACACTTTTTTTTAATGCCGGCCTCTCTCTGGACTTTCCTCAGCTCCTCTGTGGCCCATTGTAGCTGCTCCCGCTCCAACTCTATATGACCTTTCAGTTCAAGAGCACAAGAACTTTTGTTTTTATCTTATGAGCGTCTGGATTCTTAGAGCAAAGTCCTGAGGGAGAGGGAGCATGTGATGGGCTTCTTAGAGCAAGGCCTTGAGAGAGAGCATGTGATGGGCTTCTGGCCAGCCAGTGGACTGACTCCCTTGGGTCATTGGTCTTCCTCTGGTCCTATCCTCCTGGCCAGAGGAGGGAACATGGAAGACAAAGGCTGCCCCTTTCCAGGCTGCAAGGGGTGTGGATTGTACTAAAGGGGCAGTTGGTGAGGGAGGGCAGCTTGACCTGTGTGTCCTCTTCAGAGCTGGAGGGATGCCTTGACCTCTGTTAAAGTAGATCTTGGAGGCCATCTCATCAACCCCTGCCCGCAGCTAGAGTCTTCTGCATGACATCCCCTCCACACCAAATAGTCTCAGCCTTTTGTTCAAATGCCCCCAGCGAGAGAGAATCCACTCCTCATGAACACATTCTATCTCTGGGCAATTCTATATGTTGTCAAGTGTCACTCTGCAGCTTCAGCTCACTGTATTCAAGTCTGCTTGGGGAGTGACCCTGCTTCAGAGGGATGCTCTAAGCTTCCATTCCCTCATCAGTAAAGCTAGGATGATAATAGTACCTACTTCGCAGAGTGATTGTGAAGAGCAAATGAGATAAAATGCAAATAAATGTTTTTTTAATTGGGCACATAGTAAGTGCTTAATAAACACTGGTGACAAATCATTAGAAAAGGGACTGATCTCAGTGGATCCAAGCTTTAGAAAGAGTTTGGGAGGTAAGAGAGGGAGGATGCCCCAAATGTTCCCCCCAGGGTGTTTAAGGCTTAGAGAGGTGTGGGGCTAGTAGACGGGGTGACTGGGCATTCAAGCTAGAGAGTAACAGGTCCTGGCCCACTTTTGTCCCCAGAGGCTTTCCTGATCCCTGCCCCTTACTATGGAGCCATCACACAGCACGTCTATCTCTATGGCAATGTCCGACTGGTCTATGTCTATTTGGACAGTGAGGTAAGAGTTCTGGGGACCCAGGTAGGACCTGGGCCATCCTGAGCCCAAGACTTTCGTGCATTGGTTTGAGGGTGGATATGGAGAAGAAATCCATGCTGAGGGCTCTGGGGTTACAGCTGAAAGTGGGGAGTAGAGCCTTCTGGGTTCCTGGCTGCCTGTGCCTGGCTTATCCAGGGGCTCCCATGTTCCCAGTTCTGAGATCCCTGGGGTTGATGTAGACACCAAGGGCAGCCCAAGGCAATGATAAAAATGGTGGGGTGAGAGCAGGGCAGATCAGACCTCAACACAGAAGTCCTTGGACCCCAATCAAAAGATGCCTGGGGGCTCTCCCTGAAACCTAAGAGTGATGAGGGGTATTCCTGATGGGATGGAATGGGGTAGATGTCAGTGAGAGAGGGGACACCCCACCTGTGTCTTTCCAGAGCCTGTTATAAGGAGGCTGGAGATGCTGGGTGGGAGAGGTCCCAGAAGTTCAGGTTTGCAGGATCACTGAATTTGGCTGGTGGTTTCTGTGCATCATTTTTCAGGTTACTGGGCTGGACACACGCCCCTTCCAGCTCACAGTGGAGAAACTGGAGATGGCCATGCAAGGAGCCAATTCTGAGGTCTGGGGATCAAATCAAAGCCAAGGGTGGGAGTAGGTGGGTCTAAGCAGGTCATGGACTTCCTGTGGTTGGTCTCCTCCAGCAAGTAGGGTTAGCCCTCTGTGATAGGGGTGGGGTATAGGGTGGTAGCGTGGAACCATTCTGAGGGTCAAGAAGGAGCCTGCCCACGGAGGGGCTTCCCACTAGAGAAAGACTCTGAGACCTCGTTGTACAAGGAATCAACCAGGGAACTTGATCAACAATCCCACCCCTCAATTCTGATTCATCAGGTCAAGTGTAAAGCTTAGGAGTCTGTAGTTTAACAGTCTCCCTGGTGGTGTGGGAAGGTGGTCCTCCCTCACTTTGAGGGGCTCTGAGCCTCCTGAGGAAGGGCAGAGACCAGCAGTACTCCAGCAGGTCCTTTCCAGTCCACTTTTCAAAAATCTGTCAACCTGTTTTTTTTTTTTACCATGGTCATTAAAGCTGTACATGTCCACTGTAGTGAGTTTAAAAGTACAAAATCCCTCCCTGTAATTCTACCAACAAAGGCAACCTTTCCTGGTGTTTGGGCCTATTTCCCTCTGGGTTTTGTTCTGTGAGTTACTTTATTTTGTAGTTGACATGGTACTGCAGATGTGATTCTCTGCCTTGTTTGCATTGTGCTGGGTTCATGTCACATTTCCCTGGGAGCCCACTCAGTGGCTGGCCCCATCCAGTGGGACTGTGTGGCTCTGGCCATTGGGAGGAACTGAGGTCCTCCTACCCCATCAATGGTTTTAGGGTGTGAAGGTCAGAGGCCTCATCCTCATTAACCCCCAGAACCCACTGGGTGACATCTACTCCCCAGGAGAGCTGCTGGACTACCTGGAATTTGCCAAGAGGTGAGACACCCCACACTCACCAGACAGAGCTATGGGAAAGTCAGGGTTCTGATGCAAGCCCTTATGACTGCTTCTACCTGTTCTGGCCCCTGCCCTGCAGTGAGGTGGGGGTGAGGATTTGTGGAAGGCCAGGGCTTTCTCTTTCCCTCTCTTTTTATAACAACAGCTATTGTTTAGTGTACACTCTAGGGGCAGGCTCAGCACTTCACGTGCTGTATCTCATCTAAGCCTCCCAACAACCCAATGAGGTTGAGATACTGTTATTATCCCCAGTTTACTGAGCCTCAGAGTGAGGGCTGGAGCCAGCCTTGAGTCTGAGTCTGTCTGTATTTCACTGTCTTGCACTTGACTGTGACCTTCCTCCCTGGAGGTGCCTGAGGGCTCTGTCTCCCCCGCAGTGCTGTGAAAGCCCCACTGTTACCTGCTTTTTGTGTGTGGCTTCCTGTTAGAAAAAATAGACAAAAGAAGGGTGTCTCTGGAAGTTTGCTAACCCTGGGCTAGACTGGGGTCCATCTCGATTTCTAATTCACTGCTACCCCACCTTGCGGGACATATTTGGCCTACAAACCGAGTTCTTTTCTCCCCGATATCTGCAATTCAGGCATGAGCTGCACGTGATGGTGGATGAGATCTACATGCTGTCCGTGTTTGAGGAGTCGGCCAGGTATCACAGTGTCCTAAGCCTGGAGAGGTGAGCTGTCCTGCCAGGGCTCTCTGCTGAGTCCCTCCTGCATAGTGCCCTGGCCCCTCTGTGGCTTGGCGCATAGGACATGACCTGCTGTAGGGTGATTCCTCCTCCTTCAGCTGATCCCTGTCCTCACACCCTCTAATAAGAAGATGGCAGGGCTAGGTTGGGTCAGTGGTTTTCACACTGTTCTGTGGGGTTTCTGAGAGCTCCAAGGAATAGCCTTAGGATTCCTTGAGGGAGCACTGTGTGTGGGGAAACTGGCCTCCTTTGCTGTTTTCTTCTTTACCAGAGTAGCTCCAGTTTCATTCATTCATTCATACAGCAAAAAAACTGCTGGAGCCCCTTGTATGTGTCAAGCATTTCTGGCTATTTGGGCTTTTTCATTAAATTAGGTGAACTAAGAATTTGTGGCCAAAACACCCTTGGAAACACATGGACTAGATAGTCTTAAGCCTGTGAATCCGACATTCAGAGATTCTAACAGTTGCTGATATTTGTTCAGATCTTTTGACCCTGCTACATCCTTCTTGTTAGTTTGTTCAGCCAGTCCTCACAAAGACCTGCCAAGCAGATGAAGCCTGTGTCATTACTCCTCTTGACTTATGCATCAGGAGAGTGAGGCAGAGAAAATGTTAATTTTCACCTGCTGTGCTCCAGACACTGTGCTAGGTGTTGGGGATTCAACAGTGAACAAGAAAGGCATAGATCCTTCTTATGTGGAACTTTTATTTCCAGCCAGAAAAAAACATTTTAGCAGCTAAATACACAGCTAATCATTTGATGACAGTTGTGTTAAGCACTAAAAAGGGGAAATGTGAGAGCCATGAGACGACCTGCTTGGGGAACCTGGTTGGCCCGGTCTCCAGGAGATGATCCGAGAAGGGTGTTTGAGGAAGTGACACTTGAGCTGTACTCTAGAGCAGAGGTTGGCACATATTTTGGGATCAGATGCAAATATTTTAGGCTTCATAGGCCATATGCTCTCAGTCAATTCTGTCATTATAGCATGAAAGCAGTCATAGAGAGTACGTACACAAAAGAGCATAGCTGTGTTCTGATAAAGCTTTATGAACAGGCAGCAGGCCCAATTTGGCCTGTGGGCTGTAGTTTGCTGCTCTAAAGGATGCACAGGAATTGGTGATTCAAGAGGTGAAACCAGGGCTTGACACAGAACCAGAACCAGATTCATACATGCATCTCCTCATTTGTTCAACTAAATACGTGGGGTGTGAGCTCCTGTGGGTCTTTGTGGCTTCTGCTCCCATGCTGTGCTCTCTGCAGGCTGCCTGACCCCCAGAGGACCCATGTGATGTGGGCCACGAGCAAGGTGGGTTCTTGGCTGGCCTCAAAAGTATCAGAGAAGTGGGAGGGCAGAGATGTGGGGGTGACCGGTGTCCTCCAAGGAGGGCCGCCATGGGTGCCTTTCTCCTGCAGGACTTCGGGATGTCCGGGCTCCGCTTCGGCACGCTGTACTCAGAAAACCAGGATGTGGCCACTGCAGTGGCTTCCCTCTGCCGCTATCACAGTCTCAGTGGCTTGGTCCAGTACCAGATGGCACAGCTGCTCCGGGACCATGGTGATTACCTGGGCCTGGTCACTTGAGAACGGGGACAGGGTGGTGGTCAGTCTGGGACTGGCCGGGGACCAGGAAAGCTTCCTGAATGAGAATAATTTAGGGTGGTGGTTGAGGGTGCCAGCCCTGGGCTCAGGCTGGGTTCATCAGCTACTCGGTCAGTTCCTGGCTGGATGGCACATTCCTTCACCTCCCTGAGCTTCAGTTTTCTCATCTGTGAAACAGGGGTCATGACAGTACCTGTCTTGTATGGTTAGTGTGATTTGTCATTCAATTAGTACCTGCCATAGAATGGTACTTGGTCAGCGTGAACTCATTATTAGCTGTGAGCACTTGGAAAAAAGAGAGTAGAAGCTACAAAGGGAAAATTATTATAATGGAAGTGTCTCTCTCTGTGTGATCTATTCTGTTCCTAGGTTCAGAGAGTTTAGATAGCAAAGGTTACCCATAATTGCCACCATTTATTGAGCCCTGCTGGATGCTCTCAATATACCATCTTTTTTGCCCCTCCTTAGAACCATGTTCCTATGTTTTCCCCATTATTTTATAGATGAGGAAAATGAGGACCAGATACTATATACCTGCTACAACAGTAAAAAAAAAAATAATGACAACATCAAGTATTGTTAAGGATCTGGAGCAGCTGGAATGCTTATACACTGCCAGTGGGAATGTAAGATGGTACAGCTGTTTGGGAAAACAATTTGGCAGTTGTTTAGAAAGTTAAACATGCATACCAAATGGCTCAGCAGTCCCAGTCCTAGATATTTACCTTTATGGGTACACAAAAACCTCTATGTGAATGTTTATAGCTACTTTAATTGTAGTCACCCTAAACTGAAACAAACCAAATGTCCTTCCACGGACAAAAGGAGATGCAAACTCTCGTCCATCCACACAATGGATCACTGCTCTGCAGTAAAGTCCATGACTGCACAGTAATCTCAAAAGCATTGTGCTGAGTGAAGCAAGCCAGTTTCAGAAGATTACTGCATGACTTCACTTATAGGACATTCTGGAGAAGGCAAAACTCTAGTGGTGGAGAACAGACCAATGGTCATGTCAAAGGGGATGATGTGACTACAAACAGATAGCACGAGGTGCTCTCTGTGGCATGGGAGCTGCTCATATCTGCCTGTGATGGGGGTTACATGAATCTATATACATGTTAAAATTAATTGAATGGGACACCCGAAAATTTTTTTTTAATGAGGACAAGGGAGGTGAAGTTGCCCAAGGCCTCACACCTTGTCAGTGGCCACGCTGGCATCTGAACGTCAGCCTGTGTGTCTCAGAAGCATCACTTTATGAGTGGGTCAACCTTTGGTGAAGGTCTGCATCCAGAGGGAATTTGTGTCTGTGGGGACTGAAGTTGTCAGGGCCAAGTATCTGGATTTCAGGTGCTTTACACCGAATACTGAATGTTCCCATTGCCCCCAGTCAACCAACCTCAGGGGGTGGATCTTGGCAGCTCATGGTCTTTTTCTTTTCATCTATGCAGGACAGAAGGGAGAGTTGATGGGATATTTATCTTCTGGCTTATCTTTCCCTCAAACAGACTGGATCAACCAGGTGTACCTGCCGGAGAACCATGCCCGGCTCAAGGCTGCCCATGCCTATGTCTCAGGGGAGCTCAAGGCCCTGGGGATCCCCTTCCTGAGCCGGGGGGCAGGCTTATTCATCTGGGTGGACTTGAGGAAGGTAATGCATGTGGAGCTGCAGGCTGAAGGGAGGTTAAGCCCCACCAGTAGGGGAGGGCCAGGGGTGTCTCGTCTGCATCTGAGCCCCTTCCACCCTCCCAGTACCTGCCTGAGGCCACCTTTGAGGAGGAGATGCTGCTCTGGCACTGCTTTTTGGACAATAAGGTGATGCTGTCTTCTGGCAAGACCTTTGGGTGTAAGGAGCCTGGCTGGTTCCGCTTGGTCTTCTCAGACAAGGCCCCCCGGCTTAGTGTGGGTGAGCAACCTCACTTCCTAACTGCATCCTTCATTCTGTCCCCCTCCTCTGGTGCTGCCCAGGGGCAGCCTCAGCTGGTTCACCGCCCACCCCTCCGCCCAGCCACCAGTGCTGATGGGACTGTCACTTCCCCTTCCCAGGGATGCAGAGGGTCCGGCAGGTTCTTGAGGGCAAATCCCAGGTGGCAGAAGACCCGCCTTCCTGTCAGATCCAGGAGCCACGGGCCAGCACAGGTGAGCTGGTGGTTGTATCGTGAGAGGCCCTGGCAACCACTGCTGACCGGGCCCTTTTGAGGCCGCAAAGACTGACAGAGAAGCCGTTGGCCAGGAGGCCGTCCGGTTTGACCTCGGCTCCTGAAGAACTGTTCCCTGCCTCTCAATGGCAGCAACAAGCTCCTTAAGCTGAGGTTTGACCACACCCATCCCCCTTCCTCTCTATTAAATAAAACTGGAAGAAATGAGAAGTCTGTATTGTGGTGATTTACAGAATGGAGGAGTCGTGACTGCTCCTGAGCACAGCATTCAGCCCCCGTGAGTATGTGAAAAGAAAACAAACAACCTGTACCCGCTTTTGCTAGCGGCTTCCTGCCTCCTCTGTTGCCAGGGAAACAAGTCAGAAGAACAACACATAAGAAAGAGTATGTCCCCTCCCCCGCAAAAAAGCGTGATAATTCCCAAACTACAAGAAGAAAGGAGTACTTCTGTACAGGTTGTACGTATGACGTGTGGGCCCACAGCACCTCTGGTACCTAGGACCTGGGACAAGCCTCTGCTTGGGATGTGGTAAACAGGAAGCCATTGCGGGAGTCAGGAGGGGCCTCTCTGACTCCAGGATGCTCTTCCTCCTCCTCCCTGGCAAGGGGCTGCCAGGTCACTGCTGATCCTGAACCAGATGGCCTGTCTGTGACAGGGGCAATGGTCTGGGGCTGCAGCCCGAACCAAAGCTGCTGTGGAGAGGAGCTGGCATTTCCACCCTAGGCATGCAAAAGCTGCCCACCCCCTTCCCAAGGGTGCATTCGTTCAGAACCTAAAAGAGCTTTTTGAACGAAGCTTAAAACTTGCTGAGGACCCTTCTCTGTTGCCAGCACTCCTCTTTAGAATAGCTGTCCCTTTCCTTGTTCCTCTTTAAAGAGAATGTCTGTGAAATCAGTGTTTACTTTCTGTAAACCAGCTATTTGGTTCAGGATTTGTTTTCCTTTTTCTTTCTGCCTTTCATTCTTTCCTTTTCCCCGTCTTTTCCTGAATGCCTTCCATGTGGCAGACACTGTGCAGGATAATTTACATGCATTATTTCTAATTCTAATAACCCTGGGAAACTGATATTATGCTCCATTCTAGAGATGAGAAAACTGAATATGAGATGGAATGATGTTCCCAAAGTCATGTAGCTAAAAAAGTATCAGAGCCAGGATTCAAAGTCAGAGTAGTTCGGTTCCACGTTGTATACTCTTTCCACTCTGCCGAAGCAGGTACCAGCAGGGTCCTTGCCTCTTTCCAGTCCTGAGACTCAGGCTTCGTGTTGTCATCATCATCACCTTTAATTACTTCTCCATGTCCTTGGCTAAGTAGCACTCCTTTCTAACCCACTTCCAGGAAACAGTGGTACAAGGATTTGTTTTGCTGGGATGCCTTCAGTTCTTACAGTGGGTGAGAATGGGACATCCATGTTGTGAGCCCTCTGCCTACTCTCCAAAAACCCGCTGCGCCACTGCCATTGTTATTCAAGCTCCCACTAGAGGGACCCATGTGATAAGTTCCATTTGGAATTCTCAGAAGAATGACTCCTGGTTCTTCCTTAGAGGAAACCCAAGCTGGCTTCCCTGCAGAGGCTGTTTGAACCAGGAGTCTGGGCCTGAATTAGCTCACCTGTTTAAAGGGGCAGGAGGAGTCCTTCAACCCCAGCTGGCTTGTGCTCTGCTGAGTGGATGTGCCCCATATGATCCCTTTATGGAGTATAGATCAGACTATTCCACACCTTCCATCTCATATCCTCTCTGCTCACCTTTCTGCTCTGCCTGTTACTGCAGCCAGTCAGCTAGGTGTGTGTGCGGCCCGATAGCACCGCACCTGCACTGCACGTAACTTTCTGTCCCAGGCTTCTCTCTTGCAACACCATGGGATATGTGCAGACTGGGACTCTAAGGGTGTTTACAGTTCCAGGCAATCCCAAAGCAATGGGGGACAGGAGCCAGTGGGTAAATAGCCCTCTCCTCTGTGCAGGTAGATGGCTGTGCAGTAGACAATTCTGGCATTCTGCATGGCCCCTCAAAGATCTCCAGTGGGTATGACTCTGGTGTCCACAGCAGTAGCCAGCTCTGTAACACACCCCTGGATTACCTTGCTCTTTTTTCCTGGTTCACTCATTCCCATCTTTTCATTTTTCCTTAACATTGTGTCCCAGCTTAACTACATGCATCAAGCTTCTCTCTCAGGGAACTCAGCAAAACTCATAAATGATAGGTGAAGAGCATCCACCAGGTTTCCACCAGGCTCGAGCTACTTGCCCTAACAACCTTGAGAAGCAGTGCTAGGTTTGCACATCAAAGGCAGCAGATGCTTACCTAGTGATTTCTGTGAATCCTTGCAAGAATCTTCTACTACTGACAATTACAAAGGAAATGTTTTCCATAGGGAAAAAATGTTCCCTTTTTTCAGTGAGAATCCCTAAGCTATCATACTACTTGAGACTCTTTTGTTTGCAGATGAACTAAACTGGTAGAAATATCTCATATTAAACAAAAGCAGAGTTGGAGGATTTACCAAATTAACTAGGAAGGGAAAAGATAGATGTTTCAAGCCAGTAGTCCAAATGATGCTGTCAGATTTTGTGTTCTCTTCTTGTTTTTTTCTATATGGCTTCATTTCCAGACATGTTCCATTCAGGTGATGGAAAGATGGCTTCCAGATCGCTCCAAGTTACATGGTTCTGACAGCAGACATCTACAGGATATTAGAAAGATAACCTTTCTTACTCTGCATTCATTCCTCTCTTCCCATAGGAGGCCAACTGGCCTTACCTCAGTCATCTGCCCATCCAAGGGAATGTGGTAGTTGGAACTCAGGTTCTATTCATCTGTGTTGGCTTTTCTCCTTCAAGCTTATTTCCTCATGGTCTCAGTCTGGCTATAGAAGCTCCAAACATCACCTCCTCACCAACCACTTCCACAGACACTCTGGCAACCACCAATTTATTCTCTGTAAGTTTTGTTTTGTTTGTTTTTAGATTCCACATATAAGAGAGATCATATGGTATTTGTCATTCTCTAATGATAGGCTTTATTTTTGGCAGCATGATGTCATCAAAGTCCTCTCACGGTGTTGCAAATGACAAGACTTCATTCTTTTTTATGGCTGAATAATATTCTAGTGTGGTGTGTGTGTGTGCCACAATATCTTTATCCAGTCATCCACATATTGTGACTATTATAAATAATGCTGCAGTGAATATGGGGGATAAACACCTAGTTTTAATCTCCAACTTTGTTATTATTATAGTTTTATAGTCAGTATTTGCTTTGATTTATGCATGAGTTTATCAGTTTCATTGTTTGCCATCCCTACTTCATCTCAGTACTTTCTTCTGGTTTAATATTCTTTTTCCTGAAATACATCATCAAGAAATTCTGTTAGGAAGGATTTATTGATGGTAAATTCTATTTGTGTTTATCTGAAAATGACTTTCTTTTTCTTGAAAGATAGGTATACAATTGTACTCTGACTGCTATCTGCTCTTGGCATTTTTCCCATGATCTTATGATTTCTGTTTCGCTTTTGTTGAGAAGTCTGCTGTTAGTCTTATTGGCTATCTATTATAGGGGCTCATCTCTGCCCACTAGTGGAAAATTCTTAGTTGTTATCTGCTTGGATACTGCTTCTACTTTATTTTCTCTGTTCCCTCCTCTGGATATATGCCATGCTTTTTTTCCTTTACCCTCCCCCTCTTTTAACTTCCTGGTCCTGTATTCCACCTCTTTATTTCTTCTCTAATTTGCATTCTGGGTAATCTGTTCAGTTCTATATACCAGTTCTTTAGTTGTGTATTGTTTAACTTATGCCTTGAGTTTTTAATTTTAATTTTTATATTTAGTACTTTTTGATTCCCTCAGTCTTTTGAAAAAACATATCTTGTTTCTGTCTAATGTTTACCAGTTCCATCTTTTGAACACCATAAACTTACTTATTTTGTATTTAATTCTCAGAATCCAATTATCTGTAGTTCTTGGAGAGTTCTTAAATTTCTGCTGTTTGTATTTTCTGATGACGGGTTTATTTTTCACATTCTTTGGCATTCCGGACAGTGAGCTTCTGTTTGTCAGGGGTTTATCTGCAGGATCCTGGGTGGCTTCTACTGAGGGTGTGACCGTCCAAACCAGATTTGTTTCTTTCCTTCAGTTGCTTTCAGGTGCTACCAATCTGGGTTAGTAACACTTCATGATACTCTCTAGGCTTGGAGCTTCCTGGACCAGGCTTGTAGTATAAATTAAAATCCTACATTGTTGTGAAGCTTGATGTTAAAAATTCTCAGCAGGGCCTCTCCTTTTTCCACTCTCTGAACAAGAGAGACAGATTTTTTTGTTTGTTGCAGTTACTAATGTGGAGCAAATTTTTCCAGCCATCTCAGCAGCCACACTTTACCTATGTTTCTCTGTATCAGCTCTCACCTTATAGACCCAAGCTGTAGCTTCCACACTGAGTTCTCTCACTTCAGCTTCCTTTTTGGCTCCTGCATATTTTCTATATGTGTTTTGTGAACTTAGCTGCCCATTTGAGAGAATGTTCATTATACTTTATCTGGTATTGATGGGTGTTTTCTAGTCCACCAGGCCACCTTCCAGTATTGTTTGAGCTGAGGCAACATAAAATACCACAGAAGAATTCTTTCTTGGGGCCTTTTTCCTTGAAGAATATACCTTTTTCCATCTTAAAAACTGTTATTAAAGAAGTGGTAGATCTGGGATTTAATTCCACAGTAGCAATTCCTCCTAGTTGTAAACTTGCTTACCCCTGAAGATGCCACTTTCCTTGAAAACCATGCCTTTTCTAACCCTCATGCCTCTCTTGCTGACTTACTGGGTAAATGTGTATCTCTGTGGTCTTTGCTTTGTCCTGTAACTTCAAAGTGACTAATGAAACATCTGTCTACAGCCTCTCCTGTTTTAACTACTGACTACCAAGACTTTTCTACCTTCTGAGAGACTTCAGATCCTGGCTCATAATTTTCTTTCCCACTCTTTTGCCATCATCTTGAGCTACTTTAGCATCAGGTATCTTCTAATATCACAGCTTCTACACTTTCTCACCTCCAATTACTTCATGATTTCTACCTCTAGAATGTAGCTACACCATTTTAACCACATTGCGTGAAAGTCATCTTGCTCTTTCTTCTTCCTTCTTTATCACATCTGTGCCTGGGCTCCTGATTTTTCCTCTGCCTGGAATGCCCTATTCAACTCTCCATTTGTCAAAATCCTAAATATTGTCCAGGATCAGCAAATATATCAACTCTTACATCAAATCTTCTTACATCTTTCCACTGGATGTGATTGCTTTCTCTTTTGGACCCTATAGCATTTTGTTTATATTCTCTTATGCCACTCTTAACTCTCTATTCTTGCTAAGCTTATGTGTGAAATTATCTTCTTTCTATTGAGTTCCTCCCAGTGTCTAGGCACCCTTTATTCATTCAAAAAATAATCATGGAGCTCTTACTATGTGCCAGGCACTGTGCATGTTCAGGATTATAAAAAGTGAATAAAATAGGGACCTCAAAGGCTTTGACACAGGAAGTTCTTGTTTAATGAAAGAATGAATAATTTATGTATATATATATATATACTCATATATAAATAAATATTTATACTTAATACAGAGAAAGACAAAGAAGAAAACAAAATGCTCTATACCTGTCTAGTTCTCAAATGGAGTGCATACATGCTAAATTTCCCATCATTTTGGGTGTGTGTGTGGATTTGGAGGGCAGAGCCAGGCTGTTTTGGATGTGGAGAAGCAGAATGTGGGTTTCTCATTCCAGAATACCCTCGTCCCAATCTTCCTGGATCTGTCTCAAGTTGACATTAACTGACAGGAATCACTGTTGCTTCTGGACGCCCCTGTGGGTCTGCAGACTCAAGCATCTCTGTTAGTATTTAAGCTGCGGAGCCTCCACCAGATGGCGCTAAGGTATGAAACCAGAAAGAATTGGGATTCTGTAGCCAGTCTCTGCAAACTGCATAGGGTCAATGGGGTCATTTTTATTTATTTATTTGTTTATTTTTTAATTTACTTTTTATTATTTTGGTATCATTAATCTACAATTACAGAAAGAACATTATGTACAACACTAAACTATGTTTTCTACCTTTATCTTGTATCTACCTACCACTTCAGCATTTTATTAAAAATAATAATAATAAAGAGAGAAATGTGGTATCCACATATAAATCAAGTATAAAAACCAAATGAGTATTCATATTTGAACTGACTGTTTAGAGTTCATAATGCATGAGCAAAACCGAAAGTTTCTGTGATGACTGCCCTTGTACTGTTCACTATGTAACTTATTCATTATGTAAGAATTTGTTCTACATGTAAGAACTTGTTTGTTATGCCTCAGAAGATTGGAGACTGATGAAAATTAGGCTTGGGGTGGATTAATGATTGTGCATTGAGCATTGACTCCCCTATACAGAAATTTATTGTCGTTAACAACCATTTGATCAATAAATATGAGAGAGGCCCTCACAAAAAAAAAAAAAAAAAAGGACAGACTTCCAATGGTAAAATAAATAAGTAACCGGGATGTAATGTATAGCATAAGGAATATAGTCAAGATATTGTAACAGCTTGGTAGGGTGATAGCTAGAACCTAGAATTATGTATATAAATGTTTTACCACTGTGTTGTACACTTGAAACTAATGTAATGTAATACTGTGCGTCAACTACCCTTCAATAAAAAATAATTATTAAAAATAAATAAATAAATAAATAAATAAAATGGAAAAAAAAAAAAGAAAGAACATTATGTTTACTAGGTTCCCCCCTTCACCAAGTCCCCCCTACATACCCCTTCACAGTCACTGCCCATCTGCGTAGTAAGATGCTGTAAAATCACTACATGTCTTCTCTGTGTTGCGCAGCCCCCCGTGTCCCAGTGGGGTCATTATTTTAACCTCTCAGTAACAGTCTGCATTTGGATGGGATGTTCAGACTTCACTTACTGCCTTATGACAGGGGTTTTACTGTGCACGTATAAGGCTAGATCAGGTAAATAATACAGAAAGAAACGTAATGAAAATGAGTCTCTTTCCCTCACGTCTACCTCCAGAACTACTCCCCTTCAAACTGTTCATTGCTTCTTGGATTCCTTCCAGAAAAAAATATTATACATATGCCTGAATGTAAATATCTACGTATGTATTTTCTCTCTCCTGTTTTTGCATACAAAAGGAGCATACTTGTCCACTTTTTTGGACTATGCTTTCATAGTAATATGTCTTCGAGATATTTCTGTATATATGTATGGTATTATTCCATTCTAATCATAATTTGATTATTATAAATATTTCCATAGTTCATTTTGTTTCCAGTTTTTCGCTATTGGAAACAATGCTATAATGAATATTTGTGATAAATGTCGTTAAGAATACCCATAAGGGTAAACTCCATACAGAGGGATTGTTGGGGGTTTACCGGCATAGCCCGTACCCAGGAATGTGCCACGCTCACCAGTACCGATTATAATAAAACATTTACATTTTGTCCGTTTGTAGCAGTTGTATAAGCGTGGCATGGTGCCCCGTTGTTTCGGTTTGCAGTTTCGTTAACGAACCAGGCTGCTGCTGGTCTTAGAGTCGCTGTGGAGCCAAGAGCTCAGCGCTTGCTCGGCAGAAACCTGAAGCGGTGCCCTTACTCCTCCTGTCCAGCAGGGGCGCGGGCCTGGCCCGCCCCCGCCTGCGCAGTGCGCTCGTTGTCAGACGCCGCCGAGCCCGGTCGCTGGCGCCGTTCTCCCTGCTCGCTCGCTCAAACCCGGCGCCGGCGGTGGCGGCCGGCGACTCGGTGCGATCACGCCCGGGCGGCCGTGGCCCGCGCTCTGCGGCATGAGCAGGTGACCGCGCGCGGGGCCAAGCGGGAGGCAGCCGTGGCCGAGGTAAGCGCGGCGCTGAAAGGCGGGGCGGGCGCCGGGTGCGGGTTCGGGCCTCAACGGGTCTCGGCGGAATCGGGCCCCGGCAGTCGAGGAGCGCGGGCCGCTCGGAGGCCCCCCGGCCCTCGGGGGGCAGCTCGCGGTGACTTCTCGCTTTTGGAGCGCTTTGATTGTCGCACTCCTTTTCTCTCCTTGGTCTTCCGGCCTGTCCCGCACCGTGCTTCCCACCTGTCTCCCTTGCCCGCTCCTACCCCGGTCCGCTCCTTCCCTTTCTCTCAGGAGCCCGCAGCCTCCTTTCCCCTCCAGGCCCACTCTCCACTAGGGTATAGCTGGGACCTCTCCCTTCCCGGGAACTGCAGGGATCTCTTGCCGTCAGCGGGGATTTCTTGCGCTCTGGGCTCTGCGAAGGGCGGGACTTGGTGCCCTGCGTCCCAGCTCGGGAAGGCTAGGTGGGCAGTGGCCGCGGGTGTCTTGGCCCTGGGCACGCACTTGAAGCTCAGAAGCATTTGGAGTTTTACTACGGGCGGTGGGAACCATGTCTACGTATACAGTTTTGAAACTAAAATAATTGCTTTGGTGTAATTTGAGAAGTTGCAATCTAAATGGTCCTTGACTTATTTGTCTGAAGATGTCTTGAAATAGAAATATGTCAGTTTTAATTCTTTTTTGAGTCATTTGATTACTCTGTGGACTTAAGACTGGACCTGGTTTGTAAATTTCAGAGTTTAAAGGCTGTTCAAGGTAACGCATGAATCAGTTCCATCATTCCTCTCTTGTGTTGATTTAAGCCTCCTGGTTGCGTATGCTGGTATGAATGGATAGATTTGGGTCTGTCAAGTTACGTTGGACTCTGCTAATTGAGGAGTGAGAAAGGTAATTACTTTTAAAGGTAATGAGGAATGGCAGCTTGGCATGGGGTTAAGAGCTCAGGCCCCAGAGCCAGACTGCTATCCTCTACATCCTAGCTTTGGCATTTTCTAGCTGTGTGACATTGGGCAAGTTACTTAGCCTTCCTGTTGCATGAGGGTAATAATAGCTTGTCACATGGCACTATTAGGAAGATTAAATGTTAACATGAAGTACTTAAAACAGATCCTAGCATGTTGTTAGTTCTCAGTAAAGTTCAGTTATTACTTAATTATACACATTGTACTAATTATAGTATAATTCCCACAGTCAAAGGAGCACAGATTTTTTATTTGTGTGTGTGTGTGTAAATCATTTTTAGGGGTGGCCAGCTGTAATATAACTTTAATTATAAAGAACTCTTATCAGGTAAAGCAATGAAGATGTTCCTGCTTTTGCTAATGTTTGGGTTCTTTGTTTTCCGGCCCAGTTGGGTTAAGTTCCAGTGTAGTGATGGCCCTGGGAATTCAGCTGTGCAGGCTTTTCTAAGAAGGTTAGTAAGACAAGAGATTATGACTCAAAACATTGGATTAAATAGATTGGTGATAGTCTGAAGCATCAAGGAAAGGTTATTCAAGCAAATTTTAGGAACAAATAATTCCAGGAACAGAAAATGCATCTCATCCTGACTGTGGAGTGGAGTTAAAATATTTTTCCAGTGACTCAGTGCTTGACATCTAGCCAGATGATTCCAGCGTTCCACAGGGGCAGGTTTGATGTGTTTCAAGGAGATAAAGTTTGTAGGGCTTTGTGGTGAAATTCTTGTTTTGATTCAGGTTATATTATATGGAACATTTGATTAGTAGAAGAATCCTTTTGGTTAATCCTCTTCAGGGAAACTCAGTTTAACATGGTGTCAGTGACTGTCCCCCTTGGATGGTCTGATTATGACTTGTGTCCTTGGATGAGGGTTTTGGGGCTCTCCATCTTTCTGTGCTTCAGCATGTGAAACTGCTGTGGGAGGATTGGGTCTGTGAGTTACAGGGTTGAAGTCAGAGTGTCCAGAGTCAGGAGCACTGTCCCTTTAGTCTTGGCTGGGAGTTAAAGGGGTAAGGTTTGGCACAGGTTTCTAAAGGCAGGGGTGGGCAGAGTAATGGTGCTCTGTGGTTGGGTTTGTATGGGAGGGTGTTCAGGGTGAATATAGAAAACTCAATTTGTGGAAGTACCTAGCTATTTTCTTTCCTCCTTGAAACTCCAATTCAAGAAGTAAAATAATCAGAGCTTGTCACCTTATAATAACTCAAAATTTGGTCCCTGAACAGTGTTTGCACTGCTGGGATTGGGAATGGTAGAGACATTCAGTGAACATTTATGTTTATATGAAATGTGTTCTAGACATGGTTTTAGATGCTGGAAAAACTGAGCAGAGATGCGAAACTGCCAGAAAATGACAACCAGTAGAAGAGACAGACTTGCAAATACTTAACTAATTACTATACTGTGGCAAGTGCTGTAATGGTGCAAAAGGTATGTGGATACTCACCAAGAAGGTTCTCTTTCCCCCTTCCCTAATTTTTTATACTTTTCTTTTTCATTTGAGGCTTTTCCACTCATTTCTTTTATTAAAAGTCCTTATTATAACTCCAGTGTTCACCATACCTCTCAGCTGTTTGGCATGGACTTGTGGGAGCTTGCTGTGTCTCAGAAATTGTTTGGCAGAACATAGACTAAGATGGTTGGTATTGTAAGTGGTACTACAGTCTCTCAGGATTTAATGACCCATGTAGGGCACCTGGAGCCCATCCTAATATGCTGTTGGGTAGCTTCCTTGAAGCTTGGACATCACAATGACCTATACCATTGTTTCTCAGCTGGGGATATTTGCCTCCCCAGGGAATATTTGGCAATGTTTGGATACATTTTTGGTTGTCACAACTGGGGGTTGCTTCTGGCTCCCCACAAAAAAAGAATGATCTGGTTTAAAGTGTTGTAGTGCCAAGGCTGAGAAACTGTGTCCTATAAAAGTAGGTGGGGGTTCCAGAGCTCTCTTGGCAGAGTATTGAGGAAGGGATCAGAGGGGTAGGGAGTTAGAGATTTGAAACAGATTTATTACTTGAGGCTGGAGATACTCCACCTGTGCATGTTGCTGGGAGGGCTCACTCCACTCTGGATATATGGAATGCCCATTGAGGAGACCAGCATCTTTGAGAAACTCAGTGTTGGCTGTCCTCTGTAGGCCAGGGTTGATTTGAGGAGATGTGCCCATGGAACTGGGTTCCCATGTATCTATAAGAATGACAGCATTCTGAAATAGCGAGGCTAGGTGGTGACACTAACCATCAGAGCCAAGGGTAGACACAATATCTGTAGTGGGCAAGAGGGCCTGACTCAAAACCGATGTGACTTAACCTACTATGATGCTAACAGACCATGTTGTTCTAAAGGGCAGTATAGATGGGCAGTCAGTTAGGGTATTGCTTGACTTTTATAACGAGAAAATGAATCAAGAGCTGACAAGTAGAAGGCTGATGTCAGCTGTTACAGTAGAAAAACCACTATCACGTAGTTTTCAGACATGAGTTCTCAGACCCATATCCCATGGATTGAAAGGGAGCCCGGATCCCTTTGAAGAAGGACTTCTCAACATTCCTGCAAGTGTAGACAAACGTTCGTCTACTTCTTCCTTAAGGGACTGCACCTCTTTATCAGACTATGGTACCTCAAGGAAAGGATAATATCAAGTCCTTTTGCAGGCTCTTGAGTCAGGGTCTGAGCTAATAATAGTACCAGGCGACCCTCAAGCAATTTTTGATAGGAGCTGGGAGATAAAAGCCCTAGCCTCTCATCTGTCTCAGAGATAAGGCATAGTCTCTACATGGTTCTTCAGAGGGTTCCTAGCACTTCTAAGGCCCCTGTTGCCCATAGCAGGAGCTTAATAACACACTCCTTACTGGCTTTTCCTGGTTCCCTGTCTCTCTCTTCTTGCACTGTCATTCTACCTTTCTGAGATCACCTCCCAAGTATGTGAACTACATGTACACTCATCCTTGTGTTGGCTTATATTTATATTTTTCAGGGGTTGGTGGAGGGAAGGGAGGACCAAACTATGACAGGAAACAAAATGTGATGCCTAGGACTCTGACATAGGGGTGATAGCCCCTCTTCTTTCCAGCCCTACTGCTGACCACTTAAGGACTCTGGAACCATGGCATACACCTACCAGGGGAGTTCCTGTGGCTGCAGGTCCCTGTCTACGCTTGGTGGTGCTTGACTCTTAACATTTCTCCTTCCTATGCTGGTGGGTAGAAGACATTTCATTCTGGTTTTACTTTCTCATTAATGAATGAGACTAAATGTCTTCTCAGAGGTTTATATGCATTCCCAAATGTTTTTCTTTCCTTTTTTGTGAGATTCCTGTTTCTGCCTTTTGCCCAGCTATTTTTTGTTTGTTTTTGTTGCTCTGTAGGACTTCTGGTTGCTAGTTCTCATTGGTTGTATGTATTGCAAATATCTTCTGGTTCGTTGATTCTTTTTTTTTTTTAAATTTATAGTGTCTCAGTGAACAAAAGTTTTTAACTGTAACACAAAATTTATCACTTTATCTTTTTATGGTTTGCACTTTTTGTATTTTGTTTTAGAAAGTCATTTTCTGCCCAGAAATCATAGATATTCTCTATTATGTTCTAAATATTTTCTAGTTTGCCTGTTACAGAAAACTTTTTAATCTGTGTTGGATAGATTTTTCTAACTGCACTTTTATTTTTCTTTGGCTTTCTTCTTAGTGGTTTTACTTTGACATACCTAGGTGGGGTTTTCTTCATATGTATTCTGTTTGGACTTGAGCATCTTGAATCTGTGGGTTGATACCTTTAATTACATTTGGAAGACAGCTGGATTCTCTTTTCTACTTCATTAGTCTTTGCAGTAACATTCTGTAGCCTCTGGAAAATTAAAGTGACAAAATAATATCAGTATTAGTATAAAAACATTTCAGACCCTTTGAAAGGGTCATGTGGACCCCTTGGAGTCCCCAGACCATGCTTTGAGAACCATCTGTCTAAGGTTTTGGTATCAAGGTTACACTAGCTTCCTCAAATAAGCTGAGGGTGTTCCCCTCCTTTTTCTGAATTCTGTAATAATTTGTGTAAAATTGGAGTTAGTATTTCTTGAATGCGTAGTAGAAGTTGGAAAAATCTTTGGGTCCGGAATTTTCTCTATAGGAAGATTTTTTAACTTGTGATTCCTATAGATTTTTTAACTTGTGATTCGGTTTCTTTAATGATATAGAACTATTCAGGTTTGCTATTTCTCCTTGAGACTGTTTTGAGAAGTTACAGTTTTAAAGAATTTTTCTGTCTAAGTTTTCAAATGACTTGGCATAGTATTATTGATATCATCTTATCTTCTAAATATATGCATATTTAGATTTATGTTCCCCTTTTTATTCTAGATAGTTGTGTTTTTTTCTCTTTACCTTGATTAATCTTATCAGAATTATATCAAATATCAATTTTATTCATCTTTTAAAAAAAACAACTTTTAGCTTTATTGATCCTTTTTTGTTTCTTAACTAAATAATTTCTGTGTTTTTATTTATTGTCTCCTATTATGTTTGGGTTTATTTTTTGTGATAACACCTTTTTATAGGTAATCTGTAATTCATGAAAATTTGTAAAGCTCATCCTTGCATACTATTTTTGTTCCATTAATCCTAGTTTTATCATATGCAAAATCAGTATTTTTCAAACTATGGGTGACCCATAATTGGGTGGTACAATTGATCAAGTGGGTTTGGACCATCATTTTTTTAAAAAAACAGTAGACAAACAGAGTAGAAAAATATAGTGTCCCTCACACTTTTATGGCTTAGGTCACACATTGTCTTGTGAAACTTTTATTTCAAATACCTACCTGTATACACATACACACATATCTGTGTTTGTATTGAGTCACAATATAAAATGTATTTCTTATTGTAGGTTTTAGTTAAATAAAAAGAGCTTGAAAGCCACTGTGTTTACAAGGTAACGGTTTGTCTAATTTTAGTAAAGATTCAAATCTGATTGCACAAAATAAACATCTGAAAAGCCTGCTAAAATGACAAATTCTGTGACCCTATTTTAGATCTGCTAATATAAACCTTCAGTGCTGGAGCCAAGGACTCAGTGTTTTAGCAAGCTCTCTGTGTGAAACTTGCCCTTTGGGCGTTCCAGAAGCATGATTCAGGATATAATAGTCCTAGAGAGCCTGTTAGGAAGTTCTAACTTGGGGCAGTGTAGGGTACAGTTCCTTGCCTGCATTTGTCCTGAGACCTCCAAGAGGGACATGTAGGTGGCAGGAAAGCTATGGTGGGGCAGGGGCGGATGCCTGGAGGTAGGGAGTGGGGGCAAGCTGGGAACATCTTGCTGGTTGGTAGAATGAAAGAAAGAAAAAGTGAAATAGCCCACATTTCTGTCACAATCATCATATATTGAATGGCTGATGCCTATACCCCAAAGATGATAATCGATGAGCTTAAAATGTAATGAACTTTCATACATTAGACCAGGACAAGCAGATTTCTTATGTTCCAGCTCATGGTTTCAGTGATACATATTGAAATCATTCATGACTGTCCAGCACGTTTTATCCCAAAAGCTGATAATGACTGCAACATTCAAGGCTTGGCAATACCCTGCCAGCTAGACAGGATACATTTTACAGTGTGGGCAGTGATTGGGCAGAGCTCCATTTAACCAAAGTAAAAATGGTTGATAAACCTTAAAATGGCCTATGAGCTGTTATTTCCCTTTAATATTAAGAGCTTTTCTGAAATATCATTGAGTAGAATGAGACCATTTGGTAGACTGGGACTTTGACATGTGGAATGCCAAAGTAGCTTGTTGCAGTAATACGGCTAAGTTCATCGAGTGTGACACGTGATGCAGGTGCACTCAAGGCTCTACTCACCACCCCCTAAACACACACACACACACACACACACACACACACATCTAGGTCTCAGAAGGAGGAGGTTTGCTGAGGGCTGAGAATTTTCTTTAAATCAGGTAGTGATGCTCCTTGACTGTTTCATTTATCTACTGTTCTATAAGAAAACTTGGTGCTTGCTTTTGCACAGCTTGGTGGTGGTGGTTCATGTCTGTACCACATGGTTTCCACTGGGGTCTGCCTGAGGCTGCCTTCAGCTGGGAGCTCAGCGTCCTTACAGCGTGGCCAGTGGCAGGGGGGTTCCAAGAGAACAAAAGCAGCACCTATAGGGTTTCTTAAGGCCTGGGCTCAGAAGCCCTAGAATATCACTTCTGCCACATCTCTTGGTCAAAGCAAGTCACATGCTAGTCCAGATTCAGGGGGATGGGAGATAGAGTCACCTTTTGATTGGAAAAGTGGCATGCACCTCACTGATGAGAAGACCTGTTGGTAATTGACCCACCACGCTGGCCATTTTTCTCTTCCTATCTCCCTATTCCTTTCTTCATTCCTTCCTTCCATTAAATGTGTCAACTGTCACCTTCATTACAAAATGTCAGTGTATATTTTTTCTAAACATTAAATATCAATCTTTTCTTCTTTCATACCCCTTGGCATTTTATTGATACTTTCTCAGTTGTATTTTTACATTTTGCATTTTTTTTTTAGATAATTATTTTTTATTGAAGGGTAGTTGACACACAGTATTACATTACATTAGTTTCAGGTGTACAACACAGTGATTCAACATTTATATACATGATAATTCTAGGTACCAGCTATCACCATACCAAGTTGTTACAATATTTTGACTATATTCCTTATGCTATACATTACATCCCAGTTACTTATTTATTTTACAGTTGGAAGTGTGTACTTTTTTTTGTTGTTGTTGTGAGGGCATCTCTCATATTTATTGATCAAATGGTTGTTAACAACAATAAAATTCTGTATAGGGGAGTCAATGCTCAATGCACAATCATTAATCCACCCCAAGCCTAATTTTCGTTAGTCTCCCATCTTCTGAAGCATAACAAACAAGTTCTTACATGGAGAACAAATTCTTACATAGTGAATAAGTTACATGGTGAACAGTACAAGGGGAGTCATCACAGAAACTTTTGGTTTTGCTCATGCATTATGAACTATAAACAGTCAGTTCAAATATGAATACTCATTTGATTTTTATACTTGATTTATATGTGGATACCACATTTCTCTCTTTATTATTATTATTTTTAATAAAATGCTGAAGTGGTAGGTAGATACAAGATAAAGGTAGAAAACATAGTTTAGTGTTGTAAGAGAGCAAATGTAGATGATCAGGTGTGTGCCTGTAGACTATGTGTTAATCCAAGCTAGACAAGGGCCATAAAACATCCATGTATGCAGAAGATTTCTCTCAGAACAGGGGGGGTGAGGTTCTAAGCCTCACCTCTGTTGATCCCCAATTTCTCACCTGATGCCCCCCCCTGAGACTGTGCCTGTCTTAGGTTGTTCCTCCCTTGAGGAATCTTACCCGTCTCTGGCTAACCAGTCATCTTCCGGGGCCATACAGGGAAATGTAAAGTTGGTAAGTGAGAGAGAAGCCTTATTGTTTGAAAAGGTTAGCTTTTTACTTCTTTGCATATTTATGCCCTGTGGCTTCTATGCCCAGCATTTGTCTTGAGGTATCTTTACCACTTGGAAGAATTATGATACTCGGTAAATTTGATATGAGGCACGAATTCTATTTAAGGGTTGTAATTAGGAAGGAAGAAGAAAAGCTATAGAAGTAGCAGGCGGAAGAAAACATGGGAAGATTGATTATTTCTTTGACATATCTTCTTGTAAAGTAACTTCAGCATGTATAGGTTTTAAACTACTACTTAAATTGCACACACACATTAACATAATAGGAGTATAGTTACATAACCAAAGCGTACCTGTAATTACCATCCATCTCCAGTGAAACCAAGAAAACCAGTTAGGCACCTTAGGCATTTGTGAAAACTTATCTATGATATGGTGGATATTGTCCAGCTGAGCTTGAACAGTCTGAGAGAAATCGACAAATTAAAACAACCCATTCCTGGGGACTGTTCACATCCCATATGTTCTTTTAACAGTAAATAGTCTGTAGTTGTAAGATTTTGGAGTGCTACAATTTGCACTTCTCTTAATTCTTGGTTGAGTTCCAACAGTATAGATCCAGTAAAATTTGTTGTTTTACTGTATGCACAGGCCAGCTTAGATATCTCCTTCTTCATTCCCATGGCAAGTCCAGGAACTGGTGGGATGAGTGCATCTACACCTGTAGCAGCGCCTGGATCTTTGTTGGGGTTTTTTGGTGATCATCTTCTGGCATGAGTCTTCCAGAGAGTGCTGATGTTGGAAGTTCTTTTTCATATGGTATCTTAGTTCATTTTTGGGGTAGCCCAATTAGGCTTTGATCCTCTGTATAAACACAAACAGACCCTTTGCCTACACTTTTATATGCCCTTTATACCCTTGTGTAGGACTCATTGGAGGTCTCCACACAGGAACTGCCTTTTTTTTTTTTTTTTGGTATCATTAATCTACACTTAAACATGATGAATATTATGTTTACTAGGCTCTCCCCTATACCAGGTCCCCCCTATAAACCCCTTTACAGTCACTATCCATCAGCATAGCAAATGTTGTAGAATCACTACTTGCCTTCTCTGTGTTGTACAGCCCTCCCCTTTCTCCCACCCCCCCATGCATGCTAATCTTAATACCCCCCTTCTTCCCCCCCCATCCCTCCCTACCCACCCATCCTCCCCAGTCCCTTTCCCTTTGGTACCTGTTAGTCCATTCTTGAGTTCTGTGATTCTGCTGCTGTTTTGTTCCTTCAGTTTTTCCTTTGTTCTTATATTCCACAGATGAGTGAAATCATTTGGTATTTCTCTTTCTCTGCTTGGCTTGTTTCACTGAGCATAATACCCTCCAGCTCCATCCATGTTGCTGCAAATGGTAGGATTTGCCCTTTTCTTATGGCTGAGTAGTATTCCATTGTGTATATGTACCACATCTTCTTTATCCATTCATCTATCGATGGACATTTAGGTTGCTTCCAATTCTTGGCTATTGTAAAAAGTGCTGCCATAAACATAGGGGTGCATTGGTCTTTCTTATACTTGATTGTTGCATTCTTAGGGTAAATTCCTAGGAGTGCAATTCCTGGGTCAAATGGTAACTCTGTTTTGAGCATTTTGATGTACCTCCATACTGCTTTCCACAATGGTTGAACTAATTTACATTCCCACCAGCAGTGTAGGAGGGTTCCCCTTTCTCCACAGCCTCGCCAACATTTGTTGTTGTTTGTCTTTTGGATGGCAGCCATCCTTACTGGTGTGAGGTGATACCTCATTGTGGTTTTAATTTGCATTTCTCTGATGACAAGCGATGTGGAGCATCTTTTCATGTGTCTGTTGGCCATCTGTATTTCTTTTTTGGAGAACTGTCTGTTCAGTTCCTCTGCCCATTTTTTAATTGGGTTATTTGTTTTTTGTTTGTTGAGGCATGTGAGCTCTTTATATATTCTGGACATCAAGCCTTTATTGGATGTGTCATTTTCAAATATATTCTCCCATACTGTAGGGTTCCTTTTTGTTCTATTGATGGTGTCTTTTGCTGTACAGAAGCTTTTCAGCTTAATATAGTCCCACTTGTTCATTTTTGCTGTTGTTTTCCTTGCCCGGGGAGATATGTTCAAGAAGAGGTCACTCATGTTTATGTCTAAGAGGTTTTCGCCTATGTTTTCTTCCAAGAGTTTAATGGTTTCGTGACTTACATTCAGGTCTTTGATCCATTTTGAGTTTACTTTTGTATATGGGGTTAGACAATGGTCCAGTTTCATTCTCCTACATGTAGCTGTCCAGTGTTGCCAGCACCATCTGTTGAAGAGACTGTCATTTTGCCATTGTATGTCCATGGCTCCTTTATCAAATGTTAATTGACCATATCTGTCTGGGTTAATGTCTGGATTTTCTAGTCTGTTCCATTGGTCTATGGCTCTGTTCTTGTGCCAGTACCAAATTGTCTTGATTACTATGGCTTTATAGTAGAGCTTGAAGTTGGGGAGTGAGATCCCCCCTACTTTATTCTTCTTTCTCAGGATTGCTTTGGCTATTCGTGGTTTTTGGTGCTTCCATATGAATTTTTGAATTATTTGTTCCAATTCATTGAAGAATGTTGCTGGTAGTTTCATAGGGATTGCATCAAATCTGTATATTGCTTTGGGCAGGATGGCCATTTTGACGATATTAATTCTTCCTAGCCACGAGGATGGGATGAGTTTCCATCTGTTAGTGTCCCCTTTAATTTCTCTTAAGAGTGACTTGTAGTTTTCAGAGTATAAGTCTTTCACTTCTTTGGTTAGGTTTATTCCTAGGTATTTTATTTTTTTTGATGCAATTGTGAATGGAGTTGTTTTCCTGATTTCTCTTGCTGTTGGTTCAATGTTAGTGTATAGGAAAGCCACAGATTTCTGTGTGTTGATTTTGTATCCTGCAACTTTGCTGTATTCCGATATCAGTTCTAGTAGTTTTGGGGTGGAGTCTAGGGTTTTTATGTACAGTATCATGTCATCTGCAAATAGTGACCGTTTAACTTCTTCTTTACCAATCTGGATTCCTTGTATGTCTTTGTTTTGTCTGATTGCCGTGGCTAGGACCTCCAGTACTATGTTATATAACAGTGGGGAGAGTGGGCATCCCTGTCTAGTTCCCGATCTCAGAGGAAATGCTTTCAGCTTCTCGCTGTTCAATATAATGTTGACTGTGGGTTTATCATAGATGGCCTTTATTATGTTGAGGTACTTGCCCTCTATTCCCATTTTGCTGAGAGTTTTTAACATGAATGGATGTTGAACTTTGTCAAATGCTTTTTCAGCATCTATGGAGATGATCATGTGGTTTTTGTCTTTCTTTTTGTTGATGTGGTGGATGATGTTGATGGACTTTCGAATGTTGTACCATCCTTGCATCCCTGGGATGAATCCCACTTGGTCATGGTGTATGATCCTTTTGATGTATTTTTGAATTTGGTTTGCTAATATTTTGTTGAGTA
The DNA here is from genome assembly GCF_030020395.1 of Manis pentadactyla. NCBI lineage: Eukaryota > Metazoa > Chordata > Mammalia > Pholidota > Manidae > Manis > Manis pentadactyla. The sequence continues at coordinate 84,086,341 of NC_080027.1, forward strand.
TTTTTGCATCTATGTTCAACAGGGATATTGGTCTGTAGTTTTCTTTTTTGGTGGGGTCTTTGCCTGGTTTTGGTATTAGGGTGATGTTAGCTTCATAGAATGAGTTTGGGAATATCCCCTCCTCCTCTATTTTTTGGAAAACTTTAAGGAGAATGGGTATTATGTCTTCCCTGTATGTCTGATAAAATTCCGAGGTAAATCCATCTGGCCCGGGGGTTTTGTTCTTTGGTAGTTTTTTTATTACCACTTCAATTTCATTGCTGGTAATTGGTCTGTTTAGATTTTCTTTTTCTTTCTAGTTCAGTCTTGGAAGGTTGTATTTTTCTAGGAAGTTGTCCATTTCTCCTAGGTTTCCCAGCTTGTTAGCATATAGGTTTTCATAGTATTCTCTAATAATTCTTTGTATTTCTGTGGGGTCTGTCATGATTTTTCCTTTCTCGTTTCTGATACTGTTGATAAATTTTGCATTTTGTGATAGTTTCTCTTATCTCCCTCATTAGACTCTATGCTCCTCTAAAGTAAGGTCATTGCTTTCTTCTGTGTTTCCCTCAGTGCATGGTAAGTGCTCGCACAAGAGAGGGTTGAATGAATAAATGAATGAAAACAGATATTAGAATAATCAAGCATCAGTTTGTCCAGATGAAGCATCAGTTTATGTTAGACAAGTGTTTAAGAACAAAATGAAAGAAATCTTCAGCTACTCTACTTTTGATTTTTCTTCCTTGATCAGCATCCCTCTCCCTAGGCCCCACACATGTTTATGCTTATGTTTTCAGTGATTGTGTATTTATAGAATATAGTTATGTTTCTATGTTATGTGTCAATATTTATATTAAGTAGTATATATAGTTTAATATTAAATATATAGCATATGTTCATACATGCAAATATGTAAGGATCAAAAATCCCTTTTTATTCACCAAACCACTTAATGGAAAGAAATACGTATATTAAAGTTAAATTATCCTTTCAAGTGTCATTTTCCACCCTGCAGACTTTCTCATTTCTCCCCCTGGTGCCCAGGAGTGTGAGGAAGAGGCTGTCTGTGTCATTATGTGTGCGTCGGTCAAGTACAACATCCGGGGTCCTGCCCTCATCCCAAGAATGAAGACCAAGCACCGAATGTACTACATCACCCTCTTCTCCATTGTCCTCCTGGGCCTCATTGCCACTGGCATGTTTCAGTTCTGGCCCCATTCCATTGAGTCCTCCAATGAGTGGAATGTAGAGAAACGCAGTATCCGTGATGTGCCCGTGGTCAGGCTCCCCACCGACAGTCCCATCCCTGAACGGGGTGATCTCAGTTGCAGAATGCACACGTGTTTTGATGTCTACCGCTGCGGTTTCAACCCAAAGAACAAAATCAAGGTGTATATCTACTCTCTGAAAAAGTATGTGGATGACTTTGGTGTCCCAGCCAGCAACACCATCTCTCGGGAGTATAATGAACTGCTCACGGCTATCTCAGACAGTGACTACTATACTGATGACATTAACCGGGCCTGCCTGTTTGTCCCATCCATCGATGTGCTTAACCAGAACACGCTACGAGTTAAGGAGACAGCACAAGCATTGGCCCAGCTCTCCAGGTACCTAGCACTTTCAAAGACCAGAGCCAAGTCCTTCGGGGAACTGAAGGAAAGGACAGGGAGAAGAAATGGTTCTTTTGAGCTGGCTTCTAGCTGCTCTTTTCCCATAGGAGGGGGTGGGGTCCATGCTGTAAGCATCTGGCCTCTGTTCCAGTGACAAGCAGCCTGCTGTTGGTGCGACTGCTGTGGGCTCTTGGCTTCTTAGAAGGATGGCTAGTCTTCCCATACTTCTCCTTTTTTAAATTTAAATACTTTCCCCCCTTTGATTACTTACATTATACATGTTCACTATAAAAAGCCTTAAAATAGAGGTAAGCAAAATAATGTAAGATTCATTTCATAATCCTATCTCTAAGAGATAATAATTAATATTTTGATGTTACTTTTCAGTCAGTTTTTATATGGAAAATGCTTACTGTGAATGTATATATATATTTTGTATAAAAAAATACAAATGCATGTGTATACTTACATTTTTGTCAAGAATGGGATCATATAGTACATACTCATTTGCTGCCTTTTTCCCTTAATATATTGTAAGTATATTTCCAATAGTTCATATTCCTTACTGTATAATTTTTACAGGTTTTGTAGTATTCTGTAGTATTCCATTTTGCATCATGTTCCATGATGTATTTAACCAGCCTTCTATATTTTATTTCTTACTTCTTTAACCAAATGGTGAACATGCAGACTGTTTTCAGGTTTTCATTATTCAGAATGCTTTCATTCTGAAGAGCAGTTCTGTAGTGGACAAGCTTGAAGTACATATCCACCCATTTTTCTTTTCAAGAGCCAGGCTAGTGCCTGATATGCTGTTGGGATTTCTAGGAGTTCCCTTTGCACACCTGAGAAGTGGCCCAGTTTTGGGTTGGGGATACTTGCTACTTACCATCCAGTAACTGACTCTTGTTTTTGTTCCTTCATAGTTGCCATGTGAATTCTACATGTTTACTTTCTTACTAGGTGGGATCGAGGTACAAACCACCTGTTGTTCAACATGTTGCCTGGAGGTCCCCCAGATTATAACACAGCCCTAGATGTCCCCAGAGACAGGTAGGTGTAATGGTGGTTGCCCTGTGATGGGTTTCTGAAGAATAAGTAGATGTAAGACCCTTTTGTTCATGTGAAATCGTATTCCTAAGCCTGCTGGGACATACTTTGTCATCAGAATTGTTTGGCAAAATAAAAAAACTGTCTTGGGCATTTCCTTTCTTAAAACATCGAAGTATTAAGACCTACTTAATGGGTGGAGTATTAAGACCTACTTAATGGGTGGAGAACCCATTAGAGCTTATGTTCTAGCAGCATCTTAAAAAACTATCTTTTTTTCTTAGTCTGGTTATGCCCTCCTGAATGCAGCACTCTCACCCTCTAAGGCCTGGCTCATGATTGGCGGGTGTCCGCTCTCTCTGAATTTGGAGCATTTGCCAAGAGCAGAGCTTACTGAGGAAGAGGGCCTGGGTGTAAAGTGATACCAGGAGCCTATAATGCCGGAAGGAGGACACTGTGATTATCATGTGATCTCTGTTGTTCATTCAGTGGGATTCTTCTCTCCCTTCCTTTCTTCCTTTCCTTCTTTCTCCCACTACCCCCAACTTCTTTCCTTCCTTCCTAAGAAAACCTTCCAGACAGGCAGATGTGGTACGGGAGCCACCACTGCATGATTATGAATTTGAGTTCACTTACTGTATTTATCAGCCGTTTTACACACTGACTGAACCACTTGGGCTGGAGGCGTCCTACACCTGGAGGAATGAGGTGCTACCTACGGCTCCTCTCCTGGTACTTGGTTTGGGGCTTTGAGGAGAGCAGAAAGTTTGAGCCCAAGATAAGGGTGCTGAACAACACTCATAGTATAGGGTTGTCATAAGTTTATGTAAGAACTCATTTATAACCAAATTATGATAGTTGATGTTTAACTCTTAAAATCATTGTTACTGAAAAAGGAGAGACCAGCTGTATTCCCAGTGTTGGAAGCCTCCCTTGTCAATTAGGAAAATTTACACTTAGTACTACTTTTCCCCAGAAGATTAAGCCTAAGCCCTCTTTGCTGTAAGTGATTATCTAGAGTCAGTGTTGTGTTTCTATCTGGAAATATAATTAACAATAGAGATGACATATACCCCAGGCCCACTCTTCGACTTTGGTGTAGGAGCCATTTTGGACGGTAGAGGGCAGTCAGGTCACACACATTCTGTAGATACCAGCTAAGCACAAGGTGATCCTTGATTTGGCTCTCAGCCCCAGTGTTCCTGAGTGGGCTACTGTTTTGTGGATTTGGTTGTTCTGGGAAAGTGAAATACTTTAGAGAATAGCAAAGGGAGGGAAAAGAGCTGTTAGGAGTGCAATGTCTTCACCTGCTCTGGGTTTATTTTGAGAAGGGCTTATTTCTGTTCAGGACATATCACTTTTTGCTGACATTTTAGTATATATATATATATCTGCATGGAAGAAGGATTTTATTTTTATCAAATACACATGTTAAATGGGGCTTCATTTCTCTGCAGGAAAGTATCAAGTAGTTAGGAGAAACTTTTGTTCTTGCTGGTGCTTAGGTATTAAGGATCAAGAAGGCTAAATCATTTTCCCTATGCATGTAGTTTTGTAAGTGATTATAGGCAATCCTATAGCAAGTAATAAATCACCATATAGTCCTCCTTTATTTTGCACATGGGAAATTTCATTTTGAAACTAGGTGGTCTCCGGGTTGAGGTAAGGAATAGATTTGTTTGTTAACTTTTCTTATTCTTTGTCCCTGCCCCTGGATTCAGAGGAGGCAAGAACCATGAGTACAGAATGGTTTTAGCAGGTGCTGCATATAAGATTATTTGAAAATCAGAGAACAGGCTAGATTAGATGCTTCTAAGAGCTCATGAACTCTATAGTCCATAGTTGTGATTGCTTAAGAATCATTTTACTCAGAGAAATGCAAGGACCAAGACTGAAGGAAATGTCTGCTCAGCACATATAACTTTTATGCTGCTTAAATCTGTTTTTATTTCTCTTTTAGTTTTAAAAAATCATACACATAATACACATACACTTTCTTTATACAAATCAAAAATGTACAAGTATATGAAGAATGAAAATAGCTTTCAAAACCTCTATTTTCACTCCCTTACTGAAAAGGTAATTACTGTTCTCAAATACTGTCATATGTATTTTTCTAGGCTTTTTTCCTATGGACTTATACACACACAGACACACACACACACACACACACACACACACACACACACATACACATTTTATTTTAAGTGGGAGAAAATTATACCTTTTCAATGCCTTACTTTACTGATCTTTGTTTTCTCAGATCTGTTCTGTAGTATACTTACTATCTTGGGTTTTTATTATCCTTTCTTTTCACATATCTCTCACAAATTGCTATAAATTGTGTGGGTCTATATTAACTTATTTAAATTATTATGGAAAATTTCAAACCTCTGTAACAGAGATTAGTACTATGCTCCCCTGTCAGCTTTAGTAATTGTCAACTCAAGGCCAGTCTCCATTCATCTGTATTCCTACCCCCATGTTGGCAACAGATTATCTAGAAGCAAATCCCAGGTGTTGTATTACTGTATCTGGAAATATTTCCACTTGAATCTCTGCATGAAAAGGGCTTTAATAAAAATACAACTACAGTACTATTACCATAGCTAAAATATTTAGTTATTCTTTAATATCATCAAATATCTAGCAGTTGTTCAAATTTACCTGTCTCATAAATATGTTTTTACAGTTTGTGTGATTCGGTAAACAAATAAGGATGACCAATAGAATTGGTCAGCTTTTTTTTTTCAAAACCTGAGGCTTTGTATTTCAGGAATTTGCATTACATGCCTGGTTTAAAAGAAAGCAAAGAATAAACCTGCAGATGAAATGTGTTTTTTAGGCACTGTGAGTACTCAGATAGGAGGAGGACAGCTGTAAGAACATCTGAGGAAAGACCTCAAGTAGAGGTCTCAAGTCACGATGGTGGAGCGCATGAGGCCATTGCGAGGGCTTGGACGCAGAGGACATGTTCTAGAGTCAGGAAGTCCTGCAAAGTGCTAAAAATGCTGCAGGATATTTAGAGTGACAGAACACTTGACCTGGCATGAGTCTGATCATCAGTTAGTACTTTTTTAGCAGCAAGTTTTCTATTCAGTCTCTTGCAACTTTGGAACTGATCTCTGATTTTGAAATATATAATGGGAAAACAGAATGTGCCTCTTAGAAATTCACTCTTCAGTCAATATAAAACATGTGTTCAGTAAAGAAAGGAATCCTTACAATATTTTCTCCATTATAATTTTATGTGGAAACTTTGGCAGAAGAAGATACAGTGACTTGAAGTTGAAGTCTTGTCAGTAGCAGGATTGGTGTGAGGCCTGTTGACTAATTGCAGTCTTGGCTCTTTCTGAGATCCCAAATGGTGATTGCATGTGTGTGATCTGTGACATAAGGCATGCTTCAGATGGCGTGTTTCCCTACTACCAGTGCAAACCCCCCACCAGCACCCTGGGACAGAATAACAGTTTGGGGCCCTCAGGAGAGAACAACAGTAAAAGCTGGCATGATCTACATCTGCTTCCTTTTTTGCCACATAGGCACACCGCTCCCTTCTGGGGCTGTGGGTGTAATTACCAATCCCCCACTGCCCTGGCTTACCTGGATTGTGTGGTGCCTGTGTATTGTATCCGTGTCTGCTTCCTGCATGTAGGTCGTGGGGGCCCATACAGTCTGCTTGCCATCATGGTCATGGAACCTGCCCAAATCCATGTTGGATGGATTCATTGCTGAATGCTAATCAGGAAATATAAGACTGTATGTTGGCACTAAGGATAGTCATTAACTTTTACAGAATAGACTGGCAGCTGGAGAGGTTTTTAGCTTGCACATTACCTTGCTAACCAGCTCTTGGTTTCATAAAGCTTAAACAAATAGATTGGGATTTCCAGGGGTGGTTTGGAAATCTTTGAACTTAAACTGGTCATGTTCGAAGGGAATGCAGGCTGTCATCAGGTCAGGGAGGGGATTGGTAGCAATCAATATTGAAAAAAATGTGGTTTCTCAGTTCAGACATTTTGGCTCAGAGTGTGCAGTGCATGGAACTGGCAAACCTTGCCCCAGTAAGTGATTTTGATGGGTTTGGGGCCCCAGGGACAGAATAACAGTGAAAGTTGGTGTGATGTACACCTGCTTCCTTTCTCTGATGAAGTGCCATCATACTACTTGCTGGATCCAATTAAAGCAATGTGCTCTTGGCTTTCTCATTAAGGAGAATAAAAGTAAGTGCATGCAAACTGTTGGAGAAACACTACAGGTCCAGTTCTGGTTTCTGCTTCCTGTATAGGTAACTGGGTTAACAAGACTGAGTAGCTGGCATGGGTGGTGCAAATTGGTAAAGGCTGTCAGATTCACAGGTAGCTCTGGGATGGCAGTGGAAAGAACTGCTTGGGGCAGGAATTGAAGAGGAGTGAGGGTATATGCAGTGTGAGATGCAGTGCTTTGCCGTCACGCTGCCTTCATGTGCCCATTGGCTCCTGAGATTCCAGACAGTAGGCTGGTAAGTGACTGCCCCAGCCAGTCTTCCTATGCAGACCTATTTTTATTCCTTTTATTGTAAATGTGTTTAAAGAGTAGGATATGACTTTTGGGAAGGCTCAAATGGGATCTGAATAAGGTAGCATAGGAGCTGTTTATAGGGTATCCTCTGGGCTGTGATATATTTTAAAAAATGGAAATTAAGAAAAGGCTTCTTAGGATCCTAGAGGAAGGGACTCAGGGATAAACTACAGCTGATGTCCAGGAGATGAGAACGTAAATCATTTAGTACAGGGTTTTAATAGAAAAGTGACTCAGTGAATATTAGCTGTTGTTGATATTATTAACACTCAAGTTACTTTGATCCCTTTCCACTGAGCTTATCAGAATGAAGACCTTTCTTTCTCATTATTTGACAAAGTCCTTTGCTTTCAGGGCTCTGTTGGCTGGTGGTGGCTTTTCTACATGGACTTACCGGCAAGGCTACGACGTCAGCATTCCTGTCTATAGTCCACTGTCAGCTGAGGTGGACCTTCCAGAGAAAGGACCAGGGTAAGGTGCCATCAGCATGGCCAGGTGTGCTGTGAGCTGCCAGCCAGGTTCAGCATGTGGGTATCACAGCAATCAAAGCATCGATTATGGGCCAGGATCCTTGCATTTACCATGTTTTCTCCTCCACTCCAATTCTGTTTATCCTTCCTTTTTCTCTATCTCAGGAACTTACAGGGCTATCCCCCAAGCTTTCCAAATCAGAAATCTATGGGGTATCCTTAACTCCTTCCTCTCCCTTACTTCTTATATCAAAAAAGTAAGTCCCCTTGAGTCTACATCCTAAATATTTCCTAGGTCTATTTCTTCATCTCTTCTGTCCTCTTCTTCCACTGGTTTATTGTCCTCCCTTCCTTGGATTAATGAAACAGCCTCCTGTGTGGCTTCCCTGCCTCCTGTCTTGCTGCCCCCAAGTCTGGTCATTGGCTTCACATTGCCTGTAGAATAGAGCCCAGACTCTCAGAGTCTTTCAGGACTGTCAATCATATGACCACTGTCTCCATCTCTAGCATGTTTTTTCTTTCAGGTTGAAACTGAAAAACCCTCTGAGTTTTCTGGGCTGTAAATACTCCATTGTCTGGAAATCTTTTTTCTCATTTTCTTCAGACTAATGATCTGCTTGTACTTTAGGTTTCAACTTGAATACCTCTTACTTGAGGGGCACTTCTTAGCCCCTGGAATGGCTCTTCTGCTTTATGCTCCCCGAGCAGCTGGCACATCTAGTGTACCACTCACTATGCTCTGTTGTAACAATTTGCTCAGAGCTGTTCTTTGGATTTTAGATTTGTAAGTGCAGTGGAGCTGGTGCTGGGTCTGTTTTAACTGCCCTATCCTCTGTTCCTGGCGCTTAAGTGCTCATGTTTTTGATATGTGAGTGAGTAGATGAAAAGAGCTGATGGCATGGATGTGCAGATATTTTGTCTAACCTGCAGTAGTCTATTTAAAATTGTCCTAATTCACAGTGAGAATCTCAATAAGCATTAACAAACATGATGACGATAATAGTATTCCTTTGTGTGCCAGATGTTCATGGGTGAAGGTGACCGATTTGTGTATTGCCATGCTAGAAATGTAATCCTGGGTGAGATTTAAAAACTCACACATAGCATTGGTCTCAGAAATGAGTCTCAAGGAAATAGTTTGCTTATAAAACCTTAAAACGATTCTCAAAATATTTCAACTTCCGTTAGAAACCTTTATGGATTCTTTGAGAAATAAGAGAACTTGTCCAAAGTGAAGACATTTCTCTCTAATGCATTTGTGTTCCACAGTGTGGCCAGAGACCAAATTCTGGAACTTACATTAGACATAGACATTTTTGTTATTTGGAGAATGTATAAAGCCCAGGTGAGATATGGAAACATTGTTTCTTTTACCCTGAGGCAAATGCAAAGAAAGATTAATTTATTCAAGAACTTGTTGCTTAAGTCAACTTTTGGATTTTTCTCTGTTAGTGGACTCCTGTAGTTGACTTAATTTTTTTATTAAGCTACAATTCATATATCATAAAATTCATCCTTTTAAAGTGTTCAATACAGTGTTTTTTTAAAAAATTGAGATGTAATTGACATATAATATTTAGAAATTTAAGGTGTACTGTATGTTGATTCAAGACAATTCAGTGATTTTTAGTATATTCACAAAGTTGTACAACTATCATCATGACTGCTGTCTAATTCCAGAACATTTTCATCTAGGCCCAATACCTGTCAGCCATCATGCCCATCCCTGTCCCCTGTCTTCACACCCACTGCCCCCAGCAATAACCTGTCTCAATGGATTTGCCCATTCTGGACATTTCTGATAAATGTAATCATACAATGTGTAGCCTATTGTGGCTGTTGTCAATTAGTGTAATGTTTTCAAGGTTTATCCATTTTGTAGCATGGAAGCAGTAATTCATCTCCTTTTTGCCTGAATAATATTTCATCATATGGATATACCACATTTTATTTGTCCATCAGTTGATGAACATTTGGGTTATTTCCATTTTTTTTAGCTATTATGAATAATATTGCTATCAACATTTGTACAAATTTTTGTTTAAGTACAAGTTTTTAATTCTTTTGGATGTATATCTAGGAGTGGAATTGCTGAGTCATGTGGTCACTTTATGTTTAACTTTTTAAGGAACTGCCACATTTTTACCAAAGGAGCTACACCATTTTACAATCTCATCAGCAGTGTTCCAGTTTCTCCATATCCTCGTCAGCACTTGTTATTGTCTTTCTTTTTTATTCTAGCAATCCTAGTGGATGTGAAGTGGTATCTTATTGTGGTTTTAATTTGCATTTCTCTAATGACTAATAATGTTGAGTATCTTTTCATGTGCTTATTGGTCACTTACATAACCTCTGTGGAGAAATGTCTATTCAAATTACTTGTCCATTTTTAAATTGAGTTTTGTTTTCATTATTGAATTGTAAGAATTCTTTATGCAGTTTTGGTACTAGACCTTTATCAAACATGATTTACACATTTTTTTTGCCCATCCTGTAGATTGTCTTTTCACTTTCTTTTTTTTTTTAATAATTATTTTTTATTGAAGGGTAGTTGACGCACAGTATTACATTACATTAGTTTCAAGTGTACAACACAGTGATAAAACATTTATATACATAATTCTAGGTTCCAGCTATCACCCTACCAGGCTGTTACAATATCTTGACTATATTCCTTATGCTATACCTTACATCCCGGTTACTAATTTATTTTACCATTGGAAGTCTGTCCTTTTTTTTTTTTTTTTTTTTTTTTTTGTGAGGGCATCTCTCATATTTATTGATCAAATGGTTGTTAACGACAATAAAATTCTGTATAGGGGAGTCAATGCTCAATGCACAATCATTATTCCACCCCAAGCCTAATTTTTGTCAGTCTCCAATCTTCTGAGGCATAACAAACAAGTTTTTACATGTAGAACAAATTCTTACATAATGAATAAGTTACATAGTGAACAGTACAAGGGCAGTCATCACAGAAACTTTCGGTTTTGCTCATGCATTATGAACTCTAAACAGTCAGTTCAAATATGAATACTCATTTGGTGTTTATACTTGATTTATATGTGGATACCACATTTCTCTCTTTATTATTATGATTTTTAATAAAATGCTGAAGTGGTAGGTAGATACAAGATAAAGGTAGAAAACATAGTTTAGTGTTGTAAGAGAGCAAATGTAGATGATCAGGTGTGTGCCTGTAGACTATGTGTTAATCCAAGCTAGACCAGGGCAATAAAACATCCACGTATGCAGAAGATTTCTCTCAGAACAGGGGGGGTAAGGTTCTAAGCCTCACCTCTGTTGATCCCCAATTTCTCACCTGATGGCCCCCCTGCGACTGTGCCTGTCTTAGGTTGTTCCTCCCTTGAGGAATCTTACCCGTCTCTGGCTAACCAGTCATCTTCCGGGGCCATACAGGGAAATGTGAAGTTGGTAAGTGAGAGGGAAGCCTTATTGTTTGAAAAGGTTAGCTTTTTACTTCTTTGCATATTTATGCCCTGTGGCTTCTATGCCCAGCATTTGTCTTGAGGTATCTTTACCACTTGGAGGAGTTATGATACTCGGTAAATTTGATATGAGGCACGAATTCTATTTAAGGGTTGTAATTAGGAAGGAAGAAGAAAAGCTATAGAAGTAGCAGGCGGAAGAAAACATGGGAAGATTGATTATTTCTTTGACATATCTTCTTGTAGAGTAACTTCAGCGTATATAGGTTTTAAGCTACTACTTAAATTGCGCACACACATTAACATAATAGGAGTATAGTTACATAACCAAAGCATATCTGTAATTACCAGCCATCTCCAGTGAAACCAAGAAAACCATTAAGGCACCTTAGGCATTTGTGAAAACTTATCTATGATATGGTGGATATTGTCCAACTGAACTTGAACAGTCTGAGAGAAATCAGACAAATTAAAACAACCCATTCCTGGGGACTGTTCACATGCCATATGTTCTTTTAACAGTAAATAGTCTGTAGTTGTAAGAGTTTGGAGCGCTACAATTTGCACTTCTCCTAGTTCTTGGTTGAGTTCCAACAGTATAGATCCAGCCAAATTTGTTGTTTTACTGTATGCACAGGTCAGCTTAGATATCTCCTTCCTCATTCCCATGGCAAGTCCAGGAACTGGTGGGATGAGTGCATCTACAGCTGTAGCAGTGCGTGGATCTTTGTTGGGGTTTTTTGATGATCATCTTCTGGCATGAGTCTTCCAGAGAGTGCAGATGTTGGAAGTTATTTTTCATGTCGTATCTTAGTTCATTTTCGGGGTAGCCCAATTAGGCTTTGATCCTCTGTATAAACACAAACAGACCCTTTGCCTACACTTTTATATGCCCTTTATACCCTTGTGTAGAACTCGTTGGAGGTTACCACACAGGAACTGCCCTTTTTTTTTTTTTTTGCTTTGTTTTTGCTATCACTAATCTACACTTACATGACGAATATTATGTTTACTAGGCTCTCCCCTATACCAGGTCTCCCCTATAAACCCCTTTACAGTCACTGTCCATCAGCATAGCAAAATGTTGTAGAATCACTACTTGCCTTCTCTGTGTTGTACAGCCCTCCCTTTTCTCCTACCCCCCCATGTATGTTAATCTTAATACCCCCCTACTTCTCCCCCCCTTATCCCTCCCTACCCACCCATCCTCCCCAGTCCCTTTCCCTTTGGTACCTGTTAGTCCATTCTTGAGTTCTGTGATTCTGCTGCTGTTTTGTTCCTTCAGTTTTTCCTTTGTTCTTATATTCCACAGATAAGTGAAATCATTTGGTATTTCTCTTTCTCCGCTTGGCTTGTTTCACTGAGCATAATACCCTCCAGCTCCATCCATGTTGCTGCAAATGATTGGATTTGCCCTTTTCTTATGGCTGAGTAGTATTCCATTGTGTATATGTACCACATCTTCTTTATCCATTCATCTATTGATGGACATTTAGGTTGCTTCCAATTCTTGGCTATTGTAAATAGTGCTGCAATAAACATAGGGGTGCATCTGTCTTTCTCAAACTTGATTGCTGCGTTCTTAGGGTAAATTCCTAGGAGTGCAATTCCTGGGTCAAATGGTAAGTCTGTTTTGAGCATTTTGATATACCTCCATACTGCTTTCCACAATGGTTGAACTAGTTTACATTCCCACCAGCAGTGTACGAGGGTTCCCCTTTCTCCACAGCCTCGCCAACATTTGTTGTTGTTTGTCTTTTGGATGGCAGCCATCCTTACTGGTGTGAAGTGATACCTCATTGTAGTTTTAATTTGCATTTCTCTGATAATTAGCGATGTGGAGCATATTTTCATGTGTCTGTTGGCCATCTGTATTTCTGTTTTGGAGAACTGTCTGTTCAGTTCCTCTGCCCATTTTTTAATTGGGTTATTTGTTTTTTGTTTGTTGAGGCATGTGAGCTCCTTATATATTCTGGACGTCAAGCCTTTATCGGATGTGTCATTTTCAAATATATTCTCCCATACTGTAGGGATCCTTCTTGTTCTATTGATGGTGTCTTTTGCTGTACAGAAGGTTTTCAGCTTAATATAGTCCCACTTACTCATTTTTGCTGTTGTTTTCCTTGCCCGGGGAGATATGTTCAAGAAGAGGTCACTCATGTTTATGTCTAAGAGGTTTTCGCCTATGTTTTCTTCCAAGAGTTTAATGGTTTCATGGCTTACATTCAGGTCTTTGATCCATTTTGAGTTTACTTTTGTATATGGGGTTAGACAATGGTCCAGTTTCATTCTCCTACATGTAGCTGTCCAGTTTTGCCAGCACCACCTGTTGAAGAGACTGTCATTTCGCCATTGTATGTCCATGGCTCCTTTATCAAATATTAATTGACCATATATGTCTGGGTTAATGTCTGGATTCTCTAGTCTGTTCCATTGGTCTGTGGCTCTGCTCTTGTGCCAGTACCAAATTGTCTTGATTACTATGGCTTTATAGTAGAGCTTGAAGTTGGGGAGTGAGATCCCCCCTACTTTATTCTTCTTTCTCAGGATTGCTTTGGCTATTCGGGGTCTTTGGTGTTTCCATATGAATTTTTGAATTATTTGTTCCAGTTCATTGAAGAATGTTGCTGGTAGTTTCATAGGGATTGCATCAAATCTGTATATTGCTTTGGGCAGGATGGCCATTTTGACGATATTAATTCTTCCTAGCCACGAGCATGGGATGAGTTTCCATCTGTTAGTGTCCCCTTTAATTTCTCTTAAGAGTGACTTGTAGTTTTCAGAGTATAAGTCTTTCACTTCTTTGGTTAGGTTTATTCCTAGGTATTTTATTTTTTTTGATGCAATTGTGAATGGAGTTGTTTTCCTGATTTCTCTTTCTGTTGGTTCATTGTTAGTATATAGGAAAGCCACAGATTTCTGTGTGTTGATTTTGTATCCTGCAACTTTGCTGTATTCCGATATCAGTTCTAGTAGTTTTGGGGTCGAGTCTTTAGGGTTTTTTTATGTACAGTATCATATCATCTGCAAATAGTGACCATTTAACTTCTTCTTTACCAATCTGGATTCCTTGTATTTCTTTATTTTGTCTGATTGCCGTGGCTAGGACCTCCAGTACTATGTTAAATAACAGTGGAGAGAGTGGGCATCCCTGTCTAGTTCCCGATCTCAGAGGAAATGCTTTCAGCTTCTCGCTGTTCAATATAATGTTGGCTGTGGGTTTATCATAGATGGCCTTTATTATGTTGAGGTACTTGCCCTCTATTCCCATTTTGCTGAGAGTTTTTAACATGAATGGATGTTGAACTTTGTCAAATGCTTTTTCAGCATCTATGGAGATGATCATGTGGTTTTTGTCTTTCTTTTTGTTGATGTGGTGGATGATGTTGATGGGCTTTCGAATGTTGTACCATCCTTGCATCCCTGGGATGAATCCCACTTGGTCATGGTGTACGATCCTTTTGATGTATTTTTGAATTCGGTTTGCTAATATTTTGTTGAGTATTTTTGCATCTACGTTCATCAGGGATATTGGTCTGTAGTTTTCTTTTTTGGTGGGGTCTTTGCCTGGTTTTGGTATTAGGGTGATGTTAGCTTCATAGAATGAGTTTGGGAGTATCCCCTCCTCCTCTATTTTTTGGAAAACTTTAAGGAGAATGGGTATTATGTCTTCCCTGTATGTCTGATAAAATTCCGAGGTAAATCCATCTGGCCCGGGGGTTTTGTTCTTTGGTAGTTTTTTGATTACCGCTTCAATTTCGTTGCTGGTAATTGGTCTGTTTAGATTTTCTGTTTCTTCCTGGGTCAATCTTGGAAGGTTGTATTTTTCTAGGAAGTTGTCCATTTCTCCTAGGTTTCCCAGCTTGTTAGCATATAGGTTTTCATAGTATTCTCTAATAATTCTTTGTATTTCTGTGGGGTCCGTTGTGATTTTTCCCTTCCCGTTTCTGATACTGTTGATTTGTGTTGACTCTCTTTTCTTCTTAATAAGTCTGGCTAGAGGTTTATCTATTTTGTTTATTTTCTCAAAGAACCAGCTCTTGGTTTCATTGATTTTTGCTATTGTTTTATTCTTCTCAATTTTATTTATTTCTTCTCTGATCTTTATTATGTCCCTCCTTCTGCTGACCTTAGGCCTCATCTGTTCTTCTTTTTCCAATTTCGATAATTGTGACATTAGACCATTCATTTGGGATTGCTCTTCCTTTTTTAAATATGCTTGGATTGCTATATACTTTCCTCTTAAGACTGCTTTTGCTGTGTCCCACAGAAGTTGGGGCTTAGTGTTGTTGTTGTCATTTGTTTCCATATATTGCTGGATCTCCATTTTGATTTGGTCATTGATCCATTGATTATTTAGGAGCGTGTTGTTAAGCCTCCATGTGTTTGTGAGCCTCTTTGCTTTCTTTGTACAGTTTATTTCTAGTTTTATGCCTTTGTGGTCTGAAAAGTTGGTTGGTAGGATTTCAATCTTTTGGAATTTTCTGAGGCTCTTTTTGTGGCCTAGTATGTGGTCTATTCTGGAGAATGTTCCATGTGCACTTGAGAAGAATGTATATCCCGCTGCTTTTGGATGTAGAGTTCTATAGATGTCTATTAGGTCCATCTGCTCTACTGTGTTGTTCAGTGCTTCCGTGTCCTTACTTATTTTCTGCCCAGTGGATCTATCCTTTGGGGTGAGTGGTGTGTTGAAGTCTCCTAGAATGAATGCATTGCAGTCTATATCCCCCTTTAGTTCTGTTAGTATTTGTTTCACATATGCTGGTGCTCCTGTGTTGGGTGCATATATATTTAGAATGGTTATATCCTCTTGTTTGACTGAGCCCTTTATCATTATGTAGTGTCCTCTTTATCTCTTGTTACTTTCTTTGTTTTGAAGTCTATTTTGTCTGATATTAGTACTGCAACCCCTGCTTTCTTCTCACTGTTGTTTGCTTGAAATATGTTTTTCCATCCCTTGACTTTTAGTCTGTACATGTCTTTGGGTTTGAGGTGAGTTTCTTGTAAGCAGCATATAGATGGGTCTTGCTTTTTTATCCATTCTGTTACTCTGTGTCTTTTGATTGGTGCATTCAACCCATTAACATTTAGGGTGACTATTGAAAGATATGTACTTATTGCCATTGCAGGCTTTAAATTCGTGGTTACCAAAGGTTCAAGGTTAGCCTCTTTAGTATCTTACTGCCTAACTTAGCTTGCTTATTGAGCTGTTATATATAGACTATCTGGAGATTCTTTTCTTCTCTCCCTTCTTGTTCCTCCTCCTCGATTCTTCATATGTTGGGTGTTTTGTGCTGTGCTCCTTCTAGGAGTGCTCCCATCTAGAGCAGTCCCTGTAAGATGTTCTGTAGAGGTGGTTTGTGGAAAGCAAATTCCCTCAGCTTTTGTTTGTCTGGGAATTGTTTAATCCCACCGTCATATTTGAATGATAGTCGTGCTGGATACAGTATCCTTGGTTCAAGGCCCTTCTGTTTCATTGTATTAAATATATCATGCCATTCTCTTCTGGCCTGTAGGGTTTCTGTTGAGAAATCTGACGTTAGCCTGATGGGTTTCCCTTTATAGGTGACCTTTTTCTCTCTAGCTGCCTTTAACACTCTTTCCTTGTCCTTGATCTTTGCCATTTTAATTATTATGTGTCTTGGTGTTGCCCTTCTTGGATCCTTTCTGTTGCGGGTTCTGTGTATTTCTGTGGTCTGTTCGATTACTTCCTCCCCCAGTGTGGGGAAGTTTTCAGCAATTATTTCTTCTAAGATACTTTCCATCTCTTTTCCTCTCTCTTCTTCTTCTGGGACCCCTATAATACGGATATTGTTCCTTTTGGATTGGTCACACAGTTCTCTTAATATTGTTTCATTCCTGGAGATCCTTTTGTCTCTCTCTATGTCAGCTTCTATGCGTTCCTGTTCTCTGATTTCAATTCCATCAATGGCCTCTTGCATTCTATCCATTCTGCTTATAAACCCTTCCAGAGTTTGTTTCATTTCTGCGATCTCCTTTCTGGCATCTGTGATCTCCTTCCAGACTTCATCCCATTTCTCTTGCGTATTTCTCTGCATCTCTGTCAGCATGTTTATGATTCTTATTTTGAATTCTTTTTCAGGGAGACTGATTAGGTCTGTCTCCTTCTCTGGTGTTGTCTCTGTGATCTTTGTCTGCCTGTAGCTTTGCCTTTTCATGGTGATAGGAATAGTCTGCAGAGCTGGGACGAGTGACGGCTGGAAGGACTTCCTTTCTTGTTGGTTTGTGGCCCTCCTCTCCTGGGAGAACAGCGGCCTCTAGTGGCTTGTGCTGCGCAGCTGCGCCCAGACAGGGTTTCTGCTTCCTGCCCGGCTGCTATGGAGTTAATCTCCGCTGTTGCTGTGGGCGTGGCCTGGCTCGGGCAGCTACTCCAAAATGGTGGAGTCGCGTTGGAGCAGGAGCGGCTGGGAGGCTATTTATCTCCGTAAGGGGCCTCCCTGCTCCCTGCAGCCCAGGGGTTAGGGTGCCCAGAGATCCTGGATTCCCTACCTCTGGATTAAGTGACCCGCCCTGCCCCTTTAAGACTTCCAAAAAGCACCCGCCAAAACAAAACAACGCCCACCAAAAAAAAATGAAAAAAAAATTTTTTTAATTAAAAAAAAAAAAAAGTTTTTAATTAAAAAAAAAAAAAAAAAGGTGGTCGTTCGTTTTTCTTTATTCTGCGGTGCCAGCCTCAGGCCTCTGCTCACCGGTCTTTCTGCCCTGTTTCCCTAGTATTGGGGTCCCTATCCCTTTAAGACTTCCAAAAAGCGCTCGCCAAAACAAAACAGCAAAAAAGCAAAAAAAAATGGTCACGCGCTTTTCTTATGTCCTCTGTCGCCCAGCCTCCAGTGCCTGCTCACTGTTCTTGCTGCCCTGTTTTCCTAGTATCGAGCGCCCTGCACTCTGGCCCGGATGGCTGGGGCTGGGTGCTCGGCAGTCCTGTGCCCCGTCTCCCTCCCGCTCTGCCTGCTCTTCTCCCGCCGGGAGCTGGGGGGAGGGGCGCTCGGCTCCCGCGGGGCCGGGGCTTGTATCTTACCCCTTTCGCGAGGCGCTGGGTTCTCTCAGGTGCGGATGTGGTCTGGATATTGTCCTGTGTCCTCTGGTCTTTATTCTAGGAAGGGTTGTCTTTGTTATATTTTCATAGACATATGTTGTTTTGGGAGGAGATTTCCGCTGCTCTACTCACGCCGCCATCTTCTGCCCCTCTCTCTCTTTTCACTTTCTTGATGGTGTTCTTTTATATACAGAAATCTCTGATTTTAATGAAGTCAAATTTGTCTGTTTTTCCTTTGGCTGCTTGAGCTTTTGGTGGCATACTTAAGAAACTATTACCCTATCCAGGGTCACAAAGATTTATGCCTGTGTTGTCTTCTAGGGATTTTATAGTATTTTCACATGTTGGTTTTTGCTCCATTTTGATTTAATTTTTGTATATGGTATGAGTTATGGGTCCAATTTCATTGTTTTACCTGTGGCTATCTAGTTGTCTTAGCAACACTTGTTGAAGACTATTCTCTTCCCCTTGAATGATCTCTGCACCCTTGGTGAAAGTCAGTTGACTGTGGATATGTGTGTTTGTTTCTGGATTCTTAATTCTATTCTGTTGGTCTGTATGTCTGCCCTTATGCCACTACCACACTGTCTTGATTACTGTAGTTTTGTAGTAAGTTTTGAAATAGGTAAGTGTAAGTCCTCCAACTCTGTTCTTCTTTTTCAAGGTGTTTTGGCTATTCAAGGTCCTGTGCATTTTTATTTTTAAAAATAATGCAACTTGAATAGGCACAAATAAAAAGTCTCAACTCTCTTTGAGTAGTTGCTTTACAACTACAAAACTAGAACAAACGTACAAATTGCAGTAGCCCTTATCCTTGGTTTAGCTTTCTACAGTTTCAGTTGCTTGCTGTCAACTGTAGTCTGGAAGCATCAGAAGGTCAGTAGTAGCCTAATGCTGTGTCACAGTGCCAATATCCTTCCCCACTTCATCTTATCACGTAGACATCTAATGATCTCACCTCATCACAAGAAGGGTGAGTACAGTACAGTGTACAGTAAGGTATTTTGAGAGAGACATTCACATAACTATATCATGGTTATGACAGTATATTATAATTGTTCCATTGTATTAGTATTGTTCTATTTAATTATTAGTGATTGTTGTTAATCTCTTACTGTGCCTAATTTATAAATTAAACTTTATTGTAGGTAGGTACATATAGGAAAAAACAGCAAGCATGTCTAGGGCTTAGTACTATCTATGGTTTCAGGCATCTGCTAGGGATCTTGAAAAGTGTACTCTGTGGATAAGGGAGGACTACTGTAAATACAAACAAATGGACAAAACAAATAACCTTTTGATTAACATAATGTGATAGCTGAGTCTTTTGCTTTGAAATGGAATTGCATCTTTTAAGGTGAATATGGAGTTAATAATGGCTTTTGGGTTTTGGCATGCCTATACTGTTGCATGCTGAGTGATGTACTCCTCCCTACCACTTTCTCTATTTGAACAACTAGACAGCTTCCCTTTTTCTAGCATATTGTGCCATCATTTATCTTCATTTAGAATAGAGTCATTATTTATGTTTTTCCCCAACATTTTGCTATGAAAATCTTCAGACAGCAAAGTTTAAAAAATTTTAACAGTGAATATGTGTATACCCATCACTTGGATTCTGTCAGTATTTTATTATACTTGTTTTACATGATACACATTTTAAATCTTCCTCTTCTCTCATTAGTCCACTAAGTACTAACTTGGACATTACAATTTTTTTAGTAGTATTCATCATTAAATTAATGAGCAAAAATACGCCTATACTAATATTTTTCATCATCATCAAGATGAAAATACAAAAATAATTCTTATAGAGAGCTTGTAGACAGGAGAAAGTGCTAAAGTTCAATGCCATGTTTCAAGGCTGGATTTCCCTAAATTGAGAAAGGGTGATCTGTGGGCCCTGCTGGTACCATTTGGGGCAGTGTAAGTTTCTGCCATGTACCTAGGATCTTAATTTGGCATACTTGTCTCACTAGATACGAATAACTGTAGTAAGTAGAGATGTTGAATGAACTTGAAAAAAGTTCACTCCTCTGCTTACTGCTTCTCTGGGCATTTACTTAAATTTAAGTCAGTCATGTAATTTTTGAAAAAATTTTTTTAAACCTTTGCTTTTTTTCCCCTTAAAGTTGTTCTGGAAATTGTTTAATTTAGTTGAAATCAAACCTTCATTGAGGGTCTATTTGGACTAAGTATGGCTAGACTGCTGGTTTGCAACAGGGGAGGGGGTTGAGTTTGTTCCCCCAGGGAATTTAGCAATATATGGAGTCATTTTTCACTATTATGACTAAGGGTGTATGTGTCAGGGTCCCCAAGACCACCTCCAGTTTTGATGTTTGCCAGGAGAGCTCAAGACTTGGCATATAGTCATACTTGTGGCTAGGATTTATTAGTGCAAAAGGATACAAAGCATAGTCAGCAAGGAAGAGGGCGCATGGGGTTAAGTCCAAGGAAACCAGCTGCAAGCCTCCAAGAGTGCTCTCCCAGTGGCGCCATACCGAATGTGCTTCATTCCTCCCCCAAAAAGTGTGACGTGTGTGAAATGTTGCCCCCAGCACCCAGAGTTTTTGTTAGGGGCTCATCACATTGGCAGCCCCTGCTTGGCATGTGCCAAAATCCCACACTCTCAGAAGGAAAGCAGGTGATCAACACAAGCCATATTATTTGTACAGACAGTCAGCACAGTATGCCACTCTTACCGGTTCTGGAGATGGTGGAAACTCTCTCAAAATTGAAGTTCCCATACACCAGCCCAAGGCCAGTCTTTCAAAGGAGAGCAGCCAGACCTGCTATAACTGTTCTGCACAGGGTGCTTCTGCCTGGTGGAAGCCCAGGATGCTGCTCAACCTCCATAACGCACAGGGCCACCTCCCATGACAAGGAATCACTGGGTCCAGATGTCAGCAGTGCTGCGGTTGAGGAAGACTAGGTGAGGCAGAGAGAACCAGTCTGTTAGGTCAGCTTGGCTGCCTCTGGGCCTCTGTCTTTCTTAAGACTGCTAGAACTAAATCTCTCTATTATCTGATCTCTCCAGTATAATCTAGCTCTTTTATATTGGTTTAGGATTCTTAATTCCCTTCAGATTTAATGCAGGGAAGAAAACATACTGAAAAAGAAAAGATTTAGTGAAAACAAAGGAGAACAAATGACTGAACAATAAAACGTATTTTCAAATATTTAGTTTCAAAAATTTAAGCTAGTGGTGTTTTCTAAGTAATTTAATCTCAATTTTTTTGGTGTAGACTTAAGATCTTTAAGTAGATTGCTTAAGGTTTTCGTTTCTGAAATTCTTGGTTCAGTAACTAGATAGAGTAAACATCTGTCTTCAAGGGCAGCAGGAGGAAGTGAAAGGCTGCAGTGGGCATGACCTTCCCTCTGTTGGCTGGTTGGTGGTTTCTGTAACTCAGCTTGGACCCCAACTCTCCATGTCCCCTCCAGCTTGCAGTTTGGCCCTACAGATGTGATGTTTTCTTTTATAAATAACACTCACCTCCCTCCGAGAAAAAAAGAAAAGAAAAAAGGCCAAGGCAGGCTCCAGACTCACCACCCTTTTTAGGGACTTGGGAGGAGGCAGGGTGGGTGACTTCATGACAGCATTTTGGATGTGCTGCTCTTAGTGAGAGTTGTTTCTTAAGGGAATTCCCACATCTCTTGAGGGCAACATAAGAGTAGTGAGAGCTTTGTTTTTATTTTTATTTTAAATCTCTCTTGGTATTTTTTCAATGTGAAGCTGAGGATTGTTGCTATTGATAGTTTCTTCTCACAGCTGTGTTGGCCTCAGCTGGAATTCTTGTCATTTTTCTCTCTGAAAGGAACTAAATTGGGAGTGTACAACTGTTACACTTGAGGGATACTTCAAGTTCTCAGCATGATTTTACTTAAACTTAGCTATCAGCACTGCTGGGAGGAAACATGAAAGTCATAGCTAGTAATTTTAGTCTTTAAAAGAAAAACAAATCCACCTTTAAATTTTGTTTTCTTAAAACTAAAATGGGGATAACACATTCACCATCTGTCAGATTGGGGGGAACCACCATGTATGCAGGGGGACCATTATTGGAATCTTGTTTGCATCTGCACATTTATGTTGAAAAGTAGTGATAGAGTAGGGATCCAGTGATCCTGGTGACTGAATGTCTAAAATAGAACTTTGTTTCTTCATGGGAAAATCTAACCCAGAGTCTTCCTTTACTTAAGAGTTTTGTTGAGCACCACACATTAGGTTCTGCATTTGTTTCTATATCTGTGTAGATGCATTTCTCTCTCTCTGCATGTTGAAAACTGCATTCGTAGAGGTAGCTCCAGCTCCCTCCAACACCACAGGAGCATTCTAGTTTTCTCCCTTGCTGTGTGTGTAACTGCTTTCTCTGACAGAAAGAAATCTGGCTCCGATTATCCTCAGTACTCTTATTTATCTTGCCAACCCTCTTGCATGTAACTGAAATTCTGTTGGCCGCCCCCCGCACAGAGGCCCTCTTCACCCCCACTCAGGCTCTGGTCCCCTCACATAGTGGTCCTGCTGCTCTCTCCTCCCCAGGCCCCCTGGCACAGATATTCTCACCCTTCTTGTTTCAGCACCCCATGCTTGGATGAGATCACCATTGCCATCACCTATCCCACAAGTTGGGCCCTGCTCCAGCCTGCCCAGGCTCTACTGCTCTGTGCTGGGACCCCCAGATGCCTCCCTGACCTCACTTGGTCTCCAGCATCCCAGCTGGGTTGCCATCACTGCCTCTACCCCTGCCCCCAGTGCAGAAACCTTAGTCACCCAAGGGCTCTCATAGTCTGTGTGGGCCCCCTCCTCACTCTTCCCCAGCTTGCAGCTCTCATCCCACACAAGGGCTTCACATTCCATGTGTGCCACCTCGGTCTCCTCCTTCCCCATGCAGAAATGCCCTTTTCTCTCTAGGACTCCAACACTCTACTTTTCCTGCGCATGGACACTCATGGATGCCAATGTCTATTCTTATTCCAGGCAATGAAGAACACCAGTTTTATGTTAGCAGCTCTACTTACATAGGTCTCTAGAAACATCCAGCAAATACCAGTGCTCCATGAGATCCATCACAGAGCCAGTTTCTTATGAATGAGAAAGACCATTAAAGGCCATTTAGCCCTAACTTGATACATGACTTTTCACTATAACTTCTTAATGAAAAGTTTCCTAATTTGTTGTAAAAAATAGCCCATTTCATTTTCAGATAGCTTTAATTGTTAAGGTTGTTTTTCTGCTTGTCTTGTGAGTTTGCCTATAAATCCTTCTTCTGTTTAAACAAACAAGTTTGATTACAGAACTACTTTGAGATGATCCAAGAGTGCTGCCGATGTGTAATCTTCCCATCTAAAAGTCATCCCTCTGAAAATTAATGGTTTTACAAAAGAAAAATTATTGAGGAATCCAAGTGTCTTGTTTCAGGTGTCCAGAAGGGATTTGTTTGGCTCTGAATATTCATTATATTGTTCAATAAATTGTAATTTAGGGGGAGATTGTTCAGGATGAGAGGAACCAGTCTGTACAGCTGATCCAAACTGTCTCCTTGATGGGCTGCTATTCTGTGTCTTTCTTATCTGCACTTACTACACCAGCCTCTGGGTCTGAACTAACAGCTCCATCTCATAGAGCTTTCTGTGGTGTCACATGCTCACTAGCCACATATGGCCCTTGAGAACTTGAAATGTGGCCAGTGTGACCGAGGAACTGAATTTGAAATTGAATTAAATTTAAATTTAAATGACCTCATGTAGCTAATTGCTGTTAGAAAGTGAAGTTCTAGGGAATCTGCTTACCCCTTTTTTCTTAACTGTAGTGTGGGAAATACTCTGTACTTTTAGTTGAGCTGTTTAAAGAAATTACCAAAAGAAATGGTTCTGAGGCTTTAAAAGCAATCTTGCTTTGGTATGTGTTGTTCTGTTTTCTGGTTTATTTAGTTGATCTGGCTGGTTTCATGAGTGTTCACCTTCTTCACTCATTGTCCTATGTGTTTTAACCTGAAGCTTAATCCTTAGTAAAAGATGTCTTTCAGTTAGAGAATCATTATTCTTTGGCCATAGATGTATGGTTAAGGTGTCCCCCAGGTAGAATCTCCAAATAAGCCTAAGAAACTAAAGGAAAATAAAACAATTATCCTTTCTTTCTCCCCAACGCAAATTTTTTAAAAAGTGGGGGGTGGGGGTAGGGAAAGAAAAAGACGGGTTCCCAGAGAACAGGTTTTTGGTCCCTTCCCATGGACAGAATCCTATCAGCTTGCCTATGAGATGCAGGATCCTCTTACGTTCCCTGGTCTCTACTGGCTGGAGGTAGATGTAAGTGAGTACTGGTTCTTAGTCTGATGGTCTGACGGGTGTTTCACTTCTTCCTGGAACCTGCTTTATATGATTCCTTTCTTTGATGGTGATTCCCAGTGGCCCCTCAGCCTAGGTGGTGTTAGAAACCTCTCTGCTTTATGGGAGTCTTGCCTTCAAAAGGGAATTAGTTGCTATCTGGTCTCCCCAAAATTTTCTCAACTTCTGGCTACTCTCATTGTGTTCACATTTTTGTCTCTTGTGGAGATCTTAAATGGTATTAAACCCTTGGAAATCCTTTCTTCACTCCATAAGTTTCCTTGCTCTCCAGATGTTAAGACTGGTTTTATCCTTTCATGAAGATAATTTTTTCCACTTGTTCCCAGCTACCAGTTTGGTCTTCCTAGTGTCTGGGTGGACTTGATGATGGGGGCTATATTTCCCCGGACTTCTCCATAGCGTGAGGATGCCATTCAACAGCCAGAAGCAGTCTTCACCTCTTCTGATTTTACAGCCAATGTGTGCCTGTTAACTTTCTCTCTTTATCTTTTGGGAAGATGCAACCAGCTCTCAGTTCCTTTCAGGTCAGAGAACTCAGCTATAGTGAATGATAACGTGTTGATGTTTCTTCTGAGTAATCAACAACCAATCACTCAGTTTCTCTCTTTTTCCACATGCACGCGCACATGTGTAAGTGTTATTTATCACATGTTCTCTAAGTTTGGCATATTACAAGCATTTCCTCAAAACATCAAGAGCTTTTCCCAGATAAAATCTTTAATGATTGTGTAATATTTCAGCACGTGAATGAGTCATGCCTTACTTTCTTACAGTATATAATACTTTAAATAGTCAGCAATGCTACAGAGTATATTTCTAAACACAAGGGTTGTGAAAACTGGTGAGAAAATACTTATTGCCATCAGTTTAATATCAAAGTTTGTCTTATTTTGGCTAACATATCAGCTGCAACTTGCCAGTCACTTTTTTTTTCTCCTTTGTAGTCCACGGCGATACTTCCTCCTGTCATCTCAGATGGCTCTCCACCCCGAGTACAGAGAGGACCTGGAAACCCTCCAGGCCAAACACAGAGATTCAGTGTTAGTCCTAGACAAATGTACCAACCTCTCTGAGGGTGTCCTTTCAGTCCGTAAGCGCTGCCACAAGCACCAGGTCTTCGATTACCCCCAGGTGCTGCAGGTGAGTGTCATCATTACCTCTCTCAAGGCAAAGTAGAGGTCGTTTCCACGAGGTAAAATTGACCCCCACAAACAGGAGTTGCTTTCTACATGGGACTAGAAGGATTACCCAAGGGGAGAAGAAAATGTAGAATTGTTTATACTGGATATGTAGACTTTACAGGTGCTTTGATGTCTGCCATACTGTTTGTGCAAAGCTGCTTGGCCTATGAGTGTTCATACTCTACTCAAGTAATATTCCTCATACTTTAAAAACACAAATCTGATAGATTTGCAGAAAAGCCACATAGACAACACAGGCAAATGTATTTTGCTTTTACCCCTGTATTCATAAGCCAGTCTGGAGAAATTTCCTTCCTTAAGGTGCAACTTATACTCTCTGACTGTGCTAGCCCACAAGGCCGTAGTCAGCTTTTCCTGGGAGTGGAAGTTTGTGTTTTTTTGATACTATTTTGTCTTGGTATCTTTGCCACCCTTAGCATATATCCTACTGGTAGAACGTCCTTTACTTAAAGGAATGGCAGGACTTCCATAGGCACAGGCAGAGCAATCCTTTTGGGGATGTTTTATAAGCAGGGTGTTTGACATTTCAAGGGCATGGGGGTGAGAAAGGATAAAACAAGTTTTGTTTACTTAAATATTTAAAAAACAGATTAGTTCGAGAAGAAATATCAAGGAGCTGGTGTGATTTTTTTTTTTCTTTCCTTTGCTTTTTAAAAAAATCTCCAAGGAGAACTGGCCCATGCTGAGATTGTTAAAATACTTTCCCCCAAAAGTGCTGTATCTCCTCTGGAATGTCTGACTGATAACAGTGGTGATGTGAGCAGGAGTATTTATAGTAACCTTTGTCTAGACAGGAAAAATGGTTATCAGCACATGTGCCCACATCTGGATGCCGACTCTCCAGGCTGGCTGAGCCATCCACCTGCACCTCCAGGAGCCATGACGGAGTCTCTTCTTTGGCCCTTGCTGCTTTCACATTCCTCCTCAAAGGAGTTTGGCATATTGAGTTTCTTCATATTTTTTCTGAACTTATCTTTTCTCTAGCTTTAAAGATTAAACAGTGTTTTTTCTTTCTTGTCTTTTTTTCTCCTGAAGAGGAATTAACTGGGAGAAACACTATTAGAGACATAGTCTTTTCTTACTTCAATTTATCTTATTGCAACTGTTTTTTCTCCATACATCTGTCACTTCCCCCTAATTGTTTCTCACATTATGTGAGTTTGAGGAAGTGAATGGGGGAGGACATTTTTTGAGATTTTGCTTTCTGTTCAATTTGTTGTTTCTAAATAGAACATACCTGTCTTAATGTGTTTTCAAAGACACTGCATTCATGAAATGAGTATCTTCCTTATGCAAAGCACACTGCTAGATGTGTGGGGAATGGAAAGATGAAAGGAGATTTGATCCCTTTCCTTTACAGAGCCTGATATGCTCAGACAAAATAATTGTATTGTAAGGTACTCTGAGGTAAGTCCTATAAACAGTGTTTAGCCACTGTGCTATGGTGTGTTTATGTGATATATTAGGGCTAAAAGAAACCAGTCTGTGGGGGGTCATTTTACTGAGTGGCCAAAGGAAGACTTGGACTTTGGTTTTGAACATTTTCAGAATGCCAACAGTGAAGTAACACTGAAGAGTGGGAATATGAAATATTCCAACCAGTTAAGCTTTTATGTTTTATTGGTGTGAGCTCTTGTCTTTCAGCATTTTTGTGTCAGGATGCCTCAATATTGCTTGGCTTCAGCCCTTGGGAGGACTTCATGGCCTGCAGAGGTCAAAATAAGTGGATCAACAAAATTGGTTTGTAATCTCCTACCTCTGCTTGTGTCTTCACAGGAGGCTACTTTCTGTGTTGTCCTTCGTGGAGCTCGGCTGGGCCAGGCAGTACTGAGTGATGTATTACAGGCTGGCTGTGTTCCAGTTGTCATTGCAGACTCCTATATTCTTCCTTTTTCTGAAGTTCTTGACTGGAAGAGGTGAGTGTTAACTTCTAATAAACTTTACACAGTTGTTCTGCTTGTATTAGGTTTTAACCACCCCCCATCCTCAGTAATTGGAATGCATACCTATGTTTGAGAACTATTTGTTTAGACTCTTTTGCTATATTTCCTGAGCAGAGGTTGGAAAACTGAGACCTTTGGGCTAAATATGACAGGTTGCTAGTTTTTATAAATAAAGTTTTATTGAAACACAGCCACACTCATTTTCTTTGCTGCGTTTGTGCTACAATGGCAGAGTTGAGTAGTTGGGACAGAGATTATGTAGCCTGCAGAACCTAAAATATTTATTCTCTGATGCTTTATTATCTAGAAAATGTTTACCAACCCTTGGCCAACTGCAGTGGTTCTCAACTATGACTGCAGAGTATATTCACCTGTAGAACTTAAAAAATTCCTGGGCCTTATCTTCAGGAAAGCTGAATTTTAAAGCTCCCCAGGTGTGGTTTATAGCTACAGTTGAGAGCCACTGCTCTAGAGTTTCTCTTGAATTTTCAGTGTTGCTAGATGTAGGTGGGGTGCCTCCACATGAGTGACAGCTGAGAAACATGCCCAGTGTACAGATGGACAAATGTAAGCTCTGCTTGGCTTATGGCTGTCAGTGCTATAGTGAACAGATAGCCCTCCAGTCTCATGCTGTTTCATTTCCCTAGGACTTTAGATTATTGAGAATTAGGTCTTTTATATATGCCTCTCAGGCCTGACTTTGCCTCAAATGCTTACTTGCTTTCTTTTCTTCCAACCTGTTTGATATTTCTGTCCAAGTCTGATCACCACAGGTATTTGAACAAATTAAGTGTATACTGATTGATCTCACATTTATTGAAAGCCTCTGGTGAATAATACAGCTTCTGCTCATAAAGAGGTTAGAATTTGGTGGAGAAGACTAACCAAGAGTCCTAGTAATGTGTGCTAAGGGCCATAAAAGATATATGGACGGAGGGCGGTGGAAGCCCAGAACAGAGGAGGGGTCTCATGCAGCCTGAAAGACGAGGGTATGTAATTCTTTATCCCTAAAGAGAGGTGGTGAGCCCCTTCCAATCATGTATTCATCCACGAAAACCTTATTGAGTGCCCTTTATTTGCCAGGTACTGTGTTATGTATGGGGATACAAAGATGATCAAGGTCAAACCTTGCTTCCAAGAAGCTCAGTCTAGTGGTGGAAGATAGGCAAGTAAACCAGCTGTTAACCACATGCCTTGATGAGCTACATCTCTGGCTGGGTGGGATGCTGGGAGAAGAGTGAGAAGGGGTCACATACCATTGCTGACAGTGGAGTTGAGGAGGGCTTCTCAGAGGCAGGGATCCTGAGCAGAGTCTGAAAAGATATTTCTATGAGAATGTAGATTGGCTTGGGTGGTTGTAATAATGGATACGTGGTAGAAGGGCTTTGGATTTGGAGCCAGAAGCCCTTGGTTTGGATGATCAGCTGAGTTACTGGCTAGCTTTGTGGTCTTAGAAAATCATTTAATCTTTCCTGAGTCTTAGTTTTCCCATCTGTATAGCAGACATCATTTACTTATTTAACAAATATTTATGAGGTGGTAACTGTATGTGCTAGGCAGTATAC
This sequence comes from Manis pentadactyla, assembly GCF_030020395.1. NCBI lineage: Eukaryota > Metazoa > Chordata > Mammalia > Pholidota > Manidae > Manis > Manis pentadactyla. The sequence continues at coordinate 84,115,574 of NC_080027.1, forward strand.
CAGGTGCTCAGAGGATGCTGGTGGTTTAGGCATGGCTTCCATTCTAGTGACTAGTCTATTGGGGGAAGGGGCCTCAGATTTTAATAAATTGTCTTATACAAAAGGATCCCAAACCCTGCTAAATGCTGAGAGGGGTTGGTGCTCATTGGGTGCTTGCATTCCCTTTCCCACTGTATCTAATCCGTTCCCAAACCTTGTTGGCTGCTCACTCTCCCCTGTGCTCACTGTCCGTCTGGCTGGCTGGCTCTCATCACTTCCATCAGATTCTCCTTCATCATTCTCTCTTGCCTGGGCTTTGCGATGGTCCCTTGCTGTTCTCCCTGCTTCTGTTCTTGATTTCTGGAGTTTCTTCTGACACTGCGGGCAGAAGGACTCTCTTGGCCTGTTATCATACCATGCCATGCTTTGCCTAAAACCTTCTAATGGCTATCTCAGAAAAGGCCCACATCCTTACAGTGGGCTGCAAGACCATCCACCCTCTCTGGGACCCTCCTTCCCCATTTCTCATTGTCCCTTGGTATCTGAAACTCCTTTACAGCACCCCAGCCATGCTGCCTGCTCACTGTCGCCTGAGCATCCCTGACATGGTGCTTCCTCAGGGCCCTTTGCTTGCTAGTCCTTCTGCTCGGAATGTTCTTCCTGCGGATATTTGTGGGGTTTCTCACTGCCTAGCCTTCTTTGTCTGACTTGGTCACTATTGCATCCAATTAACCAGAACCCAACACAGAATAGGGGCTCCATAAATATATGCTGGATAAATGAAGGCATTGAGTAGATAGCTAAAGGAGAAAAACCATGTTAATTCAGAGTGGGCAGAGAAAAGGCAAGAAAAGTATATACCAGGTACATGGAATGTCACACACAAAGACCCTGTGGTGGGGCAGGATGAAGGTGGCTGAAAGGGTAGCAGTGTGGCTAGAGTACAGCGGTGGGGTGGAGGGAGGGAGAAAATGGAGCTGGTGAGAGAACTCCTTTGAGAAAGCTGGTGGTGAGAAAGGGAGGAGGAGGAGGGACTACTCACTGGGGCTGAAGGGGGTTTGGGTTCTTGATTCTGCCTGTGAGAATTCAACAAGACAATGAATCTTGAGGTGTCTTGTGTAAAGGGCTCTGTGTATAAAAATTGTTTCGCTATTGTGTCTAGAGCGTCTGTGGTGGTGCCAGAAGAAAAGATGTCAGATGTGTACAGTATTTTACAGACCATCCCCCAAAGACAGATTGAAGAAATGCAAAGACAGGTAAGAGGCCAGGCAATCCTCCTGGAGAGATGACATGGGAGGTATGAGAAGGTGGCTTTGACAGCCTGGATACAGAGCGACAGCAGCTGGATGCGTGAGTGGGGTTTATTTCCTCCAGTATATCAATGGACCACACTTAAAAGAGGAAAGCAGTGTTAGGTGACTTGCATCAAACAGGTTTGAAATAATATCAGAGATTTAAAAACTCCTACGGTAAGCCTACTATGATTTGAGGGTCATACCAGAGCAGTGTGTTCAGGAAGCAAAGCTGAACCTCTTCGGAAGGTTGCGTTCATCGCAGGTGCTAGTTCTAGTGACTGGGAGCTGGGATGCTTCAGGGTGGTGCTTCTGAGCAGTTGGCACTAGGAGTGTGTTGTATCGTGTAGGTTCCCTGCTTGCAGGATCTCTGTAACTCAGTGGGCCTCCCCTCACCCTGGGAGCACTGCCACACTCCAGCCTCCCATTCCAGTCCTTCAGCCTCGACGCCCCTTTCTCTGGGCTGCGCTCAGCCTTCTAAAGCATTCCCCTGTGTGTCCTGTTCAGCCCTGCTTCCCTTTCTTCTTCTTGAAAGGAATTTAGTTGGCCTAAATATCAAGCAGGTTTTTATGTTTGTTTGTTTGTTTGTTTTTTTAACCAGCAAAGATTTTAATGAGAAGTGAAAAGGTTTCTAATCATGAGGGGCTCCAAGAGAGGATGCAGCTAAAAACGACGAGTCTAGGAGTTTATATAACTTCTTGAAAGGAGCAAGTCCCACTCAGCGGACCTAATAAACAGCTGAACTAATGATATCACAACACACTGCTGATTGGCTGAAAGTACAATGCTTCATTTGCATAGGGCATAGCCAGTCAGAGCTCAGGTTTATCTAAGGGTACTTTTGAATGGCTGAGTTGGACTGGAGCTTTTTTTTTTTTTTTTGAAATTTACAAGGGCCTTGAAACTACAGGGTCCCTGAACTCTCTTATCTGCCTGCTTCCCACAATCACCAGCCTCACACAAAGGGATAAAAATCCAAACACATTTAATGTTTTTTTACTGTTATTCTTGGACATCAATCAGAGGACTGGTGCCAGGCCTCTGATCCTCTGATTCCTCAGGAGGAATCAGATAACGAGCTGACTCTGTGTGAGAGTTCCCCATTTGTTTAAGTGGAGGCAACTCATTCCCATTTTCTTTGTGGGCTGCATAGGAGCAGGTAAAGCTGTTAGGAGCTGCATCCTGTTCACTGAAGAGTTCTTCACAGATGCATTAGAATGTAAATATATATAAAATTTTCGGCATAATCTCTTTCTCCACTGCATGCTTATTCATGCACAACATGGCTGCAGCATAATTTATTTCACTGTTTGCTGTTGATGGAAATTTAACTTGCTCCCAATTTTCACTACTGCATTATTGCTGTGGCTATGTCTGTACACGATCTTGCAAACTCCTATGAGTATATCCATACCATAAATCCCTTAAAGTGGATTGCTAAGTGAAAGCATATGTACATTCTACATTTTCATAGACATTTCTGATTATCGTCCAGAACGTGGTACAAGCTTACACACCTATGAATAATCATGAGAAGCAATATACTCAAAACATACCATCCATTAGAATCACTGAGAGCTTGTTGGGAAAGGCCATTGGCTTGACCCCACTTGCCCAAAGTTTGAGGTGGGCCCTGTATGTGTGTTTTTTGTTTTTGTTTTTTATTTTCACACAGTAAGTTTGACTTTTAGGGAGGTGGAGTGTATAGTTCTGTGAGGTTTAACACAGATAGCAGATCTGTGTAACCACCACATCCAGCACACAGAAGGTTCCATCACCTATTAGGCACAGGTGATGACTATAGCAAGCTCACCCTACCTCAAACCCCTTGTGAACACCAGTCTTTTCTCTGTCACTATTGATCTTTTTCTTTGTAAGTCGGGAATCACTGGGCATATAAACTTTGAAATTGGCTTCTTTCACTCAGAATAATGCCATTAAGATTCATCCAATTTGTTGCCTGTACTGATGACTGTTCCTTTTCATTGCTGAGTAGTATTCCCTGGTGTGAACTTGACACACTTTGTCAGCTCAGCCATTGAAGGACATCTGGGTTGTTTCCAAGTTTTGCTGATTGCCTTTCAAGTAAACCCACTAAATGGTTCTGATGAAAATTGTCTGCAGGTCATGCTTAGAGAAACAATGCCCAACATTTCCACAAAAGTAATAGATATTAGCAATATTTTACATTTTTTGCTGATCTTATACATGGAAATGCTGTCTTGTTATCTGATTTTCAGGTCCTTAATCCTAAGGAATCTTTAAAATCCTTATCAACCACTTCTAATTCTTCTATGAACTGTCTACTCATATCCTTTGTTATTTAAAAAAAAAATTGAGTTGTTTTTGTTTATCATGTTTGGGGAGCTTTGTATGTTAAGGATTTTAACCATTATTGCATTTTTTTAATGGAGTCTGCTGGGGTTTTTTTACTGTGTTTTGATCTGTTGAGGAATAATTGGTGGCTCACGCTGACCAAACTTCCTGGAACTGTGGCCTCGGATGGAATTCCAGCCAAGCACTGGCAGTCACATAGTCTATCTGGATGACTAAGTGGACCATTTTGAAACATACCGCCTCATCCTTTTTTTTTTTTTTTTTTTTTGGTATCATTAATCTACAATTACATGAAGGACATTTTGTTTACTAGGCTCCCCCCTTCACATCCCCGTTCACAGTCACTGTCCATCAACATAGTAAGATGCTGTAAAATCACTACTTGTCACCAAGTTCACAGTCACTGTCCTTCAACATAGTAAGATGCTGTAGAATCACTACTTGTCTTCTCTGTGTTGCACAGCCCTCCCCGTGCCCCCCCAACACTATACATGCTAATCATAATGCCCCCATTCTTTCCTTCCCACCCTTATCCCTCTCTTCCCACCCGTCCTCCCCAGTCCCGTTCCCTTTGGTAACTATTAGTCCATTCTTGGGTTCTGTGCTTCTGCTGCTGTTTTGTTCCTTCAGTTTTCTTTTGTTCTTATACTCCACATTTGAGTGACATCATTTGGTACTTGTCTTTCTCCACCTGGCTTATTTCACTGAGCATAATACCCTCTAGCTCCATCCATGTTGTTGCGAATGGTAGGATTTGTTTTTTTTAGGGCTGCGTGATATTCCATTGTGTATATGTACCACATCTTCTTTATCCAATCATCTACTGATGGACACTTAGGTTGCTTCCATATCTTGGCTATTGTAAATAGTGCAGCGATAAACATAGGGGTGCATCTGTCTTTTTCAAACTGGAGTGCTGCATTCTTAGGGTAAATTCCTAGAAGTGGAATTCCTGGGTCAAATGGTATTTCTATTTTGAGCATTTTGAGGAACCTCCATACTGCTTTCCATAGTGGTTGAACTAATTTACATTCCCACCAGCAGTGTAGGAGGGTTCCCCTTTCTCCACAAGCTCGCCAACATTTGTTGTTGTTTGTCTTTTGGATGGTAGCCATCTTTACTGGTGTGAGATGATATCTCATTGTGGTTTTAATTTGCATTTCTCTGATGACAAGCGATGTGGAGCATCTTTTCATGTGTCTGTTGGCCATCTGAATTTCTTCTTTAGAGAACTGTCTATTCAGCTCCTCTGCCCATTTTTTAATTGGATTATTTGCTTTTTGTTTGTTGAGGTGTGTGAGCTCTTTATATATTTTGGATGTCAACCCTTTATCGGATCTGTCATTTTCGAATATATTCTCCCGTACAGTAGAATATGTAGAACCTTTTTGTTCTATTGATGGTGTCCTTTTCTGTACAGAAGCTTTTCAGCTTGATATAGTACCATTTGTTCATTTTTGCATTTGTTTCCCTTGCCCGGGGAGATATGTTCATGAAGAGGTCACTCATGTCTATGTCTAAGAGATTTTGCCTATGTTTTTTTCTAAGAGTTTTATGGTTTCATGACTTACATTCAAGTCTTTGATCCATTTCGAATTTGCTTTTGTGTATGGGGTTAGACAGTGATCCAGTTTCATTCTCTTACAAGTATCTGTCCAGTTTTGCCAGCACCATCTGTTGAAGAGACTGTCATTTCCCCATTGTATGTCCATGGCCCCTTTATCGAATATTAATTGACCATATATGTTTGGGTTAATGTTTGGAGTCTCTATTCTGTTCCATTGGTCTGTGGCTCTGTTCTTGTGCCAGTACCAAATTGTCTTGATTACTGTGGCTTTGTAGTAGAGCTTGAAGTTGGGGAGTGAGATTCCCCCCACTTTATTCTTCCTTCTCAGGATTGCTTTGGCTATTCGGGGTCTTTGGTGTTTCCATATGAATTTTTGAACTATTTGTTCCAGTTCACTGAAGAATGCTGTTGGTAATTTGATAGGGATTGCATCAAATCTGTATATTGCTTTGGGCAGGATGGCCATTTTGACGATATTAATTCTTCCTAGCCAAGAGCATGGGATGAGTTTCCATTTGTTAGTGACCTCTTTAATTTCTCTTAAGAGTGTCTTATAGTTTTCAGGGTATAGGTCTTTCACTTCCTTGGTTAGGTTTATTCCTAGGTATTTTATTCTTTTTGATGCTATTGTGAATGGAATTGTCTTCCTGATTTCTCTTTCTATTAGTTTATTGTTAGTGTATAGGAAAGCCACAGATTTCTGTGTGTTAATTTTGTATCCTGCAACTTTGCTGAATTCCGATATTAGCTCTAGTAGTTTTGGAGTGGAGTCTTTAGGGTTTTTTATGTACAATATCATGTCATCTGCAAATAGTGACAGTTTTCGAATGTTGTACCATCCTTGCATCCCTTCCCTGGATTCCCCTTGTATTTCTTTGTTTTGTCTAATTGCTGTGGCTAGGACCTCCAGTACTATGTTGAATAACAGTGGGGATAGTGGGCATCCCTGTCTCGTTCCCGATCGCAGAGGAAAAGCTCTCAGTTTCTCTCTGTTCAGTATGATGCTGGCTGTGGGTTTATCATATATGGCCTTTATTATGTTGAGGTACTTGCCCTCTATACCCATTTTGTTGAGAGTTTTTATCATGAATGGATGTTGAATTTTGTCAAATGCTTTTTCAGCATCTATGGAGATGATCATGTGGTTTTTGTCTTTCTTTTTGTTGATGTGGTGGATGATGTTGATGGACTTTCGAATGTTGTGCCATCCTTGCATCCCTGGGATGAATCCCACTTGGTCATGGTGTATGATCCTTTTGATGTATTTTTGAATTCGGTTTGCTAATATTTTGTTGAGTATTTTTGCATCTATGTTCATCAGGGATATTGGTCTGTAGTTTTCTTTTTTGGTGGGGTCTTTGCCTGGTTTTGGTATTAGGGTGATGTTGGCTTCATAGAATGAGTTTGGGAGTATTCTCTCCTCCTCAAATTTTTGGAAAACTTTAAGGAGAATGGGTATTAAGTCTTCTCTATATGTCTGATAAAATTCCGAGGTAAATCCATCTGGCCCGGGGTTTTGTTCTTTGGTAGTTTTTTGATTACCGCTTAAATTTTGTTGCTGGTAATTGGTCTGTTTAGATTTTCTGTTTCTTTCTGGGTCAGTCTTGGAAGGTTGTATTTTTGTAGGAAGTTGTCCATTTCTCCTAGGTTTCCCAGCTTGTTAGCATATAGGTTTTCATAGTACTCTCTAATAATTCTTTGTATTTCTGTGGGGTCCGTCGTGATTTTCCCTTTCTCGTTTCTGAATCTGTTGATTTGTGTTGACTCTCTTTTCTTCTTAATAAGTCTGGCTAGAGGCTTATCTATTTTGTTTATTCTCTCGAAGAACCAGCTCTAGGTTTCATTGATTTTTGCTATTGTTTTATTCTTCTCAATTTTATTTATTTCTTCTCTCATCTTTATTATGTCCCTCCTTCTGCTGACCTTAGGCCTCATTTGTTCTTCTTTTACCAATTTCAATAATTGTGACATTAGACCATTCATTTGGGATTGTTCTTCCTTCTTTAAATATGCCTGGATTGCTATATACTTTCCTCTTAAGACTGCTTTTGCTGTATCCCACAGTAGTTGGGGCTTTGTGTTGTTGTTATCGTTTGTTTCCATATATTGCTGGATCTCCATGTTGATTTGGTCATTGATCCATTGATTATTTAGGAGCGTGTTGTTAAGCCTCCATGTGTTTGTGAACCTTTTTGCTTTCTTTGTACAGTTTATTTCTAGTTTTACGCCTTTGTGGTCTGAAAAGTTGGTTGGTAGGATTTCAGTCTTTTGGAATTTACTGAGGCTCTTTTTGTGGCCTAGTATGTGGTCTATTCTGGAGAATGTTCCATGTGCACTTGAGAAGAATGTGTATCCTGTTGCTTTTGGATGTAGAGTTCTGTAGATGTCTGTTAGGTCCATCTGTTCTTGTGTTGTTCAGTGCCTCTGTGTCCTTACTTATTTTCTGTCTGGTGGATCTGTCCTTGGAGTGAGTGGTGTGTTGAAGTCTCCCATAATGAATGCATTGCATTCTATTTCCTCCTTTAGTTCTGTTAGTATTTGTTTCACATATGTTGGTGCTCCTGTATTGGGTGCATATATATTTATAATGGTTATATCCTCTTGTTGGACTGAGCCCCTTATCATTATGTAATGTCCTTCTTTATCTTTTGTTACTTTCTTTATTTTGAAGTCTGTTTTGTCTGATACTAGTATTGCAACACCTGCTTTCTTCTCTCTGTTGTTCACATGGAATATCTTTTTCCATCCCTTGACTTTAAGTCTGTGCATGTCTTTGGGTTTGAGGTGAGTCTCTTGTAAGCAGCATATGGATGGATCTTGCTTTTTTATCCATTCTGTTACTCTGTGTCTTTTGATTGGTGCATTCAGTCCATTTACATTTAGGGTGATTATTGAAAGGTATGTACTTATTACCATTGCAGGCTTTAAGTTTATGGTTACCAAAGGTTCAGGGTTAGCTTCTTTACTATCTTACTGTCTAACTTAACTCACTTGTTGAGCTATTATAAACACGGTCTGATGATTCTTTATTTCTCTCCCTTCTTATTCCTCCTCCTCCCTTCTTCATATGTTGGGTGTTTTGTTCTGTGCTCTTTTTAGGAGTGCTCCCATCTAGAGCAGTCCCTGTAAGATGCCCTGTATAGGTGGTTTTTGGTAGGCAAATTCCCTCAACTTTTGCTTGTCTGGAAATTGTTTAATCCCTCCTTCATATTTAAATGATAATCGTGCTGGATACAGTAGTCTTGGTTCGAGGCCCTTCTGTTTCATTGCATTAAGTATATCATGCCATGCTCTTCTGGCCTGTAGTGTTTCTGTTGAGAAGTCTGATGATAGCCTGATGGGTTTTCCTTTGTAGGTAACCTTTTTTTTTCTCTGGCTTCTTTTCATACTTTGTGCTTGTCTTTGATCTTTGCCATTTTCATTATTATGTGTCTTGGTGTTGCCCTCCTTGGATCCCTTGTCATGGGAGTTCTGTGTACCTCTGTGGTCTGAGAGGCCATTTCCTCCCCTAGTTTGGGGAAGTTTTCAGCAATTATTTCTTCAAAGACACTTTCTATCCCTTTTTTCTCCTCTTCTTCTGGTTCCCCTATAATGCAGATATTGTTCCGTTTCGATTGGTCACTCAGCTCTCTTAAAATTCTTTCATTCCTGGAGATCCTTTTATCTCTCTCTGCATCAGATTCTCTGCGTTCCTGTTCTCTGTTTTCTAGTCCATTAATGGTCTCTTGCATCTTGTCCATTCCGTTTTGAAGTCCTTCGAGAGCTTGTTTTATTTCTGTATTCTCCTTCCTTAGTTCTTGCATATTTCTCTGCAAGTCCATCAGCATGTTTATGACTTTTTTTTTGAATTCTTTTTTCAGGAAGACTGGTTAAATCTATCTCCCCAGGTTCCTTCTCAGGGGAAGATGTAGCAGATGCCGAAGCTGTCTGGGTTAGTCTTGTCTGGTTCAAATTTTTTGCCTTTTTATGTTGATAGGTGCAGTGGAGTGCTATTGACGTGTCTATCAGCTTTCCCCTTGGCTCCTGGCCTTTCTTTACTGGGACAACTGCGACCCCTAGTGGCTTGTGTTGGGCAATTGCGTGTAGACTGGGTCTCTGTATCTTGCCTGGCTGGTATGTAGGAAGCTCCCTTGCTGAGGGCGTGGCCAGCCTCAGGCTGCTTCTCTGCTATGGTGAGGCCCCGGAGGGGTAATAGACAGGGGGCTGTTTGGCTGTTTACCTCCGTGAGGGGTCTCAGAGCTGTTGCCCAGGGGGTTAGTGCGCCCGGAGTCCCCTGGAATTTCCTGCTGCTGGACTGTGACCTGGGATGTTTCCTTCCAGCTGTGGCATCCCTGTCCCTTTAAGACTTTCAAAAAGCACTCGCTTTTCTTTGTCACAGGGGCATTGGCTTCGGGACCTGCCCAGAGGCCTTGCTGTCCTATTTCCCTAGTTTCCAGCCCTCCACACATGCACTGTGTCTGCGCTCTGGTGTGGATGGCTGGGGCTGGGTGTTTAGCAGTCCTGGGCTCCCTCTCCCTCCCTGCTCCGACTCCTCTCCTCCCACCGGGAGCTGGGGTGAGGGGTGCTCGGGTCCCGCCGGGCCGGGGCTTGTATCTTACCCCTTTCACCAGGTGCTGGGTTCTCGCAGGTGTGGATGTAGTCTGGCTGTTGTCCTGTGTCTTCTGGTCTCTCTTTTAGGATTAGTTGTATTTGTTGTATTTTCAAAAATATGTATGTTTTTGGGAGGAGATTCACACTGTCCTACTCACGCCGCCATCTTGGCTCCGCCTCTCAAGCAGGTTTAAAAAATTAAAAAGACTTAACAAATTGGTACTGTGCTTATTGTTTCTGTTTCTTTTTTTTCTTTTTAAGGGATTTAAGTGTTTTAATTTTTATCAAAATTAAATGAGCAGAAGAAAAGGTTTGGAAGGTTTGGAAGTCACATACATTAAGTATGTGACTATCCCATGCGCCCCCAGTTATTGGTTTGGCACCCCCACCTTTGGTGGAGAGCCTGTATGTAACCTCTGGAAAACGGGTCTCAGGCCTCTTCCAGGTGAGAGCAGGGCAGTCACCTGGCTGTAGAATTGAGAGGGGCTCTGGGCTTCTAGCTGCTGCTTAAATACATTTTCAGTCCGTCCTCCTGTTTTGAGCCCCATCTTTGCCCCCGCCTGCGGTTCTGCACTGTGACTCAGGGTTTCTCAGCTGATTCAGGATGCAGCTTTCTAGGACTTAGTCAGCTATCTTGTCTCCTGTCGCTTTTCAGCTTCCACATTTTGTTACTCCCATTCTGTTTACCTTAGAGTGATTATGCCTTTATTTTTTAAAATTCGCTTTGTCCTTTTAGGGTCTTGGAGGAAGTGAAAGTTAGTGGATGTGTTCAGTCCACCCTCTTTATTATTATTACTGAGCTTTTTAAACCCAGTGGCATGGCTATCATTGAATAGTTAAGTCTGTAGCTTCTTACCTCACACTGCCTGGGTCAGATGCCATCTCTGCTGGCTACTAACTGTGCTATTGGCCAAGGATTTGCCTTCTCTGTACCTCAATCTCATCTATAAAATATTTTGGCATTCTGATTTGAAAACAAATCACTAGTTGATTTTAGCTTCCCCATTGTGTTTCATAGCATACTCATTCATTTTGTTTCTGGACTTCTCAGTTGTGACTTAATTGTTGACCGCATCTGCGTTCTACTGAATCAGAAAATCAGTCTTACACTTCTAGATTCTTGACCTAAACCTGTGGTTCTCACAACTTGTGTAGAAGAAAATGTTCCTTGAAGAGTCCTGGTGTTTGTGCTCTTTGTGTTTCTCTTTATGGCATCTAGATTTACTAACATAACTAGAGAATCATCTGTTAAATCAGATACCATTTCTTACTAGATTCTAGTTTTAAAAAGCCAAGAAAAACCCAACACCTTCATATTGGTAAAGAGAATCACCTGGTTTTTGGAGCAGAGCACCTACACCACCTTAAAGGTTACTGCCTAGCTGGTCATCAGCATGGCAGGCTCAGAATCATAGAACCATTGGGGTGGAATAAGTAAATTATTGGTTATTTAAAACAGTGTACTTTTAGGTTATTTGAGTTCAAAGGAACACAGTTGGAGTCAGAAGACTTGGATTTTAACCTGTCTCTGTCCTATTAATTGTACAGTAATGACAAGTCACCAAAGCTCCCCTGGGCTTTCATTTCCTCATTTATGAAACGAAGGGGTTGGCTAGATCATCTCTCCAGTTCCATTCAGCTGTTTAAAAACTCTATGAAACTCTTGTCTTTAGCAAGAATTTCACTCTCCTTGACAACATTAATGATTAAGTGGTCATCTCTTCTCCCTCTGCAAACCTCTTTCAGGAGGACCAGTTACCTCCTCTGGTGGTGAATGCCCCACATTATGTCAACTTGCAAAAGAAAAGCAGTCTAAGCACTTTCTTGCCTCCCTTTCTAAATCTCTCTCCTGCTTTCTGAGCCCTTTTCTCTGTACTACTTTCAGCCCTGCTAAAACAGTCCACTGCTGTGCCCCCATGTTTCCCTTCTCCCCTGTCTGAATATTCTGTGCTCCAAAAATGACGTCTTTTCTTTTCCTGACTCCAGATTTCTAGACTGGACTGATCTCAGTTAGAGGTGAGACTGGCTGAAGTGATAGCCAGATTAGTATAAAGGATGAATGGATTCAACTACTAGATACCAATAGCATACCCTCCTTCCAAAAATCTCTAGACATTGCCAAATGGCCCTTGTGGACAACATTGTTTGCTTTGATTGATTGAGAACCACTATTCTGTTGATAGTGAAGGTCTTATCTTTCTTTTGTTCTATAGGAAGCTTTCCAGAATATGCTTGTCATTTTGCCTTCTCTTTGCCATCCATCAATGTAACCTGACCTTGGCAGGAATCACTGAAAAAATAGCATACGTCTGGTTTGGGTAGTTTTTACACCTTAGTGACTTCTTAGGAAAGTAAAATGGGATCTTCTCATAAGACATGCATAAACTTTTAGGGGCAAACATGTTGCATCAGGAGCTGATACCTAGGAGCCCCTGGTTGATAGTCAGAATGAGCTGAGACTGAGGAATAAGCAAGCATCTGTTGCTGAGCAGGTCAGAACTCGCTTTCGGAGATGCATGGACAATTGTAACCAGCAGAGGTCTCCATCCACTTTTAAGTGACTTATTTTCCTTCTGACTGTTTAACTGTTTCCAAGAAATCTTAAATGCTGTGACCTCTTGTGCTTCACACTAATGTTGTCCTCATAGCCAGTCTTGAGAGACTGGTTCTTTCAGATGTGGAAGAAATAGTGTTTAGCACAGGATTTTGCTTTCCCTAGCTGGAATAGAGCTAGAGTTTCTGAATTGATCCGAAAATGTCGGGTAGCATCTTGGTGACAAAGGCATTGCAGCCGCAGTTTGCACCTTAGAGTTCAGGATCCGAAAGTGTGCGAGCTGACTGATGTACACAGTGGTGAAAGTCCTTATCAGGACTTGGGGATTAGGATGCACCAAGGGGGGAGAGACATTTTGCCTGATAAGGGTAAGTAATTAAATTTTCCTCCTGACCTTAGATTTGATAGTGAAACAGCCATAAAGTTAAATACAGGGCTAAAGCCTAAAGTAAGTAAGAGCTGTACTTAAGCTAAGATTTTTGAAGAAAAGTGTAACCTGTGTCTCTGTTATGTATTCCTAAAGGTCAGCAATGAGATTGCCAGCATATGTGGCATAGAACAAACTAGGAGTGGCTGATAGGGTTTTTTTGTGTGTGTGTGCAGGTAAGTTAAAAAACAAATTCCTTCAATTAGGAGAGGATAATAGTTATAACGGTTTAAAGCCAATTTACCAATTGGCCTTTTATTGTCCTATAAGCTAAATTAACTAGCTAATTAATTTAGTGGAACCTTAATTAAGTGCTTTTTTTCCAAGGGGAAATGATGGGAGATAGTAAGAAACCTGTCTCCCCCACTCACAAAGGCCTGACAGTCATCCTGTGGATACATGGGTATATATATAAGTCGAAGGAAAGTCGAGATGATTGTGCAGATTTTCCAAAGTATTTTAGGGTCTGAAATGGAAGTAAGAAGGTATGGGCTGAAGTTGTCAGGGACAGATTTAATGGGAAGGTAGAACTTAAAGATTGAGAGTCACATCAATTATGTTTCTCATTTTGGAAAGTAGGAAGAAGTATGCAGAGTAATACTTTTCTATAGTCAAATGGAATATTTGTATCCCCATCTCCCTTCAGTCACAATGGAGAAGAAAGCAATTGAGGATCTCAGAAGGCTGGATAGACACTGGACTAGTGTAGTTAGAAATGTTTGTGTGCATAGGGAGGAAGGTGTAAATGGATCTCCAGTTTATCTGTTGAGCGGAGTTCCCAAACATTCTTTTATTGGTCAGTGGCTCCACCATTAGTGACCTCTAACCTCACCCACACTAGGTGGTGGAAGCCAGGAGCCTGTTTTGCCTTTGAACTCTTCTTTGTACTCAATTGACTAGGAGCCTTTGAGGTGGTAGAAACATTCAGCATCTTCTTTTCTCTCTTGTCTTTAATGCTTGGGTGAGTTAAAATACCAGTTTATTTCCAGTCTATTACACTGACCCATCTCAATTTGCCTTTGTATTTTCCTACTAAGTGTAATAAATATTTGTGCTGCAGAGGAGTACTCAGATATAATGGGCTGATTAGGAGAAAGACAAAACACTTCTATTTAAGAAAATAAAACCCCAGGTGTGTGGTCCCCTCACCTACCAGGACTACCCACCAGATGGGCCTGGCTGTAATGAAAGAGAGCAGAAACCATAGCATGGCCATGTGTGTGAGCACACCGGAGTTCATGCACTTTATTCACAGGAGAGCCCCCAAAATGAGGTCCTTATTTTATCTTATGTATGCATAATTCAACACATTGAATTATCTGGTTTCTGAAGCCATGGTGGTATAGAAGTCACAATTTGAAGGGGAGAAACTCTACAAGTGAGGATCTCTGAGATGGGTCATCTTCCAGTCTGGCATGAATATAGAGAAGATGGAAAAGTTATTTAAAAAATAGAATTCTTGGCGCATTGATTATATGGCAGACAACGTTGCAGGCTTCACTATATCCTGGGTGTATCACTGTAATGTGGCAGAGTTCTTGATTCAAAGAAGTACATATGTGTTTGTTTTTCATATTTTGGACTCCTGACATCTGAATGTAGTTTTTTTGTATTTCTTCCCCCTAGAGCTATTATTAATGGGACATCTTGAAATTGAGGAAATACAGAAATTGTTTATTCTTGGTGATCGCCCTGAATCTTTAAGTGAAAATTAAAATTTTGTTTAGCATGTGTATATTTTTAAGTGTAGGTTCTTAAGTAATATATTTTATAAAATTTCTATCTAAAATGTTGTATGTTTTTATTAAAAAAAAATACTTTGTGATTCACTTAAAGGTATAAACCTTTGGATGCCTGGGAACCTCAGCAGCCCAGACAGATGTATTCTCTGAGGGTTCCCTGTGCTTGACTGTTCAACAGGCTTGACTGTTATGTCGACTGACAGTTATATAGCAGTCTGTGTCCATTTCCCTCACTCCCCTGCCGCCAACACACACACCTTTAAAAAGCAAAGTCTTTAAACAGAGCAGTGAGATAGGCAGTTAAAAGAGTAATCTGAATTTTTTAATGTGAAGAAACTGGGGGTGAAGAGAAATAACTCTCCTAAGACCACCACATAGTATGTGAGGGACAGACAGGGGGCACACTTTATTCTGCTGCCCACAGCTTCATTCACATTGCAGAGCTGTGTGGACTGGATTGAGGCTAAAAATCAGAACAAACTTCCCAATAATTCAAGCCTACTGCTTATTGGATAGTTTTCTAAAAAAAGTAGATGCCTGAGACAGTTAGGACTGGACACATCCCTGGAAATGTGTTATGAAGAATGTGGAAAGGATTTCACTTCTTATTTCCAGGGTCAATATTGTAATGTCTGTCATTTTATCCCCACACTGTGAAACCGAAAATTTGTTTATATACATAAACTGAACTCTCAGAGCTGTAAAAAAAAGGCTGAATATTCCCTGCCTCTTTTCCTCCCCCAGCTCTCCAGGCCCGACATGCCACTCCAAGCTGTGTTTCTCAATCTCTGCTTTTGTACTTGCCCTAAAAAAAGCTACTGGATCACTTACGCTTAATCAAAACACACTGACCTGGCCCCTGGAGCCCCTCCTGTGAAGCAGCCAGCCACGGTTCTGATACACAGCCAGGCTCCTTGGCTGTCGGAAGAGCCTCAGGGATGATAGTGATTACCTTGTAGGGAATTTTGAATTTCATAATTGTTTTTTCAATAGCACTGGATACTCTGCGTTTTGAGTTTTCCTGAATGTATAAATCCATGTGAGGAGACTGGTCAATGTATGTTGAATAGGATAAAATAAGGACTCATTTAATTGGAGCTTTTAAGGAAGAATATTTTTATGTGTTTAACTTTTTTTTTCAACTTTAATATTAAGAACCTTATGGGGAAAAGTCTTTTGCCAAGTATCTGATGGGAAGCCAAGAAAAGCATTTTAATAGAACTGTCTCAAATTTATAGTGCACTAGGGCCTGTAAATAAATTTTCCTGTCTTTAAGGTTTGGGCTGATTTGCAGTTGCTTTGTATAGTTTCTGAGATTTAAATTCTCACAGCCCAGATGGAGAGACCATAAAGCTGCTTTCCTTGGCAGCCATGGCATACCTTGTCCACAGGCAAACATAAATGAGTAGTACATGGAATGTCATCTGCAAATGCTGACTTATCCTATTGTGATGCCAGTTTGAATTGATTTGCCGACTTTTCCTAGAGCAACCCACCTAAATATTCTCTAAATTTAAGAGAACTAGAGTCCTTAGTTTCATAGTGCAAACCAATCAAGTATGTATTTAACATCTGCTTTTGTTCCTAGTATCATACAAGCAATTGAGGAGAGATTAAAAGAAAAAGTGGAGGACACAGATTCTGTCTTTAAGAAAGGTCATCAGGTTGCTGGGGAGTCTACTTTTGCTAATACAAAAATTTAAAGGCCAGTGGTGCTGTCACTCAGTTGTGCTGGGATGGATCAGGAGGTGGAAGGAATCTTCACGACTGGGGAGTCTCAGATGGGAAGAGAGGGCACTCTTGTGAGGTTATCAGCCTCCACCCGGAGGTTGGCTTCTGTGAGAAAGACCCAATAGGGAAGATGGAGCAGACCACGGGGCCTTTGAATACTAGCAGCAGAGAACTTTGTAGAGGCTTAGCAGAAAGGGAAGGTAAATGACAAGTGGAGAGTAATGAAAAGATGTGTGATGAAAGGGAAAGCAGTATCAATTTAGGAGATTTAGGGGAAAAAACAGAGTTGGGAAAGACCTTAGAAATTATTCAATACTTCCTCATGTTTTGTAAATGACAAGTAAGCCCTAGAGTTCAAACAATGAATTGTTAGGGCCAGAGTTGAGCCTTGCTGGAACCTAGGTCTCCTGACTCCCACTCTGACATTTCCTTTATTTTTGGCATTGTGTACTGCAGTGTTTTCCAAACTGAAGGTCATGACTCACTAGTAGATCAGAAGGTCAATTCAGTGGGTCATGACTGGCATTTTTTAAAAAATGAAATATAATAGAAAGGAACGTATCAGCAAGTTACGCAGGGTAAACAATGTTTCCAAAGCTTCTGTTTTAGTTACATAGGCATATTGTAGTGAGTTGCGGTATAGAATGTGTTTATGTGTTTCTTAGTGTGGTTCCAGTCCAAAAAGTATGAAAGATGTTGGTAGTGGAAAGCACATGGGCTTTTGAGATGGAGAGACCTGAATTTGAATTCTAAGCTGTGCCATCTGTCTACCAGCTTTGTGACTGTGAGCAAGTTACTTCATTTTTCCAAGCTTCAATTTTCTTATCTCAGACCTGGGGCTAATAATATCATAGACCAGTTGTATGGTTTAAATGAAATCATTTACTTGGAGCGTCTTGGTTCTGCTCTGCCTGCTCTGTGCTGGCAGTCGTTTGGGAGAGTGCCGCCTGGCTCTGTGTTTGAAAACTGAACGGAACCTCCTGGCATGGAGCTTGGTCTTAAGGAACCACAGTGAGTTACCAACACGAATGTATTATGCATTTACTTCTGGACTTGGAAACTGAAAACAGAATTTATTCCTGTGGGTCTGGTGTACTTTCTACATCTTGGCTTGGAAGGAGGGTCACCTCTCTGTTTTTCTGGTAGGATCAGAGTAGCTTATTAACATCAGTGGTTCTCTAGCTGGCCTTAAAAAAATTCATTGGCATATTTGGTTAAACTACTATTACTTTTTCCCCTTTCCAGTGAGAAAAAGTTTTATACTATCTTTTTCCTCTCTTCTAATATATTTTTTGCCAAGTCATGATTTTATTCATTCCTTGGACTGAAAAATTAAAAAAGTAAGTACACTTAAAGAGAAAAGTTAAAATCAGAATTGGTATTTGGTAAACAGTTGAAGTAGAGTTTTCCTGGGTATGAACTAAAAATAAGGGCAATTTTTGCGTGAATTTGAGAGGACTGGTCAGATAGCTTTTAGAAATAGCTTGTTCACATCCTCTGAGACGAGAATGAGTTCTATTATAAGGTTTTCCTGGTATGCCTTCCCTTTTCCTCTCCTCCTCCTCCTACCTCTGCCCCCTTTCCCCATTCCTTTCTAGCAAGCTTCATCCCATATTTAAAATCCCACTGGAGAGCAGAGAGGAGTGCTTCATCCCTGAGGTGATTTGGGCCAGGGGCTAAAACACTTGCCATAAATCTGCAGCTCATTTTAATGCCACGTTAAAACAGTGTGAGCGGCTGGTTTCCGTGGCCCCTGCCCTCTTTCTTTATGGGCTTCTTTGGCTCTTCTTTATAAACAGGCCCTGCGGAGTCATTTGAGAGTTCTTATCAGTCTGCTGACAGCTATATGGGCCTTTCTGCCGAGTCCAGGAGCTCAGGCAGGCGTGTGAAACTTCTGATATTAAAATTGAAGGAAAATGCCAGGCAGAAGGGATTGGGTAGTGCAGCCTTGATGTGGAGGTAAAAGACTAGCAAGATAATTAAGCTTTGCAGGTCCAGGACCTCGCCGTTGGCTGGACACATATCTCTCTTGGTTGGTGGGGGCAGGGCAATAAGGGAGGGTTAAGCAAGGGAGAAGTTTCCAAGGGCTTTTATTTTTATCCTCTGATTAGAAATGCCATTCCATTGACAGCCTGTGCTTTCAAGCTTCAGCAAGTGAGTTGGGCAGCCCAGAAGCATTAGGGGAGCCAGGTTTACAATGTATTTTTTTCCTAAAGGCCGTCTAATGGGCTAGACCTCTGCTAGCACGTTTTTTGCCGGCTCCAGCTTGCTGTCTCTGTGTCCACGGCATCAGTTAGTGAATTTAAAGGGACTTTCATCCATATGCTTTGCTGCCCCTTTTAGTCCGGATTGCTAACCCCCAGTAATCCTTGTGGAGGGCTTCATGGAAAAGCCAGGCATTCTACAAATGTCAGCCTGTGGTGCTTGGCCCTTTTACCCTCTCAGTCCCAGAGAAATGGACTGGAAGCTGCTGCTCCTCCTCTTCCCTGCCACTTTTCCTTTCTTTTTTTTTTTTGCTGGAAAACTCTTGCTGCAGACAGCTGAGGGGACGGAAAAGCCATTACCTGGATCAAGGCCAGCATTTGATGGGAGCTTCAAACTCTCTGGCATCTCCTGACCAGAATGTTTTTCCAGGCATTTCAAAGAGTGCATCCTTACCCTCCTTCTCCTTTCAGTTTTCCAGCCTTGATTTCCAGTGGGGCTCGGTGGATGGAATATCCCCCAGAATGTACTTTATATCTGCCTGCTCTTCTTTTCTTAACTAAAGCTTTCAGGAAGAGGTTATTAGAGATAAGCAAAATCTATTGGATATATATTTTTTAACTGTTGTTCACCCTTTTGGCACAAACACATTATTTTTCCTTTTTCAAACAGTTTTGAACCTAAGCACTTTTGCAAGTGTGCTCAATTTTAAAAAGCTGTTTGATTTGAGGTTCAGGCAAAAGCAAGGAATTTTCATAGAAGTTAGTCAGATTATATAGCTATTGATGTAGGTGAATGATTTTGACTGAACACACAATAAAAACTACCAGTTTATTTTATTGCTCATGTAGCTCCTTTGGGGAAAGTCATTAGGTATAAAAACCAAATGGGCAATAAAACAAAATAAAATGCCCCAAAATCCAAAGCAATAGGACTCATTTTAAAATACATTTCTGGGGCTAAATCAGTATCTTGCAATTAGTTAGGTTTAAAGAACTAGTTGTTATTGCTTATAGTATAATTTTAACAAACTTGTTAGAAATATTTAACAAATGATTTATATTAGAAGTTCTTAGTAAACATATGATAATGAACAGTCTTCACTGCATAGTCTTTTCAAGGGGTCAGAGTTGATGGGATGGTCACAGTTTCCTCTTTGGCCATCTGTTGGAAAGCTGTGTCTAAAGTTAACCATGGGTTAATCCCTTATAATGAGTCCCAATATGGGGCATTACTTCAGGAAATGGCCTCTCTAATAAACGTGTTAAATATTAATTTGCAGCCTACCTAAGAATTGTCTGATTCTCCGCGGCTGGTTTCCCACAAGATGAGACCGTTTGTGAAGCATTTCTGAGAAATAGTTGCTTTACAGGAAACACTGTACAGGTGAATTCATTATATACCTACTTAGAAAAATATCTATGTTTTTTTACACAAGAGTAACTTGTAAATTATCAAGTGTTAAAATGTTTGGTAAAGAATTCACTGTTTTGAAGTCTTCAGTAAGGGTTAAACTGATCCATAGGCTTTCTGACTATAAATATTAATATAGATTATTATGTATTTATATATATTCTGTCTCCTTCAGCATTATAGAGGTTGAGAGAATTTGGAGTAGCATAATTATATTTGGCATGGTATAATTTTGGATTTATAATAACATAATTAATCTTATAATTCCATGCTACTGTTCTTGGGAATGTAGCACAACAACCACATAGATTAATTTATCTTCGCCTGAAGACCTTTAATACTGAATCAGACCAGGATTGGTTCAGGAGTAGCTCCATGTAAACCATTTCTGATAAGAAAGGTATTTCTCTCCTTGTAACTTAAAGGCTAATCTGTTATATTTAAATGTGTCCTTCTCATTTTGATAAGAACTTTAATAGGAGAACAGTTCACCTATTATCTTTCAGATTCCAGTACTTTTTGTTAAAAGGAGGAAGTGGTTCCTCATAAGTATTTGAAGTCCATATGGATATTGAAGTATTTTCAACTTTCAGGTGAATTTGACCAGGTCTTGATGATCTTATATATGTATCATTTGTATTTTAGAAAGATCTTTGAGGGTTTTTTTTGTCTTCAGTTGCAGACTGAGGGTTGTGTTCAACAGTGAGGCATTTTGTCATTTGGTGGGAATGAGAAGACCTAGGAGCTGGTGGCACACTGAAGGGTTTGAATAACATACTCAAGGATTGCAGTGCAGTGCATAGGGAACAGTGGGCTTGACTGTACTCCCTTTAGCTTAGAATAACCACACATCAGTGTTACCCTAAATGTCTTTGCCTAGTAAGTTGTAGATAGCTACATATCACATAAAAGCAAGTAAAGATTTTGGGAAATCTTCTTGGTATAACTTGTGGCTTGGAAACTATAGAAGGGAAATATTTC
The DNA here is from genome assembly GCF_030020395.1 of Manis pentadactyla. NCBI lineage: Eukaryota > Metazoa > Chordata > Mammalia > Pholidota > Manidae > Manis > Manis pentadactyla. The sequence continues at coordinate 84,136,389 of NC_080027.1, forward strand.
AACTGTCTAATCAGCTACCATAGCAATTTTTAATTGCGAAATAAGGGAGGGATCAGAATGCCCTGTGGGGATTTTCAAAGTTCACATACCTCTGTCGCTCCTACTTACATTCTTAAATGCTTTCTGGGTGGAGGATGGAGACATGGGTTTCTCTGAGAATCCCTGCTGTGATGAACCTCAGTTACCCTTACTCATAGGCGTTTGTCTGCATCAGGTGAGAAGGGGAGGGGTGAAAAATTGAGAATCACTGATAGAGCAAGTGTAGCTATTTCAAGCTTTTCTCCCTCTGTTCCCAGTCCCAGTTTGGGGAACGTACACTGGGGTTTCCACTCAGGATCAACAGGAGAGCCTGTCTTAGTAACCCTCAATCAGAAGGTGGAGCTTCCCAGCAGCAAGCACTTGGTAGAGGATGCATGCCTCTGACCAGGTGGAACAGCGATAGCAACCTTGGCACCACACTACGCTGTTTCTCCTTTTCTGGGAGTGTGTAGGGATAGTGGAAAGCGCTCACATGTGACCTGGCTGCTGAGTTACTGTCTATGGCCCAAAACCAAACCAAAACAAAAAACCCTGCCACAGAGTATCTTGTTAGCCTTCTCTGGAATTGTTATTACATGGGAAACAGAATAGAGGAGAGAACATCACCCTAACGTGTCCTGACATGCTGATAGCTTTTTCAGAATGAACTAAGCCTTCAAATGTGTACCTTAATTAAAAGGGGCAGGCCTTTCAAGTGTGCCTGTTCGGAGTGAGGCTTGTTTTTTATTTACCTTCTCTAAATCAAACAAAGTTGTGCTTGCCTTCTCTTGGTTTCAGCGTAGCAAACATGGGAAATCTCACCCCAGGCAGATTCCTTTACAACTAGTGACCCAAGTTGTGCTCTTATTTATTTATTTTTGATGACAGAGCTTGATTAAAGGTTTCCAATCCACCCTTTAGCCATTCCATGCAACCAGCCAGGAGAAAGAGCTGGCTGCTAATCACTAAAGAAGCTTCCGCATCTGACCTAGGGAACAGTGGGATCCAGAGGCGTGGATAACTCTGAAGACTGGGCACAGCAGAAATGAATCACTAGTCTCTTTGCTGAGAAGGTTTGACCAAGCATAGTTTTATTGGTCAGTGGCTCCTGCTTTAGTAACCTTTCACCCCTGTGGCTCTTGGAGGTGCGAGCCACTGACCGGCCTTGCCTTTGAACTCCTCATGGCTCCTGCTGCCTCAAAGGCTCCTAGTCAGAGGCTTGTGTTTTGCTTGGGATTTCTCCTCACAGCAGGGTATCAGCAGTTGAGAAAAATGATCCACCCTTAGAACACTGACATATTTGAAGGTGATACCCCTGAGACTTGAAACCTATGGCTTTCTATTTCGGGAGCTGTCTGTCATATGTCAAGAACATGGCTCAGGCTACCCCTTCTTCTTCCTGTATCTCTTCTTGTTTCCCACAGGACAAGAGATTGTCACATTTGAGCATTCCCTACAAATATTCACACAGTCCTCCCCTGTCTTTGAGCTCTTTTACCCTTGTTTCTTCTGACTCACCCCAAATAGCATCTATTTTGGAAGAATTTTTCTTTTAAGTAGGGCTAAAACATGAAAATCATAGCTATCTGGTGTCTGGGAGCATGATGAATGGTGAACATGGCATAGCGCAAGTGTCATTGGGCTTGTGTGTTCAATCCTAATGCTGCCAGATCAGATGAGCCTTCTTTGTACTTTTCACTGCCTTCTTCTAGAAAAGCTAGATCTTGCAAGAAGACAGAAATAACATAGATTGCCTCCCACATCTGCCTGGCTTCCTGCCTGAGGAATAGGAGCGAAGACTTTAGTCTTGAGAAGCAAATGCAGGTACCCATAGATAGTAGATGACTTCAATATAGCTTCTTTGGCAAGAAATCAAATTTCTCTTTCAAGAATATTGAGTGGAAAATATCTTTTCTGCTCATGATACTTTTAGCTTAGAAAAGGAGCAAATGATTTCCATTGAGGTCTTCTGCTTTTCTAGAATTCAGACAGAGAATTACTGATAATAGTTAGGAGAAAGGACACTCTGGCAAGGTCTTTTTCTGCCTTAGCACAAAGATTGAGTTTTTAGTAGGTACCCAGGTATGCAAAGAGCCATGCCTGACTCCACTGCCATTTTGTTCTGTGTTCATGAGTATGGTAAAGGGAAAGGGAGAAGTAACATTTATTTTAACTCCTGTGTCTGGTACTGGTAGGGGCTTCCTCATGAAGACCTGATGAAGTAGCTGTTATTTTTCTCATTTTTATAAAGAAGGACAGTGAACCTTCTAAGTTAATAGATGGCCCAAGATTACAAAGCAGACTTCCCAAGTGGCATACTTGGGAAGAATTTGTGATGTATCATTAAAATGTGTGAAGTTTATTTATAAAGCTTTATCTTTATTTGTGTAGAACACCTTTTGAACTATCATAATCATATAAAATAGAAAATACCTGTGTTGAGTAAATACTGTACATGATTCAGAGCCTTACAAACTATGGTCTTGTTCTCAAGCAGCCAGTAGTCTTGAAGGGGCAGGTATGTAATTTCTGTATTAGTTTGCTAGGGCTGCTATAACAAAATACCATAGACTGAGTGCCTTAAATAATAGGCTTCTATTTTTTCTCCTGGTTCTAGAGCTGGAAGCCCAGTACTGAGGTATCAGCAAGGTTGGCTTCTCCTGATCCCTCTCTCCCTGACTCACAGATGGTCACCCTCTTGCTGCCTCTTGTCCCTCTGTGTATGCATCCCTGCTGTCTCTTTGTGTCCAAATCTCCTCTTCTTATAAGAACACCAGTCATACAGGAATAGGGCTTGCCCACACAACCTCATTTTACCTTAATTCCCTCTTTAAAGATCCTGCTTTCAAATACAGTCACATTCTGATGTACTAGGGGTAAGGGCTTCAACATAGGTATTTTGAGGGGACACAGTTCAGCCCTTAACAGTGTCTATATAGGGTATAAGAGCCAAAGTCAACAGTTGTTATTTAGTGGCTCCATTGAGACAGAGTATCACTCTCTCTAACTGTGGGATCCACTTCCAAGGTGTTTTTTCCTAACCCCATTCTCACTTCCTTCACAGGTATAAGCAGTGGTAATAGTGTAAGTCCAAAAAGGGGGTGAGCGAGGGTGAAGAGTAATGCTTTAAGCCCTACCTCATTGCACTGCCCATCAAAACACTGAAAATTGGCCTATTGTGCTAACCTCAGGATGTATAAGGTAATTCTGCCCTAGACACCACTCATTGAGGTGGGACTTATGTTATGGTCCCTAATCACACAAGAAGATGACAAGTATATTATTAAAAGAGTTTATTAAGCTCTATAAAATCTTAGTTTTTATTTTATAAGTGGAAAGATTCTTAGAGGTGAGACTTTTTTTCATTGAAATTGGGAGTGTCACCATTCATGTTTTAATTACAGAAAGTGAAGGTTTAAAGTATAGGGTTATGCATTAGATTGAGAGGTTTAGGACTTTACAAATACTTGAGACTTTTAAAAAGTAATGCAGAAAACCTCTTGTTTGTGATAAGAGTCATTCTTCATTCTGAAACCTATGTTACTCAAGATGTATTGATTCGGGGGTAGGAGGAATGGAGTTTGGTAGAGGAAATAGATACATGAAAATAATATGTTCATGTTCCTAAGGAGAGGTTTATTATTTTATCCTTGTAACTGTACATGCCTACTATTTGTTGCCTCCCCTAAGTACCTCATCTGAATCAACCCCACCCCCTACCCCAACTCATATGTGGACACCCTGGCCCTTGGAGTCAGGTTGTCTGTTAATTCAGTAGTGGATTATAATAAAGAAGAAATCTGTTGAGCAATTGTTCTTTCACTTTTGTTTTTGTTTTTAATGACAAAAGCCTTGTCTCCTTGGCCAAGGTAAGTTCATTGCCTGTAACTACTTCGTCAGATTTTTCTTGGCTAATAGCTAGAGCACAAGTTCTGTAGAAAACTAAGGAGGAACAGAGCTCCTAAGTTTATCTTTTGTAAAACATATAGTCTCCTCAAAAGTTTTCTCTATTGATCCATTAGTAAACCAGAGTTTACTACTACCACACTTTGTCAACAGCAAGCCACAATATGTGCACTGATTACTGATGGGTTAGGCCTTGGAGAAGGGGATATCTGTCTCTGGCTGTTTGGCTTTTTTTCTTGTACTGTGCATTGTTTTTCTTTCTTTTTTTTTTCTTAGAGGGTCCTTATTTCTTTTACTTTGAAGTATGGGTGATATACAATATTATTATCAGTTTCAAGTATACCACAAAGTGATTCAACACTTAACTATCTTATTAAATGTTCACTCCAACTAGTTTAGTTACTATCTGTCAAACTAGAAAGATGTTACAGAATTACTGACTACATTCTCCATGCTGAACTTTCATTCTGTGACTAATTTATATATTATGATTGAGATTTTCTGCCTCTTTGTCCCCTTTGCTTATTTTACTAACCCTCACCACCCCTCCACCATGGTAACCATTGTGACTTATCAGTGTCTATTAGTCTACATATAATATGTTTGATTGTTATTTTCTGTTTTCTTAGACTCCACATGTAGGTGAAATCACATGGCATTTGTCTCCCTCTACCTGGTTTATTTCTGTTCTGTTTTCTTAGATTCCACATGTAGGTAAAAATCACATGCCATTTGTCTTTTTCCACCTGGCTTATTTCACTTAGCACATAATCCTCTAGGTCCATCCATGTTGTTATAAATGACAGGATTTCTTTCTTTTTTTATGGCTGAATAATGTTCCATTGTGTCTATGTTCCATCTTTTTTTATCCATTCATCTGCTGATGGTCATTTTGGTTGTTTCCATATCCTGGCTATTGTAAATAATGCAGCAATAATCATAGAGGTTCTTCATAATCTTTTCAATTATGTGATTTTGTTTCTTCAGGTAAATTCCTGGAAGTGGAGCCTCCGTACTGCTTTCCACATGGTTGCACCAATTGATTTTCCCTCCAACAGTGTAGGAGGGTTTCTTTTTCTCCACATCCTCACCAACACTTGTTATTTCTTGCCTCTTGGATAGTAGTCATTCTGACTGGTGTGAGGTGATACCTCATTGCAGTTTTGATTTGCATTTCCCTGATGATTAGCCATGTGGAGCATCTCTTCATGTGCCTGTTGGCCAACCATTTGTCTTCTTTGAAGAAGCATCTCTTCAGGTGCTCTGTCATTTTGCAGCAGTGTTGTTGTCAAAGCAGTTGTTCTGCATCTCTCTCCACCCAGCTGCAAAAGCGTGTGCATTGTTTTTCTATAACAAATTTCTTGACATTATTGGTGCATTTAACATTTTATATTTTTGGACCTGAGAGATGAAATTTCTCTCTAATGATGTAGTTTCTTTAATTTGAGGAGCTAAGCTACTTTTCAGGTCATGTGGGACCCTTTCCCCTCCAAAGAAATAACTCCCAAAGTAATTGTGAGCTGAGCATCAAGCCCTAAGAAAGGCACATCTGAGTACCAAAAACAGGCATGAAAGGTGATGGGATGGTAGTTGTATGCATCTCTTTTCATCCTGTCCTTTTCCCTGATTCCTAGTGTACGACTTAGTAGAAGTCACTTGCTTCAGATAGCTTCCATTTTATCACCTGTTTGTTTTTATAATCTCTAATAAGGACTCAGTCTTAACTGTATTGTAATCACCAATGAAAAAGATCAGGGGTGAAGGTGGATATTATGTTGTCTAGACAACTATTCCTTAAATGTTGTTGAATATAGTTATTCTCACAAGGGCCTTCCAATATCACTCAAGATAAACTTGTAACAGTTCTTCCCACTGTATTGGGTCAGATTTTAAATGCGTCTCTTAAATTGGCAAAAGGCATTGTCTTGCCAATGGATTTCAGCCCCGGCCAAGTTCATTATGGATTCAATGTGACCAAAGGAATTGACAGCAAAACGTTCTTGGGGTGAAAGCGTTTTACCCAACTTTATTTCCAGGTGGCAGGTCAGTCACTAAAATCCCGTTCACTCAGAGCGACTCAGCATGCAGCAAGCCGGTCTCTGCCTCTGGGCCCCTCTGTCTGCACAGCCATCCTCCAGGCCTTTCTGCCCAGTCGTCCCACACAGCCATCCTCTGGGCCTCTGTCCTTGGAGCTGGCACCACTCCAGCCTCTGCTCTGCTCTCCTGCAGCCTTGTAGCTGTGCCACCATGTCGTGCCCAGAGCACTGGGCAGAGAGCTCTTTATATAGAGTCAACAGCCATGTATTGCCCACAGGTGTGCAGTGAACTAGTCAACCATGGCCAGCTGAGAATCCTGGCCACAGAAACTCTCATTTTATCCACAGGCATACAGTACTATGGTTGGGAAAGGGAACCTTCTGGAAATGTTGAGCATCCTAGAGAGGTAGGAATCTTGAAGTCATTGATTGATCCCTTTCGTAAGCTGTGAGAAACCACAGCTCAACACTGAGGTAAATCAGGAAGTGTAGAGAAAAGCAGGACCAGTAAACCCCCATGAACCTTTCCATGGCCCCATTTTCTCATCTGTAAAATAGGGATAATGTCCTTGGGCTATGAGGATTAAATAAAATAAATAACAGGTTTCTATAAGTTAATTAGATGAAGCACTTAAATACTGCCTAGTACACAGTAAGTGCCTAGTTTAATCAAATATTTATTGAGTGCCTGCTTTGTCTTAGGTACAGTTCTGAGTACTAGGGATGCACCATTACCAAAACAGATGAAATCCCTGCCTGCATGGAGCTTACATTCCTCTGGGAGGAATGAATGTTAAGTGATGATGGTGGTAATGTTGATGATCAGCATCATATGGGGTCAGAAAGGTTAGGAGCAGAATTAACTGTAAGCATTGTTCACTTTGCTCACCCTTTCCCATGGGCGTTTGTCTTTTACATTGATGTAAGTATGTCTTTCAGGACATTTCTGTATTGATGATGATTTATAGATTGTTTCTCCTTGCCTTCATTTTATTGAACATTTGCTCCTCCCATTCTAAACTTATTGCATGACTTAGGGAAAGAAAGGAATTTGAAAAAAAAATTTTTTTTGAAACCCCATTCTTTATTTGCCTCTCTTTGTCCCATGTTCTAGTTCTTTCTCTGTATCTTTTCTCTAATGATAAGTCAAGTTTTTAAATACTTTATAGGAATCAGTCATGTAACATGCCTTGTGAGCTTATAAGGAGCTTGTAAGTATGTACCAGTCCTTGAAAAAAACACCTTGTCTAATTGAAAACTCTTGTGGAATTTAAGTGAGCACACTATTTTGCCATCAGAAAGTATTGGTCTGCACTTCATCATTCAGACCTCTTCCTTATATGTTTGTGATTATTAAGAAATATATGCTGTAGTTATTTTCTCTGGTTAACTACAAGTGGAACTGTCTGCACGTTAATTCTTTAATCACTCCCCATGAATGTAATACTGAGACTGGAAATGAACAGAAGGAAATCTTTGCTGTGAAATGGGTGACATATGCTTATGGGCTTTTGGGAATTTTCTACCCAGCTCTGTTTCAGAATAGGATTTGAGTATACTGGTCCATGCACTTGCTTGTTCTCGTAACCTCTGAGAGACTTAGATGAAAGAAAAAGAAGTAGAACTCCTATAAGTAAGCTATACGAAGGGGAAGTTGTATACTCAGCTATTGATATGAGGATGGGGCTGCCGCTGGTGTTGAGAGTTCATCAGAAATTCTTGTTAACATGCTAGGGAGGCATGGCCTGGAAGGCTGCATAAAGACTTCTTCATCTAAGCGCCAAGAAAATGGGATTAAACTGGGGGAAGTTAATTTTTGCTTAACAAAAATGCCAGGAGTGGAGAAAGTTAGGTTTAAAGGACTAGGTCCTCTGCAGCCAGTGAAGGGCAAATGTTATAAGCAAGGTCTCAGAACCCCGAGAAGGGTGAGAAAGAAAAAAGGGTCCACTTGGTATGGCAGAGTTTTGTAACTGTGTTTGTTAATATTAAGGTGATTTTTTTTTCTTTTTACTACCTATGTGCCAACTTGGTAGAGACTATTTTAAACAAGACAAACAATAACAACAAACATATTCTGGATTCTGAATTCTAGTATATTTTTAGAGAGCTGGGAATAACGTAAAAATACAATTGAGATTAAATCCTAGGAGAGACTAATTCCTACCAAGAATTATTAGACTCTATATGCAAAAAAAAGTCCAAGAAATGGGCAGGGTTTTGCAGCTGTGTGCTGTTGAGGAAATCTCTCTTTGATTTCCTTCCCTGCCCTTATCCTTCTCAAGAACATCTGGCAGAATACAGCCTGGCAGAACACAGGCTCCTCTTGCATCTAGAACTTCCAAACTGTCCTGCTAGCCCACACTAATTCATTAAATTCTTTAAGAATTTATTAGAATAATAGCTGGTTTATTTTGGCGGCTTTTACAGCAGCCACCTCTACTTTCTGTGCCTTTCTGAAGCTGAAATAATTTGTGGGTCCTGTTGCTCCTGAAGGAGCTTATCACACTTTGAAATTTGGTTCCCTTGGTTGCCTTATGACCACAGCTCTCTTGATGAACCCAAGATAAGTTATGATGTTAGTGGGTTATCCAGTTGTTTTTTCTCATTGTTATGATGGATTCCACGTTCTTGTGTGGTTTTCTACATCCTAAGCAGAAGCAGATACTTTTATGTTGTGACCAGCCAGTGGTTTGGGGAAGGTGAACAGAGCAGTATGGGAGCAAGTACTGATACACAGTTACATGCCACTGTCGATTGTTTGGACAGCATTACCACTTGGAATTTGGGACAGAAGCATAGCTGGCTAGTTTAATGTTTTGTTTTATTTTGTGGTTTTCATTAGAAAGATCCTTTGATATAGTAAAATGAAGCCCATTGATCTGAATCACATTCAGGAGGTTCTGATGAAAAGTTCAGTGCAAAGTTGGCCGACTGATTAGAGGACATTGGAGAGCCATCATTGTGCTTTTGGGATCGAGATGCTCTTGGACTACTCTTAGATAGTTGGGATTCTTATGTATAGTATTTTCACTGTTATATATCCTGACCACCTCTAGTTAGCAGACTTTCTCAGCATAATTTTACCAACTGTTGATTTCTCTCATAGCCTATACATGCATACCATAAGGGGCACTCTTAGTCTCATATCTGCCTTGCTGTTCTATCCAAGAACAGAGTGTCCTTCCTCTCTCTCAAATCCACTTCCCCATCTTTCACCTTTTAAAATTCTGTATATGAGATATGATCATTATTATTAAATGATGGTTTTCCCCCCTTTAACTATGTGGGTTGGTACTTACAAGATTGGGTAAGTTCCATGAAATGTCTCTGGTGCCTGTGCCACCATGTGCCTGTGAGGGAGTGTGGTTAGTTGGATTCGTTCTTCCAGCAGCCATTTGACTGCCTACTCTTTGACAGGCACTGTGCTAAAGGCTGGAAGTTCAGTGGTGAGCAAAACCAGATGTACTCCCACTGTCATGGTTTCTGGAGAGGTACTGTCCTCTTCCTTGGAAGCTTGGAGATTAGAAGAGACATGTTATTGGTTGCTCTATTTCTAAGTATAAAGTTCTGTCATACTCCCATTTGATGTATTTTTATTATTTTTAACTCTTCTCTGACCAGTTGGATTTCTTTACTATCTTCAAGAATTGAGAAGAGTGGAGTACAACATTGAGATCCCATTCTCTCTCCTCTTTCCCGTCCCCCATCCCCACCCCAAAACATTGTTGAATGAAGTCCATTGTAAGTGACGAAGACCGTAAGGGGACAGGATGGATGTGAGTGCTGAGGGGAGAGCTAACACTTTCTGATTGTTCTGCACTAGCACTGATCAAGGAGCTTTATAAACCTCATTGGATCTTCACAGTTCCATGAGGTAGGTGGTGTGATCTCCATCTTAGAGATTCAGAAAACACAGAGAAGTTAAGTAACTTGAAATTGTGCAAGATGTTCATAGCCATGATTCTTTCTATAGGACTTCACTGGCTTCTTTTAAACACTTGCCATTGCCAATCCTGCTGGCTTTATGTTACCGAAAATTAAAGAAATTAATCACATTTAATTGATATATAAACTAAAGTCATATTTTCAATTTGAAGTACCTGTTTGGCCCACTTCCTACCTTTAAGGAGCTTTATAATTCTCCTGTTTGAAAGCATCTAGGAACTTAGTAGTTCTTATGCTTTGAAATCTGCATGTTTTATAAAATTACAATGGTATATGTTTAATGAAGAAAGGTAAAACACTTTGCTCAAGGTTATACTGGTATGACCAATAAATATGTGACTTAGCTCTTCAGCTTAGAGTGACTGGGGATTTTGCATAGCTGCTGAAGAATCCCTTATTTAAACTTTTCAGATGGAGGTAAATATAGCCCATGTTTTAGGGGAAAAAAACACTCCAGAACATAATAAGCACTTGCATTTGCTCACTGGATGAGAACAGTGGTGCTTTCGTGCCTTGCCAGCATAGCTGAAAACTCCTTTCTCTCTGCTGACAAGTAGCTGACACTGAGTCTTGGAAGGGCTGTAAATTATAATGCCCTCTAAACACTTTAAGGTGTTACAGAGTCCTACAGAAACAGTTAAGCCTAAGCAGTTCACTATCCTCTGTCTGAGATACTTACGCTACGATGATTAGCAAAGCTTTCTTCCTTTGAGTGAAATGCAACTTGGTGGACAGGGTGAGATGATTTGAGACATTTTAAATTAGATGCTTTGTCCTGCAGTTGTGCCTTTGGCTGGCATTCTAGGTAGATTTGTTACCAATCATTGTTTCCTATAAATTCCCAAAGCTGCTGTCTGCAGTGTGATTAAATGTGAATAAAGTTTTACAATGCTTCGGTTTTGAGTATTGCTTAATTTAAGTATGATTTAAGCTAAAAGAACATATGATGAGGCACCCATTTGGGGAGGAAAGGAGGTAAGTATTTAAGATGTGTGTTCCCATATGTGATGACTGCCCTTGTAATGTTCACCATGTAACTTATTCACTATGTAAGAGTTTGTGCTCCATGTAGGGACTTGTTCGTTATGCATCAGAAGATTGGAGACTGACGAAAATTAGGCTTGGGGTGGATTAATGATTGTGCATTGAGTATTGACCCCCCTATACAGAATTTTATTGTTGTTAACAACTATTTGATCAATAAATAAGAGAGATGCCCTCAAAAAAAAAAAAAAAAGATGTGTGTTCTGTTTGGGCTCATGCTCCTTAGTGAATTTTTATACCTTTCAATTTCTAGAAAAAGAATAATTTCCTAAAACTCACTAGCTAGTACTTTTACTACTCTAGAATGGGGTGGGGAAATGTCTGAATTTAGAGGTAGGGATCATGGATTTGAGTTGTGACTTTGTATCTTGGTTTACCCACATATAAAATGTCCCAAATAAGTGGCAAGCTGGTTATAAAGAGCAGATGAGATCATGGAGACAAAAGTGCTTTGCAGCAAGTAAAACATTGTAATATCTACAAGGATGCCAATAAAAAGTGCCAATTTCTATACCCAAGGAACTCATAATTTAGCTGGAGAGAAAAGTGATCATCTGAAATAACAGTGAAACAATTACAGAGTGCTGTATAACAGATCCACCCTATAAGGTAAAGTATCTACTGTGGGATTCCATAGTTAGAGGAGATGTTGATATTTGAGGTGATCGGTAACGTTTTCACAAAGAACATAGATTCTTTTAGGTTTCATGTAAATAGTTTGGCTGGATGACTGGAGAGAAAACTGTAGTATGACTTTAAGCAGGAATGAGACTGGAGTGTTAGGGTATATTTAAGAAGCAGCAGGCAACCAGCCAGCCATCAGGCTGTCCCCAGATGATAAACTATAGGACAGCTTAAGTCAAATGTCATTGGAAGCTAAATCTGTTTCAACTTTTCTTTCAGTAGGAGAAATTCTCATTGTGATACTTGGCCTTTTCCTTTTTTCAAATGAATCCATAAACTTTCTTTTTTTAAAATATATTTTTATTAAGGTATCATTGATAGATACTCTTATGAAGGTTTCACAAGAAAAACAATGTGGTTACTACATCCACCCATATTATCAAGTACCCCCCCATACCTCTTTGCAATCACTGTCCATCAGTGTAGTAAGATGCCACAGAGCCACTATTTGCCTTCTCTGTGCTACACTGTCTTCCCCATGATCCCCTCCCACACCATGTGTACTAATCATAATACCCCTCAATCCCCTTCTCCCTCCCTCCCCACCTGCCCTCCCCCACCCCTCTCCTTTGGTAACCGCTAGTCCCTTCTTGGAGTCTGTGAGTCTGCTGCTGTTTTGTTCCTTCAGTTTTGCTTCGTTATACTCCACAATGAGGGAAATCATTTGGTACTTATCTTTCTCTGCCTGACTTATTTCACTGAGCATAATACCCTGTAGCTCCATCCATGTTGCAAATGTTTCTTTCTTATGACTTTGCCTTTTTCTTATAATTAGTGGAGGGAATAGTTGTCACATCACTCAGAAGTTATCCTAGGCTTTGAGTGAAGAGTGGACTTGCCCAGGAAACAGAACCAAAGTTGGCAAGTCATGACTAGAAAGTGTCTTTGCCTCCACCTCTTTTCAGTTATGCTTTCAGTTTCTTATGTTAAATTTTCATATGTTCACCCCCTTACATAAAATAGCCTTTGAATTCCGAGTGCAGTGATAGGTCTGAGTGAAGCTGAAGAGGTCATCTAGATCAGCATCCTGCCCTTCTTAGGAAATGAGTTTAAACTCTGCTAGGGTAAGGAACTGTCTTCTTTCAAAAGATTATTGGGCTAGGATGGAGTAGCTAATACTAGAGTAACTCTCCTGCCAAAAACAGAAAAGTATAAAAGCTTATTAAAATAGATAAAACAGCAGTTGAGAGTCACTGAAGAGCCATCAATGCAGTCCGTATGCTTAAAGAACTATACTCCCTCCCTGAGAGAAAGGAAGCACACTGAGTTTGCTCTTTTTCCCTGAGGGCATTTTCTCATTTACAGCCCAAGGGTATGGCATCCTAGCAGAAAGCTGCAGTCCCACAGAGCTGAGAGGTTGGAGTTAGGGATAACCAAAATATTCGATTTGAGGAGCAAAATCCCGGGAAAAAGGGAACCCCAGGGAGGTAGGCAAAAAATTGGCATGCAGTCTTCCCTTGAGGTGTTTGCCTTCCCTTGACATGTGATCAGAGCAAGACTCCAAAAATCCCTGCAGAAAGAAGCAGCTGGGAGTCTAAGTAAGTTGTGCAAACATTCCAGCAACTGTATATAGTACTGGGAGCTGGCAGTTGGTGTTCAATGCCTACTAAGATGTAGGGGTTCCTTGTAAACACCCCAAGCTTCACTTGAAAGCCCAGAGGACCACACCTTAAGAGTAAGGGACAGGTGAAGAGTTGGCCCTGACAAAACTTAAAACCAGCCACTGAAAGGATTACAGTGGTATGACTGCATTCTTTGCCTGCCAGAAGAATGTTACACCCTTAGGAGGAAGATAATCCAATCATCCAGAGCCTCTACAATTTTTAATACAGAATGTCTGGTGTCCAATAGAAAGTTAACAGGTGTGCTAGACATTGAAAGCAAATAACCAAAATGAAGAGGAAAAATAGATGGTCAAAAGAGGCCCACAGGTGATTCAGATATTGGAGTTATCAGTCAGGAACTATGTTCAATAAAATAGGAGAATTTCAACAAACATGAAACTTCTAAAAAATCAAATGGAAATTCTGAAACTGAAAAATATAAGAACTGAATTGAATTCAGTACATGGGTTTAATAGCAGTTTAAACACACAGACACAGACACAGAAGGATAGAGGATTGGTGGGATAAGTACAGAGAGCCACATCTAGGGATATAATAGTTGAATTGCTGTAAGCTAAAGACAGAGAAAGGTTTAAATGCAGTCAGAAATAAAAGGCATATTATCTTCAAAGGAGCACCAGTAAGGCCAACAGCTATGTTGTTAGCAAAAATTGGATGAAGCTAGAAGACAGTTAGAATTTCATCCTGCATGTACTGAAAATAAGTAATCGCTCACCTAGAATTCTCTACCTGGCAAAAATATCCTTCCAAAATGAATGGGGAAAGAAAAGAAACTTTCAAATGTAAAGACAATTTGCTGCCAACTGACCTGCATCCAAAAAAAAAAAGTTCTTCAAGCATTAGGAAGATGATTTGAGATGGAAGCTCAGATGTGCATGAAGGAAAGAATACCAAGAAGGGTAAATATATGCTAAATATAAATGCAAATTTAAAATCAATAATGATGGCTTGTGGGGTTTAAAATATGTAGAAGAAAACTACTCTACAGTAATAGCACAACAGATGGGAGAGGATAAATGGAGTTTCTTGCATTGCTTGTTAAGTTGTAAAATTACTAATTTGAGGTATATCATAAATCAGTGATACTTACTTTAATTGCTAGGATAGCTATTAAAAGAATAACAGAAGACTAACTAACCAGTGAGCCAATGAAGGAAAAAAGCATGGAGTAATAATTGGATCAATTCTAAAGGCAAGAAAGGAGAAATGAAGGAATAAATAGATGAAACAAATAGAATGAGCATACACTTAAACTCAGTCAAACTCATCAGTAGCTATATTATATATAAATGGACTTGGTGTACAAAAGCCAAACATTTTTGGTTGGGATAAAATATTAAATTCATTTTTAGTGATACAAGAAACAATCTTGAGACAAGCTTTGAGAGCACAGATTTGAAAGTAAATCTTTGGAAATAAACACACACAAGCAGAAAAATATCAGGGAGATGTAGAATATTTAAGCAATACTCATAATCAATATACTCTGCTTGACAAGTGTAAAGCATTACACTGTCAAAGCATCATCAACTGCAGGATACACCTTTTTAAATGCACATAGGTCATATACAAAGATAAGCAATGTGCGGGGCCGTAAATCAAGTTTAAATAAGTTGCAAAGTTTTTAAATAACACATGTATTCTCTGAGCACAGTGCAATCAAAGTAGAAGTCAGTAACATAAACAGAAAATCCCAAAATACTTATAAATTAAACACTATACTTCCAAATGACCCATGAGCCAAAGAAGCTACCACAATGGAAATAAAAAAAACAAATGTTTACCCACATTGTAGTTAAAATGATATATAAATGTATAGGATATGTTTAAAATAGTGCATAGAGGTAATTTATAGCTTTAAATGCATATATTAGAAATGAAAAAAGGTAAAAATCAATTATCTAAACTTGAATCTCAAGAAGCTAAATGCAAGATGAATTAAAGTCCTCCAAAATAGAATAAAATAAAACAATAACAGCAGAAAGGAACAAAATAGAAAAAAAAATATGATAATCAATAAAACCAAGCACTAGTATTTTTGAAGAGATTAGTACAATTGATAAATCTCTAGTAAGGCTGATCAAGTACAAAGAGAATACAAAATTATCACTGCCAGGATTGATAAAAGGTATGTTACTATAGATCGTACAAGCATTAAGTAGATGTTAATGCACATGTTTAGTCTAGTAAACTAAAAAACTTAGATGAATGTATTCCTTAAAATACTATAGATAAAACTGACACAAAAATGAGCATATGCATAATCCTATGTCTATGAAAGAAAATTATTTAAAACCTTCATACACCAAAGAAACGCATAGCCTAGGTGACCCTTTGATGGATTCTTTTAAAACTTTGAAGGAAGAAATAATGCCAACCTTGCATGAAATTTCTTTGGGAATAGAAAAAGAGGGAGAACTTTTCAATTCATTTTATAAGGCCAGAATAACCTTTACACCAAAACCTGGTTTAAATATTAGAAGTGTTGAACAAACGAAGTTAGAGACGAAAGAGTAAATACTGTTTGATTCCATTAATATGAAGTTAGCAGAGCAGGCGCAGGAACAGTCAGAATAATGGTAACTCTTCAAGGGGTGACATACTGCTTGGGAAGCAGCATAAAGGAATCTTCTGTGGTGCTGGAATGTTCTATAATGTTATCTGGGCAGTAGTTACAAGAGTATGTACATATGTAAAAATTTGTTGAGTTGTACACTTAAGATTTATGCACTTTATTGTATGTATGTTTTCTGAAAATATTATAAAAGTGCTCTGGTATAACAAGTTGATATTTTCATCATCACATAGTTTCTCTTATATCTAAATTGAATCCAGTGTGCATTTCACTTGCTTACAGTCTATTTAGACTGCATCTGATTAGTGCACACTTCTGATGGAGCTGGCTTGAACAGCAGGGAGCATTTGCTGTCGGTTTCCCCCTCTTTGGGAATAAAGTAATTGCCCAGACCCGAGTTGGCTTTGATAAAGCAACTGTTCTTCCATTCTGTCTCACTTGCTCACTTAATACTGTGTTGTTTTCTTTACAGGCACGGTGGTTCTGGGAAGCATACTTCCAGTCAATTAAAGTCATTGCCCTGGCCACCCTCCAGATTATCAATGACCGAATCTATCCATATGCTGCCATCTCCTATGAAGAATGGAATGACCCTCCCACTGTGGTAAGTGAATTCCAGTGCTAGCCATGTCGATTCCAGCACAGTCCACAGCTTGTCAGGATGACCAAAGGAAAATGTACTACATTTATAAAGGTTATTTAAATTCTAACTTTCTAAGATGGGAGTGTGGTGTTAAACTTCAGGTCTGATACAGCCAGCTTAATTTTGAAATGATAGCAAAAGTAAGAAATACAGAAGCAGCATCTTCCAGTTTGTTTAAAATGGGCTCTGGAAGACAGTATGTTTGTTTATTGCAGGGATAGAAGGGGAGGCCTTGGTCTTGTTGGAAATCAAAGACTTTCCGATGACTTTTGCTGTTGTAGTGCTTAGAACTCTTGAAAAGATTCTGTAAGCTACCTAATAATAACATATTTTGAGTGCTTACTTTCCCAGGGACTGTGCTAAGTGCTTTACGGGGATTGTGTCAATTAACACTTCTAACACCCTGTGAAGAAAATAATGAGCAAAAGTGAACTAGAGGAATTATAGATTGCTAAAGTCAGGACTTGCTCAAGTGGTGGCTGAGGCCCCTGGGTATTTCCAGCAGAGGGATGGGGTGGTCAGAAGCAGCCCTCAGGGCTTCTTCCTTGCTCCAAGGAGTCACAAGGCACTTGGCGGCACTGTAAGGATTGTGGCGATAGCGGCACCTTCTTTCTCACTGAAAATACCTGAAGTTCTTGGGTTGGCAGTCATTAATTCTTCACTGCTCTGAGCACACCTGGCTGTCTTACTTGCAGCCCTCAAGGCTTTCGTGTGAGAGAACTCTCCTTGGCTCTTCATTCTGATCGTTGCTCTCTTGCCTGTCAGCGCTCCTTGTCTTCTGCCTCTGCCTTCTCGGGATAGTGCTGTATACTGCCACCTGGTTCACAGTCTTGTAGGACCCTCCTTCCCTCTATCCTTTATTAAGTGGTTACTGTGTGTCAGGCATCCCACCAAGATGCTGAGAAGGCCGAAGAAGCCGGACTGTCTTCAGAGCAATGCTCCACCAACGTGGGAAGCCAGCAAGTAAGGCAGCAATTGTATGAGAAGTCCTGTGATGGAGCGGCATACAGGGTGCTGTGGGAGAAGGGGAAAGGCAGTGCTCCCCGCTGGGAGGGGTCAGGGCGCTTCTGTAACTGGGTGCCTGAGAAGAAGTATGTGTGTGTTTTACAGTGAAATCAAACAAAGCAACAACAAGCACCTTCTGTTTTGCTTGATGTAGTTTTCTTCTGTGCGTCTCTTCTCTTGAGCCCATTCCCAACGGTAGCCTTCCAGAATGTTTCTGTTCATGTAATTTAAAATACAAATGGATCATACTACACATATTGTTCTGCATTGTGCCTTTTTTACTTAACAGGGCATGGACTTACTTCCACTTCATTCTATACAGGCATATTCGGGTCTAGGGATGGCTATATAGTGTTCCATCGTTTATGTATATCTTACATAGCAGACATGTTATTGATAGAGATTTACATTGCTTTTTCTTTTTCTATTTTCAAATGGTAATAAAAGGGATATACTTTCATTCATCTTTGCACATAAATGTGTGGATATATCTATAGAACTAATTCCAGTTGAGAAATTGCATGAAGAGTATGTACATTTTGAATGTTGATTGATATTAATTAATTTACCTTTCAAAAGACTGTACCAGTGTATAGTTCCACCAGTAACATTTTGGTTTTTTTGGTTCTCCATGCCTTCAGTAATACTGAGTACTTGAATTTTTGCTCTTCTGCCTGATAAAAAATGATCTTACAGGTGTGTATTTTTCAAGTGGAAGATTGATACCTCTTAACAGTTTTCCCCAGAATACAAATACAAATCCTGTTTGTATTTTGATTGGTCAGGTTGGATTGTAGATTGCTTGAGACATTTATTCATTCAGTAGGTATTTCCTGCATGCCTGCTGTGTTCCAGGTAGTATACTTGGTACTTGAGATATATTTGTCAATAAAGCAGAGAAAAACTCATGCCTTTGGGGAGTTTACATTGCAATGGATCTTGCCATCTGGAAGCAAGATTTGTCTTTTTAGTAGAATTTTGAAGTTTTCTTTATGTAGGTCCTTCAGAAGTCCTGATATATTTTTTCTTAGATATTTTATCTTTTTTATGTTCTGATAAATTTCTGATATGGGTTCAACTGGTTATCATTTGTATAAAGACACATTACAGGCTTCTGTATGTAAATTTTGTAACTACTCTTTTACTGAATTCTACAGTTGTTTCACCTTTTTTAAGTTGGTTCTTTTGTGTTTTCCAGATACAGAATCATACCTACAAATGCTAATTTTGCTTCCTTTTTCCAAAATTTGAACCTTTTATTTTCTCTTATCTAATTGCTTTGGTTAATACTTATGGAACAATGTTAACTGATGATCTGAGTATTAAAAGAGAAGGGTAGGTATTATCCAGTCAGAGAAAGGGGGAACATTAGGATCCACCAAGAACTAACAGCCAGTTCAGAGGTACAGAGGAATAAGACAGCATGGTGATTTAAAGAACTTCAAGGAGGTCAGTGTGGCTGGAGTGAAGGAGGCATGTGAGGGAGAGGCAGAAGATGAAGCCTAGTGAAGGCCCAGATCATGAAATAGCTTTTATCTTACAAGAGGTGTTGGAGTGTTATTGGTGGGTAATGGGAAATCACTGAAGCATTTAAACAGGGGAGTAATGTGGTGAGGTTGCATTTTAGATCAGTCTGACATCAGTGTGGAGGATGGATCAATTGCAGTGGGGCAAGACTAGAGACAGGAGGCTATTTCAGGAATGCAGGTGAGAAGTAATAGAGGATAAATTTGAGTGATACCATGGAGAATTGACTGTTCTGACTGGCAAATGAGGGAGTTTTTAGGAAGAATGAAATATGTGATGTAGTTTATCTGGATAGAGAATGTGGATGCAGGGGGTCATGGGTGAGGATGGTATTGGGGTCCAAACTCACTCTAACTGCAGGGCCTTCTGCAGTCTGGCTTTAGTTTACTTTTCTATGTTTATTTCCCTCTTCTCCTTTCAGGGAGTTCTAGGTTTCTGGCAACACCACTTTGTCCTTCCCATGTAGACTCCATGCTTTCCCCTCTCTGTGCCTTTGTGAAATGGTGGCCCTTTCACTGAGAGGCCTTTCTTCACCATCACCTCCAAGTACACATTTTATCCATATTTCAGTGGCCTGCTTATACACCCCTTCCTCCATGAGGAGGCAGGAAATAAACTTTCCCAGACCCCCTACCCAGGAAGTAATCTTTGGTTTTTGTAATTCTTAGAACGTATTATCTGTATTTCTTTCCTGTCACTTAACATGCATAGAAGCATAATTTCCTGGAAAGTTTTAAGCTGCTTAAGGGGATTTCTGAGTTATCTTGGTATTCCTCATAAAACCTAGGACAATTAATTCAAATTAATTCAGACAGGACAATTTAAGTCAGACTGTTTAATTCAGCCCTTGATACATAAAGGAAGGAAGGAGGGAGGGAAGGAGGAGGATTGGGGTCCCAGGCAGGGCTTGATCTGTCCAAGGTCCCTTCTTCACATGCTGAGTGACATCCATTGTTTTATTTGGCCCTCACCCTGTTGGGAAAGTGAGGAAAGTGATAGATTCTTTCTCATCCTTAAAGTGGACATACTGAGATTCACTGTGCCTTATGACTTGGCTAAGTTCATATAATTGTCAAGTCATGTAAACAAGTGAAAACTTAGGTCTTCTACCTACAGACTATTTTGAATTGCTTATGGAATTTTATGGGAGCCGTTGAGCCACCTCTGGGCTGAAACATTTCCACTATTCCAAGCATATGGTACAGGTTTGAGACAGAATATCACATCTGTTTCTCTGCAGGAGAATTCATACAGGTGGGATGGTTATGATGCGGTGTAGAAATAGTGAGACTTTATTCTGTGCCTTTACCTAAAGCTCTAGGGAAAGTTTAATAAGAAAAAAAGGTTGGAATTTTGGTTCTCTGTCTTTCATAAGAATATAGATTAGGAGGAAATAGTACATGAAATTTTGCAGTTTTGAAATAGATTTGTTTCCATTTAGGGAAAAATGGTGAAAGTGCTGAACTTTATCAGTTTGGGAAAGAGCGTAAGAAGTGTAAAAAAATCTGGATATGCAAGTAGAAAATATATTCTATACTTTTTTCTTTAAGTCTCTCTTAAGTAGTCCTTTTTAGAGTAATTTAGTGTTTACCACATTTTTAAGAGCTCAGGTGATGAGAGCCTTGATTTAAAGCACTGAGTTGTATATTTCTTCATCTTCAGTGAAAGCAACTGACAGGAGGCTTGAGTAGCACTGATTTATTTATAGTTAACTTTCCTCCTCCCCTTCAGAAACATTTAACCTACTCTAGATGTGATTACCATGAGTGCAACTGCAGGGGAGTCTCCCTTCTAGATTTCATCAAATTTACAATATCAGACACCCCGAGGGGGGAGTAGGTGTGGATTTTGGTCAGCAAATGAAGGGATGGTCTGGCTTGTTCAAGGATGTATGGTCAGGGCCTCCAGCCATGCATTGAGCTTGCTCAGACTGGGTATGAGTGGGTGAGAGCAGTGAGCCTGATTTTGGCCAGATGTTGCTACCTTAGTTTAATGTAAAAACAAAAAAAAAATGGCCTGTGTGTGTGGATCATGAAGACTGCAAGGGGTGGCCTTGCAGAAACCAAGCATTTAGGGCACCAGCTGCTTTGCCATTCTTACCTGTAACTAGTAGGAGGCCAAGTACATTCACCACGTTTTGCGACACCTTAAAACTTGAAAAAGCTTGATAAAATAATTCTTTAGCATAACTTTAAGGCAGCAGATCTGTCGGTTTGGAGAGATTGGCCCTTGTTTTGAGTCTTCTCTTTGGAAGGAATTAAGATTCTTCTTGCAGGAATAACAAGTTGGTGTTTATCATTAATTTCCTCCTCATGTCAAGGCTGCCTATATTTTACTACCCTTTTAGTCTCTCCATCCTTTCTCTCCCCTCCACCCCTTTTTTTTGCAGATATCAGCAAAACTTGATCATCTCCCCAAGTACTCTACACCTTTATCACTTCTAATGATAGTGTCATTTCTGGTCTCACCCCTTGGCAGGCCTCATCTCTTTTTCCGGGACTAGCCTGTTTAGCTAGTGATCTCCTTGGACAGCTTCCCTTGCCTTATCTTTGATTCTCTGCCAGAGGTGAGCATAACTGGAAGACAGAGACTGAGACAAGTGAGTATTAAATGTGATATTGGGATGGAGTGGGCCAAGAACTGTAAATTTTTGGATTTCTGGCATATGCCACCAAAACCATATCCTCTTAGTGACAATATTTAAACTGAATAATATATTCCTAAAATCATACAGAGTGGAATATTCTCCCATGTTTTTCTACAATATGATTTCAACGATTTTACCCCATCTTATCAGTATGTCATAATTTTATTTACCCAGTTCCTTTTGACACAGTTTTTTCAAATTTGTTATCATAGATAACACTTATAAAGATACCCCAGATTTTTTTCTTTTCTTTATTGACCATACCAGACCTAGAACAGAAAGGGGAGATAATGGGTCCCATGACCAGTGACAAAAGTTGATGTGAAAAATGGGGAAGTGATTTAAGATGGATTATCGTACCCAGCATAAGAACATAGTTAAAGAACAAGTTTGTTCCTATGAAATCTAGCCAGAGTGGCAGCTTAGCTGCAAGTGAGGCCCCAGGTGAAGATTATGTCCTTACCTGGACTTCCTATAAACCTCATCCAAGTCCAGTTTTTGAAGATAGGAATGGCAGGGGATTGGTAGATGGAAGTATTGCATAAGAGCCCTTAATGGGCAGTTACCACCGGTGAGGAGCAGGAATCAAGAGTTCTGGGTTAAATGTGACAGAGCTTGCTGTATCCCCTAAGTTTTTCAGGAAGTGGCTTTCCCACTTTAGTATGCACCAGAATCTTCTGGAAGGCTTGTTTAAGAAGACTGCAGCTTCTCCATCCCAAGTGGAGGTTGAGTAGGTCTGAGTGGTGTCCTAGAATTTGCATGTCTAGCAGGTTCCCAAGTGGTGCTGATGCTGCCGGTCCAGGGACCATATTTTGATGTGCTATTGATTCACTGTGTATGTCCCGACTTCCCGACTGGAGGAGGCTCTCCATCCATCCCCATCTAGTTCCTCTCTGGACCCCTGGGACTTGGATGAGAAGCATCCAGAGACTGGGTTCAGGCTACATCTGTCTCAGCTACATGAAGAACTCAGGACTGGCTGTACTTAGATGTCCAGATGGCAGCCCTCCCTCCTAGAGGTTGTGGTTGTACCTGTGGCTGAAAATACCACTCTGCTGTAAACACTAACAAACAGTAAATCACTCTACAGACTGAAGAAGTGCCAGCTCAGATGCATGAAGAACTCTAAGTTGAAAAGATACCAGGTCTGTTTAACTCAACTCAGTGCCCTTTAACTTCCAGGCTGTGGAATGTTTCTCTGGAATTTGAAAGCCTACCCTGCCCCCCTAGGAGGCCTTCTTGGCCTACTCTCCCCTTCTTCCTCCCACTGCCTAGATATGACTGAAGTATGTATGGAATTTAGAAATTTCAGCTTGAATTATAAGTTTAGGCTTTTTGAAGTCTTTTGTTTTTTAGAGGTATCACATTTATAGGATCACAGTTACACAAGCAGTCCAGTATACTACCGTAAATTCCAAACCTTTCCTTGAGGAGACTTTGCCATTGAGTTCTGTCATTTCTGTAGTTGCTTCTGTGGAAACAACCTAGAAAGCCTCAGGTCATTAGTAGCTAGGGAATAAAGAAAGCTGACATGTATCTGTGGATAGAGAGAGATGCAGGAAGGGCCAGAGAGTTTGGTCTGCAGCCCCAAGCAAAAATGGCTGATTCTGATGGTGAGAAAGAAAATGTGACAGACGAGGTCACACTCCAGCTCCAAGTGGGGGGGATATATAAGGAAGATGAGGAGACAAACCTGGGGGTGCTGTGAAGATGATTGTGTCAATCAGAGCTTGTGCATGAGCATCCTAGATCCTCCCTACTAGACGAGTTTACCTGTGTAACACACATCCACATGGTGACACCAGGGCTGGTGGTGGGTGAGTCTGCACATTATTTCCCTGGATGTGACCCTGCCTCCATTGCTTAATATGGTCCACTTTTATGGCTCTGGGTTTCATGAGTCAAAACCTGATTGCTTCCTTCCGTCACAGCTTGCAGTTTTTTGGAGTCTGTGAGAGCTCGATCTGGCAGCAGATTAATTAAGAACATGTTCAGTGTTTTGGCAGACTCATCCTTCATGCTCCAGCTATCACTTAGCACATCAAATTCCCTTTCCCCATGTTCCAGGGGCCATTTTAATTCTTCCTTGAGGTTTGCTTATATGATCCAGTAGCAGAAGTTACCAGGAAAATGTAGTTGTTATGTCTTATATCAGGATATGAATTTTGTTTCCATTTCTAGTATCCTATTAGTTACATGTCTCCCAGTTAATTAATATTTGAGTGTAATCTTCTAATAAATGGGTTGTTATAGCTACAGAGTAGAAAAATTTCTATACGGTTCCAACTAGAGGTTGATTCTTGATTTTTGTTTTTTTCTTGTATCTCAGCTGTATTTCTTAATTTTATATTTAAAAAAATACTATGGCTTAACACGTGTGGTTTAAAAATTTAAATAGTAAAGCAAAGCATAAAACTAAAATTAAAGCCTGTTTCCAGGGGCAGCTGCATTCAACTCTTAGCTTATCTCTGATACATATCTTTTTATCTACCCATAAAATATTTACAGTACTATTTTTTAATTTCTTAATCACAGACATTTTCTTTTCACTTCTTTGAGTTAGATCTTTGTCTCCTATTCTCTCTTCTTCCTCTACACACTTCTCCCATCTTACCAGTAGGGCTGTGTCATCATTTTTCATTAAAGCAGTATTTATTGTACACATTATTAGGACTATATAAAGCTTGTTTCCAATTGAACCAAGTCATAAACCATGACTGTTTCCTTTCTTGTATAACGTTTTATTTTCTAGAGAGTTAATAACGGCCTCTTTTTTCCCCTCTTAGTTTCTCATGTTCCTGTCACTAATTAATTTTCGCTAAATTATCCAACAGAAGAGTAGGAAGGTCAAGCACAAGTAAACTGTAGGATTTTTCTCCCTCTCTCTTTCTTTGTCAATTTCTCTCTTTCTCTCTCTCTCTCTCATCTTTCTTCCTCTTTCTCTTCTCTTTCTTTCTTTCGCTCCTTTAATGTCTCTCTCTCTCTCTCTCTCTCTCTCTCTCTCTCTCTCTCTCTCACTCCTGCCTCCCTCCCTCCCTCCTTTCTGCCTTTCTTTTGTATAGGTTTCCATCTCCGTCTTAAGCTCCAGTCTGGGTTGTTTGCTCCCTAGGTCTCCTATACAGTGGTCATCCCAAATTCTCAGTTCACCATTATTCTAGGAATTCTCCTTTTCTCTCTTATGTTTCTAAGTTCTAACATCTTTCTCTTTTTTGGCTTATTTTTTCCAATAGCTACCCAAGAAAATTTATTGGGAGATAAATTTGCTGTCATTTAGCATGTCTGAAAATGTATTCTATTTCACATTTGTTTAATAGTTGGGCTAGTGTAGAATTATGGTTAAAGTAGGTTTTCTTCAGAATTTTGAAAACATTGCTCCATTGTCCTCTGGGCTTCCCATTTTAATCTAAAAAGTAAGATGTCATTCTAATTCCTAATCCTCTTATGTAACATTTTTATCTTCCTGGGAAAGTCTTTGTTTTGAAATTTTATGATGATATGCCTTGATACAAGTGTTTTGTTTTGTTTTGTTTTTTTACTGGATACTGATTTTGGTCCTTATTAGCTGGAAATTCATGTCCAATTCTGAGAAATTTTTGTGTTTTGTATCTTTGATTCTTTTTTTCCTGTTTTCTCTTTTGCCTCTATCTGGAACGTCTGTTACTTAGATGATGAATTTGCTGGGTTTTTCTTTTCTGCCCTGTTTATCATTTCTTTTTGTTTTAATTTCTTAGATGTTCTTGCAGTTTTAT
Source organism: Manis pentadactyla (assembly GCF_030020395.1). Classification (NCBI taxonomy): domain Eukaryota; kingdom Metazoa; phylum Chordata; class Mammalia; order Pholidota; family Manidae; genus Manis; species Manis pentadactyla. The sequence continues at coordinate 84,161,793 of NC_080027.1, forward strand.
CTTCTGCCCTTTCTTTTGATTTTAAAATTTTTGTTGACTTTTAATTTCTAAGAGTTTTACTTGACTTCTAATTAATCTCTTTTTCTAGCTTCCTATTTTTGTTTTAAGGATACGGCACATTCTCTCTGAAGATATTTGTGGTTTTATTTTTACTTTAGCTCCTTGTATTATTTGTTTCCTTTGAATTCTTCTGTCAGTTCTTTAGTTTCTATTTCATATTGGAAACTTTATTCAAATTCCTGATGTTTCTCAAGAACAAGGCAATGAAAGCTTATTGGTAGTTCCATGTACATGGATAAGACTTGTCAAGGGATGGGCTTTATGTAGGTTAAGAGGTTGGGGACCCAGTTGCTTAAATGTCAGTATTCATGGGTTATTTTGTTGGATTGATTCAGAGAATAATCTTTCTGCTCTTGGCTGTGGGGTAGGGGTAGATAATAAGGGCTGTAAGCATTCTGGAAACTAAATGGGGAAGCAGATGGTCCTCATCCTTCATGTTATAGATGATTTGATTACTTAATCCACTGTATTCAGTGTGGTGTCTCACCTTGCCTTCTGTGCTTGATGATTCTGAGTATGGAATCTCTCAAATTCATTTTCTTCAGGGAGTAAACCTCCTTGCTAAGGTGCAGGGGAAAGGGAGGATGGAATGAGGGTTGGCCTGCCTGTGCACGCTGGTTTCAGGGATCTGGGGACTAGTGTTCCTGACTCCTGCTTTCAGAGGCTCTCCTTCCCTGACACCTAGTACTTCCAACTTACGAGTCTTCTCAACCTCATCCTTGGGTCATCCTTGGAAGGTTTAGGTTTTTTTGCTTTGCTATGTTGTTGATATTCCACCACCTGCTTTCTCATTTAGCTGCCTAAACAGACCTAAAATTCTTTATGCTTTTATTTTAACTATATATTTTAACAATTTCAGGCTTAAATTTCCAGAAATAGTACAGAGAGTTTTTATACATCCTTCAACCATATTCCTTAAATGTTAATATTTTAAACACATTTCCTTTGTTCTTTTCTGTGTGTATGTATGTGTGTGTGTGTGGAATATATATATATATGTATTTAGATTTAGATTTTTTTCCTGAGTCATTTATAAGTTGCAGATAGGATTCACCTTTACCCCTAAATATTTCTCACATAGAATCACTGCATAGTTATCAAATCATCTGGAAATGAACACTGATACAATATTATTACTTAATCTACAGCTTTTATTTAGATTTTGCCAATTATCCTAATAATATCATTATAAGAAAAGAAAGTTTCAGACCACGCAATGCATTCACTTGTCCTCCAATATTGTTGCTTTAGCCACATTTAGTCTAAAACAATTCCTCAGTCTTCCTTTTTCTCACATGACATTTACATTTTTAGAGAAACATGTCAGTTGTTTGGTAAGATGTCCCTTGAATTGGGTTTTTCTGATGCTTTTGCATCAAATTATGCATTTAATTTCAAATTGTTTATCAAATTATGCATTTTTGTGAGGGCTATCGTGAAACTAATGTGTAATAAGAACACCTCAGTTCACATATTGGAGGACACTGTATGTTGGTTTGTCCCATTACTAGTGATGATGACTTCAATCATGGGATTTGGCTGGATTCTCCAATGTGAAAAAACTGTTTTTTCTTTTACTGTGTTTTGTGAGGAAATACTTTGAGATTATGTGAATATCCTGTTACTCCTCAAACTTTCACCCACTGGTTTTAGCGTCCACTAAAGATTTCTTCCCTGATTTAGAATGGTTGCTAAATGGTGATTTTCTAATTCCATTCTCTATCTGCTTTTTTTTTCTGACTTTTTTTTTATTAAGGTATCATTGATATACAATCTTATGAAGGTTTCACATGAGCAACATTGTGGTTACTATGTTCACCCATATTATCAAGTCCCCTCACCTCCCATTGCAGTCACTGTCCATCAGCATAGTAAGATGCTATAGAGTCACTACTTGTCTTCTCTGTGCTATACTGCCTTCCCCATGACCCCCCTGCATTATGTGTGTTAATCATACTGCCCCTTAATCCCCTTCTCCGTCCCTCCCCACCCATCCACCCCAGCCCCTTTCTCTTTGGTAACCAACCACTAGTTCCATCTTTGAGTCTGTGAGTCTGCTGCTGTTTTTTCCTTCAGTTTTGCTTTGCTGTTATACTCCACAAGTGAGTGAAATCATTTGGCCTGACTTATTTCACTGAGCATAATACCCTCTAGCTCCATCCATGTTATTGCAAATGGTAGGATTTGTTTTCTTCTTATGGCTGAATAATATTCCATTGTGTATATGTACCACATCTTCTTTATCCATTCATCTACTGATGGACACTAAGGTTGCTTCCATATCTTGGCTATTGTAAATAGTGCTGTGATAAACATAAGGGTGCATAGGTCTTTTTGAATCTGGGATCTTGTTTTCTTTTTTTTTTTTATTTTGGTATTATTAATATACAATCACATGAGCAACATTGTGGTTACTAGATTGCCCCATTATCAAGTCCCCACCATATACCCCATAACAGTCACTGTCCATCAGCGTAGTAAGATGCTATAGAGTCACTACTTGTCTTCTCTGTGCTATACTGCCTTGGGATCTTGTTTTCTTTGGGTAAATTCCTAGGAGTATAATTCCTGGGTCAAATGGTATTTCAATTTTTAGTTTTTTGAGGAACCTCCATATTGCTTTCTGCAGTGGTTGAACTAATTTACATTCCCACAAGCAGTGTAGGAGGGTTCCCCTTTCTCCACATCCTTGCCAGTATTTGTTGTTTCTTGTCTTTTGGACATTGGCCATCCTAACTGGTGTGAAATGATAATCTCATTGTGGTTTTAACTTTCATTTCCCTGATAATTAGTGATGTGCAGCATCTTTTCATGTGTCTGCTGGCCATCTGAATTTCTTCTTTGGAGAAGTGTCTGTTCATATCCTTCACCCGTTTCTTAATTGGGTTTTTGGGTGTTGAGGTGTGTGAGTTCTTTATATATTTTGGGTGTTAACCCCTTGTTGGGTATGTCATTTACGAATATATTCCCCCATACTGTAGGATGCCTTTTTGTTCAACTGATTGTGTCCTTTTCTGTACAGAAGGTTTTTAGTTTGATGGAGTCCCATTTGTTCATTTTTGCTTTTGTTTTCCTTGCCTGAGGAGATGTGTTCAGGAAAAAATTGTTCATGTTTATATTCAAGAGATTTTTGCCTATGCTGTCTTCTAGGAGTTTTATGGTTTCATGACTTACATTCAGGTCTTTGATCCATTTCGAGAGTTTACTTTTGTGTATGGGGTTAGACAATAATCCAGTTTCATTCTCTTACATGTAGCTATCCAGTTTTGCCAACCCCAGTTGTTGAAGATGCTGTCATTTCCCCTTTGTATATGCATGGCTCCTTTATTGTATGTTAATTGACCATATGTGCTTCGGTTTATATCTGGGCTCTCTGTTCTGTTCTACTGGTCTATGGGTCTATTCTTGTGCCAGTACCAAACTGTCTTGATTATTGTGGCTTTGTAGTAGAGATTGAAGTTAGGGAGTGTACTCCCCCCAACTTTATTCGTCTTTCTCAGGATTGCTTTGGCTATTTGGGGTCTTTCATCCATATGAATTTTAGAACTATTTGTTCTAGTTTATTGAAGAGTGCTGTTGGTATTTTGGTAGGTATTGCGTTGAATCTGGATTGCTTTAGGCATGATGGCCATTTTGACAATATTCATTCTTCTATCCATGAGCATAGGATACATTCCATTTATTGTTGTCTTCTTAATTTCTCTCATGAATGTCTCGTAGTTTTCAGGTATAGGTTTTTCACATCCTTGCTTAGGTTTATTCCTAGGTATTTTTTTAAATTCATTTTGTTATCATTAGTCTACAATTACATGAAGAACATTATGCTTGCTAGACTCCCCCCTTCACCAAGTCCCCCCCACAAACCCCATTACAGTCACTGTACATCAGCATAGTAAGATGCTGTAGAATCACTACTTGTCTTCTCTGTGTTGCACATCCCTCCCTGTGCCCCTCCACATTATACATGCTAATCATAAGGACCCCTTTCTTTTTCCCCGCCCTTATCCCTCCCTTCCCTCCCATCCTCCCCAGTACCTTTCCCTTTGGTAACTGTTAGTCCATTCTTGGGTTCTGTGATTCTGCTGCTGTTTTGTTCCTTCAGTTTTTCTTTGTTCTTATACTCCACATATGAGTGAAATCATTTGGTACTTGTCTTTCGCCGTCTGGCTTATTTCACTGAGCATAATACCCTCTAGCTCCATCCATGTTGTTGCGAATGGTAGGATTTGTTTTCTTCTTATGGCCGAATAATATTCCATTGTGTATATGTACCACATCTTCTTTATCCATTCATCTACTGGTGGACACTTAGGTTGCTTCCATTTCTTGGCTATTATAAATAGTGCTGCAATAAACATAGGGGTGCATCTGTCTTTTTCAAACTGGGCTGCTGCATTCTTAGGGTAAATTCCTAGAAGTGGAATTCCTGGTCAAATGGTATTTCTATTTTGAGCTTTTGGAAGAACCTCCATGCTGCTTTCCACAATGGTTGAACTAATTTACATTCCCACCAGCAGTGTAGGAGGGTTCCCCTTTCTCCACAACCTCGGCAACATTTGTTGTTGTTTGTCTTTTGGATGGTGGTGATCCTTACTGGTGTGAGGTGATATCTCATTGTGGTTTTAATTTGCATTTCTCTGATGTCTAGTGATGAGGAGCATCTTTTCATGTGTCTGTTGGCCATCTGAATTTCTTCTTTGGAGAACTGTCTCTTTAGCTCCTCTGCCCATTTTCTAATTGGATTATTTGCTTTTTGTTTGTTGAGGTGCATGAGCTCTTTATATATTTTGGATGTCAAGCATTTATCGGATCTGTCGTTTATGAATATATTCTCCCATACTGTAGGGTACCTTTTTGTTCTATTGATGGTGCCCTTTGCTATATGGAAGCTTTTCAGCTTGATAGAGTCCCACTTGTTCATTTTTGCTTTTGTTTCCCTTGCCCGGGTGATATGTTCATGAAGAAGTCGCTCATGTTTATGTCGAAGAGATTTTTGCTTATGTTTTTTTCTAAGAGTTCTGTGGTTTCATGACTTACATTCAGGTCTTGGATCCATTTCAAATTTACTTTTGTGTATGGGGTTTAGACAGTGGTCCAGTTTCATTCTCCTACATGTAGCTGTCCAGTTTTGACAGCACCATCTGTTGAAGAGACTTTCATTTCCCCATTGTATGTCCATGGCTCCTTTATCGAATATTAATTGACCATATATGTTTGGTTAATGTCTGGAGTCTCTATTCTGTTCCACTGGTCTGTGGCTCTGTTCTTGTGCCAGTACCAAACTGTCTTGATTACTGTGCTTTGTAGTAGAGTTTGAAGTTGGGGAGCGAGATCCCCCCCCCACTTTATTCTTCCTTCTCAGGATTGCTTTGGCTATTCGGGGTCTTTGGTGTTTCCATATGAATTTTTAAACTATTTGTTCCAGGTCATTGAAGAATGCTGTGGTTAATTTGATAGGGATTGCATCAAATCTGTATATTGCTTTGGGCAGGATGGCCATTTTGACTATATTAATTCTTCCTAGCCAAGAGCATGGGATGAGTTTCCATTTGCTTGTGTCCTCTTTAATTTCTCTTAAGAGTGTCTTATAGTTTTCAGCGTATAGGTCTTTCACTTCCTTGGTTAGGTTTATTACTAAGTATTTTATTCTTTTTGATGCAATTGTGAATGGAATTATTTTCCTGATTTCTCTTTCTGTTAGTTCATTGTTTAGTGTATAGAAAAGCCACAGATTTCTGTGTGTTAATTTTGTATCCTGCAACTTTGCTGTATTCTGATATCAGTTCTAGTAGTTTTGGAGTGGAGTCTTTAGGGTTTTTTATGTACAATATAATGTCATCTGCAAATAGTGACAGTTTAACTTCTTCTTTACCAATTTGGATTCCTTGTATGTCTTTGTTTTGTCTAATTGCTGTGGCTAGGACCTCCAGTACTATGTTGAATAACAGTGGGGAGAGTGGGCATCCCTGTCTTTTTCCCAATCTCAGAGGAAAAGCTTTCAGCTTTTCACTGTTCAGTATGATGTTGGCTGTGGGTTTATCATATATGGCCTTTATTATGTTGAGGTAGTTGCCCTCTATACCCATTTTGTTGAGAGTTTTTATCATGAGTGGATGTTGAATTTTGTCGAATGCTTTTTCAGCATCTATGGAGATGATCATGTGGTTTTTGTCCTTCTTTTTGTTTATGTCGTGGATGATGTTGATGGATTTTCGAATGTTGTGCCATCCTTGCATCCCTGGGATGAATCCCACTTGGTCATGGTGTATGTTCCTTTTGATGTATTTTTGAATTCGGTTTGCTAATATTTTGTTGAGTATTTTTGCATCTACGTTCATCAGGGATATTGGTCTGTAGTTTTCTTTTTTGGTGGGGTCTTTGCCTGGTTTTGGTATTAGGGTGATGTTGGCTTCATAGAATGAGTTTGGGAGTATTCCCTCCTCTTCTATTTTTTGGAAAGCTTTAAGGAGAATTTGTATTATGTCTTCTCTGTATGTCTGATAAAATTCCTAGGTAAATCCATTTGACCTGGGGGTTTTGTTCTTGGGTAGTTTTTGATTACCACTTCAATTTCTTTGCTGGTAATTGGTTTGTTTAGATTTTGTGTGTCTTCCTTGGTAAGTCTTAGAAGGTTGTTTATTTCTAGGGAGTTGTCCATTTTTTCTAGGTTTTCCAGCTTGTTATCATGTAGGTTTTCATAGTATTCTCTAATAATTCTTTGTATTTCTGTGGGGTCCGTCATGATGTTTCCTTTCTCGTTTCTGATTCTGTTTATGTGTGTTGATTCTCATTTTCTATTAATAAGTCTGGCTAGAGGCTTATCTATTTTGTTTATTCTCTCAAAGAACCAGCTCTTGGTTTCATTGATTTTTTTCTATTGTTTCATTCTTCTCAATTTTATTTATTTCTTCTCTGATCTTTATTATGTCCCTCCTTTTGCTGAATTTATGCCTAATTTGTTCTTCTTTTTCCAATTTCTATAATTGTGACGTTAGACTATTCATTTGGGTTTGTTCTTCCTTCTTTAAATATGCCTGGATTGCTATATACTTTCCTCTTAAGACTGCTTTCACTGCGTCCCACAGAAGTTGGGACTTTGTGTTGTTTTTGTCATTTGTTTCCATATATTGCTTGATCTCTATTTTAATTTGGTCATTGATCCATTGATTATTTAGGAGCATGTTGTTAAGCCTCCATGTGTTTGTGAGCCTTTTTGCTTTCATTGTACAATTTAGTTCTAGTTTTATACCTTTGTGGTCTGAAAAGTTGGTTGGTAGGATTTCAGTCTTTTGGAATTTACTGAGGCTCTTTTAGTGGCCTAGTATGTGGTCTGTTCTGGAGAATGTTCCATGTGCACTTGAGAAGAATGTGTATCCTGTTGCTTTTGGATGTAGAGTTCTATAGATGTCTATTAGGTGCATCTGTTCTAGTGTGTTGTTCAGTGCCTCTGGTCTTTACTTATTTTCTGGCTGGTGGATCTGTTCTTTGAAGTGAATGGTGTGTTGAAGTCTCCTAAAATGAATGCATTGCATTCTATTTCCTCCTTTAGTTCTGTTAGTATTTGTTTCACATATGCTGGTGCTCCTGTGTTAGGTGCATATATATTTATAATGGTTATATTCTCTTGTTGGACTGGCCCCTTTATCATTATGTAATGTCCTTCTTTATCTCTTGTTACTTTCTTTGTTTTGAAGTCTATTTTGTCTGATACTAGTAGTGCAATACCTGCTTTTTTCTCCCTGTTGTTTGCATGAAATGTCTTTTTCCATCCCTTGACTTTTAGTCTGTGCATGTCTTTGGGTTTGAGGTGAGTCCCTTGTAAGCAGCATATAGATGGGTCTTGTTTTTTTATCCATTCAGTGACTCTATGTCTTTTGATTGGTGCGTTCAGTCCATTTACATTTAGGGTGATTATCGATTGGTATGTACTCATTGCCATTGCAGGCTTTAGATTCATGGTTACCAAAGGTTCAAGGTTAATTTCCTTATTATCTAAGAGTCTAACTTAACTGACTTAGTATGCTGTTACAAACACACTCTAAAGGTTCTTTTCTGTTTCTCCTCCCTTTTCTTCTGCCTCCATTATTTATGTATTAGGTATCATATTCTGTACTTTTTGTCTATCCCTTGATCGACTTTGGGGATAGTTAATTTAATTTTGCATTTGCTTCGTAATTAGCTGTTCTACTTTCTTTACTGTGGTTTTTTACCTATGGTGACAGCTATTCAACCTTAGGAACACTTCCATCTATAGCAGTCCCTCCAAAATAGACTGTAGAGATGTTTTGTGGGAGGTAAATTCTCTCAGCTTTTGCTTATCTGGAAATTGTTTAATCCCTCCTTCAAATTTAAATGATAATCTTGCCAGATAAAGTAATCTTGGTTCCAGGTCCTTCTGCTTCATGGCATTAAATGCATCATGCCACTCTCTTCTGGCCTGTAAGGTTTCTGCTGAGAAGTCTGATGTTAGCCTGATGGGCTTTCCTTTGTATGTGATGTTATTTCTGTCTCTGGCTGCTTTTAACAGTCTGTCCTTATCTTCAATCTTTTCCATTTTAATTACTATGTGTCTTGGTGTTTTCTTCCTTGGGTCCCTTGTGTTGGGAGATCTGTGGATCTCCATGGTCTGAGAGACTATCTCCTTCCCCAGGCTGGAGAAGTTCTCAGCAACTACCTCCTGAAAGACACTTTCTATCCCTTTCTCTCTCTCTTCTTCTTCTGATATCCTTATAATGTGAATATTGTTCCATTTGGATTGGCCACACAGTTCTCTCAATAATCTTTCATTCTTAGAGGTCCTTTTTTCTCTCTGTGCCTCAGCTTCTCTGTAGTCCTCTTCTCTAGTTTCTATTTCATTTATTGTCTCCACCGTATCCAACCTGCTTTTAATTCCCTCTATCATGCTCTTCAATGATTGGATCTCCAACCTGAATTCATTCCTGAGTTTTTGCATGTCTTTCTGTACCTCCATTAGCATGTTGATGATTTTTATTTTGAACTCCCTTTCAGGAAGAGTCATGAGGTCCATATCATTTAAATCTTTCTCAGGAGTTGTAGTAATAATTTTACTCTGGACCAGGTTTCTTTGACATTTTGTAGTTGTATATGGCACCCTCTAGTGTCCAGTAGCTCTATTCTGGAACTGCTCAGCCCCGGAAGCAATGTCGGGGGTCACAGGGGAGCGGTATTGGTGCCTGGGGGAAGGAAAGAGCTTGTTCCCTGCTTCCCGGCTGCTGTGCCTATCTCCACTGCCTGAGCCAGTGGGCTGAGCACACAGATATAAGCTTTTGTCCCAGAGCAGCCGGATATGGATCCCTGCTTTCCCCAAGCGGCTGGAATCCCAGTCTCCCCAGGAACTCCACCTGTCCCTGCTTTCCAACCCCATTATCAGAAAAGTATGATGAAAGCACCATGAAATGTAGGTTTGTGCTCCCAGCGCAGATCTCCAGAGCTAGGTATTCAGCAGTCCCAAGCCTTCCAGTCCTTCCCTGCTCTGTTTCACTTCCTCCCACCAGTGAGCTGGGGTGGGGGAAGGGCCCGGGTCCCACAAGCCACAGTTCTGGTACTGTTTGGTGAGGTCTGCTCTTTTCTCCAGGTGTATGCAGTCTGGCGCCATCCTCTTTATTGTTGCTCTTTCAGGATTAGTTGCACCAACTATATTTTCTAATTGTGTCCAGTTTTAGGAGGAAGCCTCTGTCTCTCCTCTCACACTGCCATCTTTAATCTGCATAGTCTATTCCTAGGTGTTTTATTCTTTTTGTTAAAATTGTAAATGGAATTGTTTTCCTGATTTCTCTTTCTGCTAGTTCATTGTTAGTAAATAGGAATGCAACAGATTCCTGCATGTTAATTTTGTATCCTGCAACTTTGCTGAATTCAGTTATTAGTTCTAGTAGTTCTGGGGTGGATTCTTTAGGGTTTTTAATGTACAATATCATGTCATCTGCAAACAGTGACAGTTTAACTTCTTCCTTACCAATCTGGGTGCCTTTTATTTCTTTGTGTTGTCTAATTGCCGTGGCTAGGACCTCCAGTGCTATGTTGAATAAAAGTGGTGAGAGTTGGTATCCTTGTCTTGTTCCCGCTCTTACAGGAAAAGCTTTCAGCTTTTCGTTGTTAAGTATGATGTTGGCTGTGGTTTTGTTTTATATGGCCTTTATTATGTTGAGGTAGTTGCCCTCTATACCCATTTTGTTGAGAGTTTTTATCATGAATGGATGTTGGATTTTGTCAAATGCTTTTTCAGCAACTGTTGAGATGATCGTGTGATTTTTGTCCTTTTTGTTGATGTGGCATTTGATGTTGTTGGATTTTCAAATATTGTACCATCCTTGCATCCCTGGAATCAATCCCACTTGATCATGATGGATGATCTCTTTGATGTATTTTTTAATTTTGTTTGCTTATAATTTGTTGAGTATTTTTGCATCTATGTTCGTCGGGGATATTGGTCTGTAATTTTATTTTTTTGTGGTGTCTTTGCCTGCTTTTGGTTTTAGAGTGATGCTGTCCTCATAGAATGAGTTTGTAAGTAATCCCCCCTCTTCTACTTTTTGGGAAACTTTAAAGAGGATGTGTCTTAGGTCTTCACTTAATGTTTTGTAAAATTCAGCGGTGAAAGCCCAGGAGTTTTGTTCTTGGTAGTTTTTTGATTACCAATTCAATTTCATTGCTAGTGATTGGTCTGTTCAGATTTTCTGTTTCTTTCTGGGTCAGTCTTGGAAAGTTATATTTTTCTAGAAAGTTGTCTGTTTCTTCTAGGTTATCCAGTTTGTTAGCATATAATTTTTCATAGTATTCTTTAATAATTCTTTTTATTTCTGTGGTGTCTGTAGTGATTTTTCCTTTCTCATTTCTGACTCTGTTTATGTGTGTACCCTCCGTTTTTCTCTTGGTAAGTCTGGCTATTTTTTTTTTAAGAACTAGCTCCCAGTTTCATTGATTCTTTCTATTGTTTTATTCTTCTCAGTTTTATTTACTTCTGCTGTGATCTTTATTATGTCCCTCCCTCTACTGACTTTGGGCCTCATTTGTTCTTCTTTTTCTAGTTTCATTAATTGTGAGTTTAGACTGTTCATTTGGGATTGTTCTTTCTTGAGGTAAGGCTGTATTGCTATATACTTCCCTCTCAGAACAGCCTTTGCTGTGTCCCACAGAAGTTGGGAAGTTCAGTTGCTGTTTTCATGTGTCCCCATATATTGCTTGATCTTTGTTTTTATTTGGTCATTGATTATTTAGGAGCTTGTTGTTAAGCCTTCATGTGTTTGTGGGCTTTTTTGTTTTGTTTGCATAATTTAGTTCTAGTTTCATACCTTTTTGGTCTGAGAAGCTTATTGGTACAATTTCCTTCTGAATTTATGGAGGCTCTTTTTGTGGCCTAGTATGTGATCTATTCTGGAAAACGTTCCATGTGCTCTTGAGAAGAATGTGTATCCCGCTGCTTTTAGGTGGAGTGTTCTGTAGCTATCTTTTAGGTCCGTCTGTCCTAATTTGTTGTTCAGTGCCTCTGTCTCTTTACTTGTATTCTCTCTGGTTGATCTGTCCTTTATTGTGAGTGGTGTGTTGAAGTCTCCTAAAATGAATGCATTGCATTTTATTTCCTCCTTTAATTCTGTTAGTATTTGTTTCATATATGTAGGTGTTCCTATGTTGGGTACATAGGTATTTATAATGGTAATATCCTCTTGTTATCATATCCCTTTATGATTATGTAATGTCCTTCTTTGTCTATTGTTACTTTCTTTGTTTTGAAGTCTATTTTGTTTGATACAAGTACTGCAACTCCTGCTCTTCTCTCCCTATTATTTGCGTGAAGTATCTTTTTCCACCCTTTCACTTTTAGTCTGTTTATGTCTTTGGGTTTGAAGTGAGTCTCTTGTAGGCAGCATATAGATTGGTCTTGTTTTTTTTTTATCCATTCTGTAACTCTATGTCGTTTGATTGATGCATTTAGTCCATTTATATTTAGGGTGATTATTGATAGATGTGTACTTATTGCCATTGTAGGCTTTAGATTCATGGTTACCAAAGGTTCAAGGGCAGCTTCTTTACTACCTGACAGTCTAACTTAACTCACTTGTTACACTATTTCAACAGCAATCTAAAGGGATTTTTTCCTCCCTTCTTTTCCTTCCTCCTCCACTCTGTATATATTAGATGTCATATTGTGTACCCTTTGGGTATCCCTTGACTGACTTTGTGGTAGCTGATTTAATTTTACATTTGCTTAGTAACTGATTGGTCTATGTTCTTTACTGTGTTTTTATTTTCTCTGGTAACAGCTGTTTCTCCTTAAGAGCAATTCCATCTATAGCTGTCCCTCCAAAATACACTTTAGAGATGGTTTGTGGGAGGTAAATTCCCTCAACTTTTACTTATCTGGAAATTGTTTAATCCCTGCTTCAAATGTAAGTGATAATCTTGCTGGGTAGAGTATTCTATCTGCTTCTAACAGTGATTTTTCTTCTTTAACCTGCAGGTTCATGTCTTTAATCCATTTTGGAAAATTCTTAGTCAGTTTCTCTTCAAATATTATATACCTGTCATTCTCACTAGTCTTTCCTTTTGGAGTCCTATTAAATGTATGTTAGACCTTTTTCATTCTGTTGTTACATCTCTTGAGCTTTTTTTTAACCTCATGTTTTCCACATTTTTATCTCTGTACTGTAAGCTGGATAATTTTTTTCACATCTGTTTTGCTGTTTTCTTCAGCTGTGACCAATGTGTTTTTTACTCATTCATTGATATTTAAATTTTGGTTATTTCCAGAAGCTCTATTAATTATTTTTCAAATCCGTCTAACTGATCCTTTTTTTTCATGTTTTCAATCCATTCTTTAATAACTTTAATTATTTGAGATACTTCATATTCTCCAATTACCCAACTTTTAAATTTCTTGTAAGGTCTAATCCTGTTATTTGTCTCTGCCTGTTGCTCTGTTGTGTTGTTTCCTTATATGTTTTATGATCTGCGGATGTGAGTTTTCTGTGGAACTCTTTGCCCCCTTGGGTAAGGGGGTATTTCTCCAGAGAGTTTGTTTGTTCTTGTTTTTTTGCTTCACTACTAGGTAGGTGTTCTAGAGGTATCACAGAGGTAAATCACTTTTTAACACTGATTACTCAGTAGGAGGTTTCCATACTACACAGGTAGAGTTCATTTAAACCTCAGTCTGTGTGAGGGCTTGCCTCTATTGAACACAACCCGAACCCAAACTCAGCTTGGAAATGATCAGTGGTTTTGTTACCTCTATGTACCTCTGTGTGTTAGGGGTGATTTCCTGAACCACATTTTCACTGACTGCAGGCTTTATGTGTAAGCCTCATTTCTAGCTCCCTTACTTCCTTCTTGTGCCCAAAGCCATGTCCCTCTTCCAGCATGGACGCTAAAACCCAAACTCGACACCACCCAGCAACAGCCTCCTCCCTCCCCAGCGCATCACAGTGCCAGCCAGTTCCTGCGCCTTCAGCTGCTGTCGCAGGTTTCTCTTCACTTTTGGTCCCTGGGGAGTTCCCATTTCCTGTGACCCCAGCTATGTATTTAAGAGGATTTTTGTTACATTTTTATCTTACATTTCTGTGTGTTGTATAGCAAGAGTCTCTTGTCTGTTTCACGTCCCCAAACATATTGAACTCTTGTCCACTGTTGTCTCCCTGCTTGTTCTCTTTGCTCTTGTGGATACCTGCCCTTTTCTTTTCAGGAGGTAGCAGAAATAAAATATAGTAGACAAAACATATGCCCTATTGGAATTTCAGAGAAATTAAGAATTAAGAAACGACTACATTTTAGAGGTTATGCTTTCCAGTTTGTATCAACTTTAATGGTGGTGTTACACTCCCATCAGCTCAAAGCTTTATGAAAACTTTGGTTTTCTTGGTCATAACTGTTGGTGTTTGGGCTTTGATGTCACAAGCTATAACTTAATCTTTCCCAAGAGTTTCTGTTTCCCTAGCCAGTATAATACAGAAAACATTTTTATGCCTGGGCCAGAGAATGAGCCTCTCTTTCATACTGTCAGAATATTTCAAGTGTGGGATAGTGAGATGAAATTGTAAACTTGTTTTACGTCTCATGAGAAGTAGTTTTAAGTCACATTAACAGTCTTGAACAATTTGGATTATAGATCAGCCTTGTTTGTTTGAATCAGATAAGTTACTAGTTTTTTCATGAAGCATTTCTTTTAATATATTTATTAAGTAATAGATCCAGGGATGATGACTATGTATTTGAGTTTCATGTTCTAAGAATAATCCAAAACTTTTGTACTGTCAAACAACTGAACCATTATTTTATCAGATCAAATAAGCTCCTTGATGTGTTATTTTTGCCCCTACTTTATTGTATTCACCCATTGAATTGATTAGACAGTATCTTGAACTATCTTACCTGAGCTATATTTAGAGAAATTTATTACTTGCAGACTGATATAACTCATGAATTATTAAAAGCATCAGCATATGGAACCCGCTCTTTCCTCATTCCAAATTCTTTTAATATGGCTTATGTTGAGCCATTTAATTGGCTTCTGTCCATCCCACTTATGGAAGCTGCAGCCAGACAAGGGTTCTTATAAATGATTGGCTTCCTTTCCAAGCAAGAGGAGGATGAAATGTCATCTTTTTCCTCTACTACCTGAAAAGCAATCGGTGGCAACCCTTCCTGCTCTTCCTGACAGTAGTTTGGCTTTATAGAAGGGTGGGCATTTAGCCAAATGTGAACTTCAGTGCTATGTAAAGAAAAAAATTTAAGTAGATACAACTCAGATAATAACTAGGATTTTCAGAAAGATGTTCAAATGGATTTAACCTGTGAGCCTTCAGTAAGCTAAATATAGCTCAGAAATGTCTGAACTGCATGTTTTAGTCCCTTCTTGAGGGACTTTTAGTCCCTAACTTGAGGTTACTCACCAAATCTCTCTTTGCAGCAATTTGCTCCTCTGTAGAACTGGGTTTAGGGAGTTTTAGAATAGTGTAGCAATTAGTGGCTGATTACCAGCTACTAATCAAGGCCATTGAAAAGGACATTTTGGAATTAAACCTGAGTTCAAAACTATTTAATAAATAGTTTGACCTTGTGCTTTCTTATCTGTTTGAAATTTGTATCCTAATCTGTAAGATGGGGATATTTCTTACTTCATGGGATTATTGTGAAGTATTAATGAAGTATTTAGGAAGTAGTATAGTAAGTGGAAGTATGTACTGCTGTAAAAAGTAAAATGTTAATGTTGCTAGTATAAGGCTTTAGGAAACACAAATTTTAGAATTGGATGGGATTTTGGAGGGGAAAAGTGAAATTTATAGGAGGGTGTATTTTGTACTAGATAGGCTCCATTATGTATTTTCTGTAGTTTAGTCCGTGCAACCCACAGAGTAACTTTCTGTTAGCTCCATTCTTACAGATGAAGAAAGTGAGACTTACTCATTTTTAAGATCCCCCTCCCCATGATCCTATTTTATAAATTAAGAGATGGAGGTCTGAAGAAGTATGGTAACTTGTTTAATGCAGAGATTCTCAGTTCCTCATTCAGTCTATTATAATATACTGCCATATTCTCGTATTTTTTTTATCTTGTGCACAAACTTGGCACCAAAATTAAATAGGAAACACAATAGCATGTAATTAGATTGACGGTGTAAATATAGTAAGACCTCTGTCACTGACTTTGTGATGGGTGAGATATGCTAAATGACCTTCCCAACAGAACAACTAAAATACTGAATGATTACAAGGCAATTTTTACAACTAAAATATTAAAAGGCAATTTTAGCTTATTGCTAAGCTGGCTTAAAAGTAAGAAATTTGTTGATTCCATAAATGAAGTGAAAGTAGGTATCCTGGAAGGTGAGTGGGAGCCACAGCCTGCTTTTGCTGTGTAGATTTTTACAGAGTTTGATGATGTGGAGTTTCTACCTGATAACTGAATGAAGTAGGGGAGCAGAACTGAAAGCCTGTGGCTTGTGCAAGTTGGAGAATCTAACCAGCACTTCTCAGATGAAGCCGGTATACTCTAAGACTTATCTGAAGTGAAAGGATAAAGAAAAGTAAGTCTGTGTTGACGTCACTGTTGAGAAATAGTCATAAGCAACCTTCACATGGTTTGTGGTCCAAATTCATAGTATAAGCGTGGTCCCAAACCTTGAGAGGAGAATTTCACTGAAAGTGTCCCTGAGTTGATTAGGACCAGCAGAAGTAGACACAAACCCTCTCTTAAGGAATTCTTCTTCAATGTGGGTTGGAAATAATTCTATAAAATGAAGTGCCTAAGGAAAATAAGCAGCTTACAGTTAAAAACCACAAAACCATAAAGAAAAAAAGGCAATAGCATGAAATATCCCTGCAAGGACTTCAGATTATTACATTAAGGTAGATTATTGATTGAAAGAAATTTGTCAGAATGCAGCCCAAAGAGATGGAAAATATGAAGGAGTAATGAAGTATGTGGAGAACAGAGAGACAAGGCCCAACATATGTCTAGTTGGAGTTCTAGAGGATAAAGTAAGGGAGAATGGAAACAGACCCTTTTGAAAGGATAATAGCTTACAATTTTCCAGAATGATACCAGACCTCAGATCCAGGAAGACCAACAAACCACAAGCAGGATAGTCATAATGTAGCTGCAGTACACCAAAGAAAAAGAGAAGCTGTTAATCACATCTAGAGGAACAAGACAGAGACCAACAGTAGGAAGATTTGGCCTGCTCCAGCAGTCCTCCGATAGTCTCTACGTCTCAGTTTATTTCTATGTCAGAGTCACAGTGCCTGTTACTCCAGCCAGTACCCCCAGATGCAGCTGTCCTCATTCCAACTCCACTGTATAGAAAACTTATTTATGAACAAACTACTATAAATACGTTGTAGGAATGCTAAGTTGATAATTTGCCATCTCCTTTAGTGGAATCTGCAGCACTGAGGGGATTTCTAGCCTTTGATTTTCTTCATTGTCCATGTGTTTGTTTAATGTGAAGTCGGTGAGGCTTAGCCATCAGTGTTGTGCTTGTTTTTCAGAACAGTTATTTTTTGGAGTGAAATGAACTAAAGACATAGTGCAGCAAGTAGACTTCAGACTTGTCCCAAACCTTTTCTCTTTCTATCTAAGAGCCTGCCTAAAGATATCGT
Organism: Manis pentadactyla; assembly: GCF_030020395.1. NCBI lineage: Eukaryota > Metazoa > Chordata > Mammalia > Pholidota > Manidae > Manis > Manis pentadactyla. Next base: position 84,178,965 of record NC_080027.1, read on the forward strand.
TAGGTCTCTATGATTCTTTGGTCTCCCAAGTCAGTGCATGCCCTTGAAGTGTGTTGCAAGCATTTGGGGCTATAGCGATTTAATGGTTAAGGCAACATGGGCCACATTACTGATTACCCTTTTTAAATCTCCCAGTAACCATTAACATAAATATCATCTCACCATTTTGGACAGGGGACAGCACCCTTATGCACATTAGTAACATGATGCCAACACTTAACCCGTCCATTACTGTGTTTGCTTTAAAGATCTTGCCCTATATTCATTGATAGGGAATCTGTTTGAAGCTAGAAGAGAAAGGAAAGGGTTAACTCCTTTTGGTTTTGCCCTTTGACCACTTCAGGATGAGAGGCATGATGAAATACTTTTCAAAATCTTCAGTGGAAACACATCATGCATAATTGGAGCAAAAAAGAATAAATCAAAGCTTTTTTCCTCCTTTTAGTCTATAATTCATAATTGAAACCACATTGAGGTAAGGGTTGATAACTTCAAAACAACCAAGAAAACTGCCCTTTCTATCAAGGTAGGGATAGGTGAGGCTGCTCATTAGCAGGGGCTCAGCAGCTTCTGTGTAGCAGGCCTGTCCTGTCTTCTCTTCCTCTGTTTGAATTCTCACATTTCTGCTTAGGCAAATACCTTAATTTAAACTAAATATGGTTTGACTCAAATATCTGCTTAATTCTCTTCTTGTCACGTGAAGTTATACATAGTGACATTAAGAAAAAAATCTCTGATTTAGTGAGTAATAGGAATTAAATTTTCAATCATCCTGCTTTGAGCTTAGTTTCTCCTGTCTGGAATTTAGTTGGTTTAGGTTGAAGGAGTCCTCAAGTTGGTGATGGAATATGGTTTTCCTTGCCCTTGATTTTATAATCCTCAAGTAGTTCCAGCAGGAACATTCAGGATGGATAGCAAAGGCCATTTGCTTACATTCCTCTGCTTTCTGTATGGTAGGTAACCTTGGCTAGAATGGTTTTGGTTAGGCTCATATGGGGCTACCATGACCTTTCAACTAAAAGAAAGCAAAATGAGATTGCAAGAAGGACCCAGACAGCTAAGTTTATGTGAGGTTGCCAAAAGCACACCTAATTGTTTGAGTATGAATCTGTTTCTTCAAGGAGAAAAACCCCTTTGAACTAGTAGTTGACTTTAAGTCTAGTCTCCTAAGGCCTTTTCTTCAGGGCATCTTGAATCTGAACTCCTAACTCCATCTAGTTTGTCTGCTCACTATTGGCTCATTCATCAGGACTTTCCACAATAAGCCATCTGAAAGAACTTTGCTGAAGCTAGCGATGTGAGCTGACAATTATCATGGTTACTATGGATTACTTTTATGTGATTGCAGTTTAACAATCTGGATATCTTATTGAAGTTTCTATAATGAATATTCATTGTAGGAATGAGAAATAAAGGGTAGGAGGATGAGCAAGAGATGAACAAGTATTTTGGCGAAATGCCAATACAATACTCTGTCTGAATGATACACACTTCTCTTGGTATCTCCTCCCATCTTTGAGTGAACAGTTTCACGAGCACACTTAAAAGCTGCACTGATAGCCAAGATTCCAAAGGTGCAGCTGCAGAGATGGGCTCTGCCTTTTTTCAGGTATCTATTGCCTGGTTTTGTGCCCTCTGTTGCCATGATGCAGACTTAATCAGGCCAAAGAATTAATTGCCAGCATTGTTCGCCTTTTCCTTGGCAGAAGGCAGAGTCTTGAGTAAATTATGGAGATTTAAATTTGCTTGATTTCCTGTAGAAAGTGGGGTCAAGAGGTCCCAGACTATAGAACACTCTCTTTGGTCAGCCAGCAGGAGGTCGGTTCTTAAAGGTATTTCTGAGGTGACTAAATGCGTTTTTGAAATATCCTTTCCCAGTAAGTTTTTTCTCTAGGGGCTAGTTTGTTGACCTTACCCCAGTGGAGTAGAGTGTCTGTTTGAAGGCATACATCCAATTAAAGCTGCCTTTCTCCATACTGTCACTGTGCTCCAAAGGCCAATGGGATTGTGTTTGTGGAGGGAAAAGCAATTGGCACAGAAATTGCAGATCAGCATTTCCAACTTTTGACCATTTGAAATAGGGCATAAAGGTAGCCATGTGAATTTATCAGTAAAACAGTACTCAGGAAAAGGACATTTCAAAAGAAATCCACAAAAAGCTAATTATATGCCTTAAAAAACCTTGTTATACCCGGTTTTTCATGATGTGGCTTCAGCCTGTCTGACGTTTGAGTTCCTCTCATTCCTTCCCTCCTCCTAGCTGCTGTATCGTGGTTGGAGTCTATTCCTGTCCTGGAAGCATGTCTAAGCATGTGCTGCAGAGTGTGCCCTTGGGCTTCTTCGGCCAGCACTCTGCTGCTTATCCCTGCAAACTACTCAAGGGCCGGCCCCCCTGCCCACCCAGGAGTTGGAGGTGACTGCGGACCTCTAGTCCCCCAGGACTTCAGTACCTTGTTTTAGTACTTGTTATTTTGTGTTGCAGTTTGTCCTTGTACCTGGCTGTCTTCCCCACCGGATTATGAGCATTTTGAGGGAAGGGATTGTATTTGTCTTTGCATCTTTAACACTGTTCTAGGATTATGGCATATACTCAGGAATTGTTGACTGAATAAGCAGCATCAGAAATAGTATTGATAGGAATGATCACTGAATTGCTAATATCAGTGTTTTAGCAGGCAAGAAGACTATGAACTGGGGAGAGCTGGAAGTTTTTTGTATTTGTTTTAAACTACTGTTCATAGAGTTCTGTGTTGAGCCATCTGCAAAATGCTTTTGTGCAAAATCTCATTTAGTCATCATCATCCCAGAAAATAGGTACTATCATGCTCCTCAGTTTACAGATGAGGAGGTAACTACTGTAGGAGTAGCTTCACGTACCACAAAACTAGTAAATGGCAGGGCCCAGATTCAAACTCTGTTGTGTACCCTAATCCCACTTCTTCAGAATACTTAGCACAATAAGATTCTTGGTAAGTACTTTAAAATGAATACACTAACTTGGAAATCATTTCAGACCTCATGATGTCACTCATTTCTGTGTCTGTCAGCCATTGATGTCCACACAGAAAGAGGACAACCTGAGAAAGAGTACGACCTGGATCATGTGGGTTTAACTTACTCATTTGTAAAGTTTTTCTTGAGTAGTGCTAGGCACTGTGCTGGGCACTGGGTGTTACAACAGCTATGGCTCCCACTTTCATGGAGCTTTCAAGATGGTTAAAATATAAAGAATAGGAGGGAAAAGAGAAAATCATGAAAATAAAAGCAGTGTATTTGGAGAGGAAGTGGAGGTAGAGAATCTAGGGAAACCAGGATCCTAACTCCTGATAAGGTACAGGTAGAGAAGAAGGATTTTTGTTTAGAATTCTTGGTGCTGGAAGGAACCTCACCACTGCTTAGGCTATCCTCTCCCCCACTTTTGAGCCATGTGGAAAGTAAAGCCTAGAGGAATTGTTACTCCCACAAGATCAGCCATTGGCTACCATTTATCAAATGCTTATACATGTCAGGTACTTTACATACATTATATAATTTACTTTTATCAATGACAAATATTACAGGTTGTTAAGCAAATTTAAAAAGTGTTAATAATTAAGGTAATTGTGTTAAGCAACACTACCTAGAAAGTGGTAGCATTGTTACAATTTTATAGGTATGGAAACTGAAGTGTGTGAGCAGTTTACTTTGCTTAGCTCACACAAGCTGCCAAGTGAAAATCTGCATTCAGATTAAAGGACCTATGATTCCAAATCTGACCCCAAACATGCCGACTCACTTTCTGAAGTCATTTGCTTTGCTTGCCTAGAGTAAAGCATCAAGCCTGTAGCATAGTGAATATATATGCTCAGCAGCTTGTATATGTCCTCTCTGCTTATCTCAAAATCTGTATTTTATGGGAAAGTGTTGGAAAGATTTCAGCCCTTGTTATGCACCTTTCCATGCTGTCTCCTCATTATGCTGCCTTTTCTGCCTCTGCAGTTTTCAAGCCCTGTTTGGTATGCAACTGAATAGTGTGGAAAAACTGAACACCAAGACAAGTTACTGTCTGCCTGCCACTCCCTCCCCACCCCCATTGCTCCTTCCTCTTCTCTCCCCCTTATGGACATCTGCTTCCAGAGTGGAGCTGGCCCTCCATGAGAGCAGACCTGTCCTCTCCAGACACTCGGGTTCCTTCTCCTTGGCTGCACCTTGAGATGAGAGCTGTGGTGCTTTTTGGGGTGCTTCTGTTTAAATTCCAAGGGATTTGTTTTCTGAACCAAGCCTTGCATCTCTCAGGGAATTTTCCTCTCCTTTTAATGTCATAAAGGCATTCAAGTGTATTGGCATTCCCTGCTTCTCCCAAAGAACAGACCTCATTTTGTTAGAGTTTTAATAGTTTTTCCTTCTGTGTTAGAGGTGTATTTACCTTTTTAAATTTATGTACTTCCTTTGTGTCAGTGTTATATACTTGGTGTGTTTTATTCCATGTGCCCTCTGAAATTAGACTGTTTGGAGTGGGCTCTTGCTTATTGGCTCAGATTTTATTATCAAGGATAAAGAACTTTCAGAACTTTTGTGTCAGAGAAGAGCTAGAAATAATAAACTCTGGAGTTCCCCACAGTTCCAGTTGTCAGAGTCTATAAAATGGTGATACTTATTCTGGACTCAAGAGTGGGAGGGCATGAACCACCCCCATCTGGTGTTGTGGAGTCAGAAGGTTTGGGTCTCACTTCCATCTCTTATAATTATGTAACCTTGAACATCATTAACTCTGCCTGCCTTCCTCCCTCCCTCCCTCCCTCTGTCCTTCCCTCCTTCCCTTCCTTCCTAATAAAGCAAATGATTAGATGTTATTCTCTACTTCTAATCCTACAGTCTCATCAGCTGTAAAATGAGAGTAATAACTATATCTTAGGAGTTGTTGTGAGGCTCAAATGAGATAATAATGAGTAAAGCACAGTGCCTAACACTTAGAAGTCTCAGCTATCTTTCAACATCACACATTCAATTATTTTGCACATGCTTTAAAACATTTTTTTTCTTTTCCACTTAAAAGGTGTTTTCCAAGCATAACAGAGTGTGGTTTGGGAGGAGTAGATGAGTGGGTTGGGATGGTGATGGCAGAGAGACCATGAACCTTAGGGTTTAACTGTTAACTTCAGCACAGGGCTTCTTATGATGTAGTCTCTGTTAAAGAAAGATATGAAGAACAAGATTTGGCTTAAAAAACCAGTAAGAGGTTCCTACAAATGTAATCAGATGCTAGGGTACAAATACTAAAGTCCAGGCACTTACCTAAGACTACAGCTTTATCGTGGAAACAAAGTCAGCATTGAGAAGATAGCCTTTCTTACTGTGCCTCTTGGTTGTGAAGTATAATTATGGCCTGTTGTGGACATTTTGGCTGTAATATCCTGATTACATTAGGACTCCAGGAATCCCATTCAGTCTCCTTGAGTTCCCATCCCATGTGTAACCCATGTGTTTGTATACATTTCCTGTCCCACACTGTTACATCTGGCAAACAGCTGTTGTCATATATGTGACGATGGCTGTCCATCAGTGGTATGGATGGGGTTTGATGGGGACCTTGGGAATCACAGAGTATGAAAGACTCAAGGAAGTGTAAGCAGCCAGAGTAACATATAGGACATTTAATTTTCAGCCATCATCTGGCAAAGATGAAGGTCCTGGGCTTTTCATATAACAACATATGAATGTAAATTTAATTAATGCTACTGAAGTGTATACTTAAAAATGGTTACAGTGGCAAATATTTTACCATAGTTTTTAAAAATTAATATAATATACCAAAAACCATTATATACTTTAAATGATATGAATTATATCTCAATAAAGAAATTTAAAAATAAGAATGTTTTAACATTCTTTTCCTATTATCAGTGTAAAAATATTTCCTTACTTGCTGCATTAAAATTTTTAAAAATATTTTAATGATAGCAAAGAAACTGAATTTCCTTTATTACTTTTAAGCAGTATTTTGAAAAAATTTCAAACTTTCAGAGAAGTTGTGAGAATTATATAGTAAACTGCTTGTCACCCAGATACACATAATTTATTTATCTGTACTCTTTATTTCCAGTGTCATAAGAGATGTACTTTGATGTGGCAGTGGTTTTTCTTTCATTGATTTGTTTTCTTTTCTGTTTTTGTCTTACTTATTTTCATTCAATGTGCTGATTACTTATTGGGCCTTTTAATCTGGAAATTAATGTCTCTCACATCTTCTGTTCTCATAATTTATTAAATTTCTTAGTTGGTTTCATTTCTTCCACATTTTGTGTTTCCTTTTTCAAGAACCTCCTATTAGATGGTTGTTGGACCTCCTAGATTTTCTCATCTTTTCTATCCTGTTTTTCATCTTTGTCTTTTTGCTTACCAGACTCTGGAATATGTTAGTTATCTTTATGTTTCAATCCTGCCTTATAAGAGAGTTTTAAGCTATCATATTTTTAACATCTAGAAGTTCTTTCCTATTCTTTGATAAATCTTTTAAATAAAAATAACAACGTGTTATTTCATGGATGAAAAAATCTTTCTCTGAGGATGTAATTTGTTGTTGATGTTGTTTTAATTTCCTTCTGCTACTTCTGTTGTCTCTCTTTCCTCCAAGTTCCTGTTTTTTCTGTTTATTTCGTCTCTGTCATTCGTGCTGAAGATGTTCTTGAAATATCTGTGATTCTACGATCTGTTCATGATTAAGAGGGAAGCACTAAAAACCTGATCAGAAGTTCTGTGTGTGAGGACAAGCTTACTGCTTGGGGCCTCCGCTGTAAGATGATGGAGTGCCCAGCTAGCTGCAGGGCTGCCAACGTTTAGGGAACTGGAGGGTGAAGAAGGCTGTAGGGCTCATCATTCAGATAAATGACTTTAACCTGTGTTTCCCTCTCAACTCTGTCCCTTTTTTTGTGTCTGGAGCTTGAGGTTCCTCAGAGGATAAACTTCCCTTCTCCGGCTGGGGTGGTGAAGAAGTTTTCTGGCTGAGTGGGAGGGAGACGGGAAGGTTCGTGAATCTGGGTCTCTTTTGCTGCTTATACGTATTTTTAACCAGTCCCCCTGCTTTCAACCCTACCCCTCCTCTCCCTTCATGAGACACCCACTGAGCTCCATTCCTGACCCTCTGCTGCATTCAGCAGCGTGAGCCTGTTTGCCTGGCTTGTGCCCTGCATGGAGAGCCTTAGGTTTCAGTGTGCTCTCTGCTCTGTCACCACTTCTCCAGCTTTAAGAAACTTAGTCTTTAAGAAACATGTTAAAACTGTTCACCAGCTGTTGTTGCCTCTTCTCCCATCTCATTGTCATTGTAGTTTTGTAGCTTGTATCTATTAACTGTCATTTTAGTGCTTTTGGGGAAGGAATGGAGACAAATGCCTGTGTTTAATCTGCCATGTTTAACTAGAAATCTCTTCACAGCAGCAGAAATTCTCTGCTCCTTTTTCAGTGGTATCAGAGCCAATGTTAATTAAAGTCAATGTAAATTTTGAGGAGAGGGAGGATGACTTTCAACAGTTGCTTAACTCTTGGATTGGTCATGGTAAGAGCTGCCAAACATTCCTTGTTCAGGTATACTGGTAATGTTGGGAAAGAGATCAACCCCAGTGTTGCTAGATCCTGCTCTGACCCACATTAATCTCTTCTCTTACAGAAGTGGAGCAGTGTGAGCAACCCACTCTTCCTCCCACTAATACCACCCCAGTCTCAAGGCTTCACAGCCATCGTCCTCACCTATGACAGAGTGGAAAGCCTTTTCCGGGTCATCACTGAAGTGTCCAAAGTGCCCAGTCTATCCAAGCTGCTGGTCGTCTGGAATAATCAGAATAAAAACCCTCCAGAAGGTAAGAAGAGTGGGAAAATAGTGTGTTCAGGAAAGGCCTGATTTGGGCATTAGTGCAGCTCTCAGGTGGGATGATTTTGGATGGCCAAATTATTTGTGTCTTTGTTTTAAATGAATTTTCTTGCTTTGTCCACAAAGCTATTTCTGAGGCAGCATGACCCCAATTTTCTCAGTCATCTCATTCTTGTTCTAGGGTGGCCCATTTAACTCAAGCCCATGGCATGCTCTGTAGCCACAAGTGTTTGAGGGCTTAGGAATCGATAGGATCAAAGACCCTCAGCCTTGGGAAAACAGATCTCAGCTTTCTTCAGCCATCTGAACTGATTTGTTTACATGAAAACTCAGTTTAAAAGGCATTAGTTTTCTCCTTCCTTATCTCTGCTTCTTCATAAAAAAAGGATGGCCTCACCTCCAGTGGGGAAAGTCAGCAAAGCAGCCCTCTCCAGGCTTTGAATCAGCTCCTTAAAGTGAGCACTTTTGGAAGTTCCCGTGGGCTCTTCCTTAATCACTTTGTTTCTTGCCTTGAGCAGTCCTGTAATCTGTGGGCTGGCAGCTAGGGTTGAGGACTCTTTGATTAATTGGATTTGTTTTTAATTCAGGATTCATAGAGTATGTTCCACCTGCATTTAGTTTCTCATTCAGTCTGTCTATTACTGATCCTAATCCCAGGGACTTCAAAGCTCTGGCCCTTTATAGCCTATTAAAGCCAGGAAGTTTCTGATGGATTAGAGCAAAGAATGAGTTTGAAGTTTGTAATGTGCACCACTATCACGGATAAAGTCTAGTTTATTGCCTGACAGTAGTATCTGCACTTTTTATGGCTATTCCCTTTTAATTGGTTATACTGAAGTCAGGATAGTCAATTCTGGAAACTACCAGTAATACATCTGTAGTTTAGGCTACAAAAACGTATTTCTGTCGGGCAAATTACAATTTTGCCTCAAGAAAATTCTTTAGTTCCTCTTGAGACATTTAAAACTTTTACTTAGTGGGATTTTGGTCCTCTGAGAGAATTATATGCTTTCTTTTTGGACTTAGAGAGCCAAGGTTTGAGAAAACAAAATAGCTATTTTAAATGAAGGTCCTATATTATGCCTTGAAGCATACTGCATGTTTTCCTAATTTTTTTATGCCAAGTGTTTTTTTCCTCCCAACATCTCATGTTCTGGGTTTCTGTTTTGTTTGTTTGACTCTCAGTAAAGGAGAAAGAGAAGGGTAAAATAAAAAGGAAGGTGTTGGCACATCATCTATGAAAGAAGAGGAAGAGACAGGAAGAAAGGAAGGAGAAGGCAGGGAACATGCAGGAGCTGTAGGGGTTGTGGGAGGGCCTCTCCCAGTGGGCTTGGCTTCCTCAGTGCTGGTGCCTTTCCCGGAGTGAAGGGTGTCAGGTGGCGCCGTGCACAACTTTGCTCACGGTGTCATGTTCTAAGAAGGAAGGCTGTGCATCCCTCATGGATCTGGAATAGCCCATGGTGTCATACTGCATTCACATATGCATTTGCTCCTAAACATAAAGACCACCAGCCTTCAGAGAGAGCCTCTCAGCCTCCCCTCTCTACTTCCCACCCCACTTCCTATCCATATAGGCAAATTCTGGTGCTAAATGCAAAAGAGGCTTTTTAAGAAACCTCGGTTAGTCACTTTGAGCTTAAGATGAGTTATTTATTGTATATTTGAGTCAGTTATTTTGGGCAAGTATTGTAGCAAACTATGAGAAAGGAGAAATATTTTTCTTCTGTCTTGGTCTAAGCCTCTACATTGGTGTATCTAAAAGCAATAGTTAAAACCTAGGTTTTAGTAGGGCAGTCAGTTTTAATTTTTGGTAGACCCTACTAAAATGTAGTGGTTAATTTTATGACCAAGAGTTTAGCTTTTTTTTTGAAATATTTTGGCTCTAGGGAGGAAAGAGAACCCTCAACTGATGAGGCCCTAGTTTTGACACGTTTAGAGACTGAACCAGCTTTTCTCTAATAGTGGTTTTTGGGTCTGGGCTCTGGTGCTGGTGATATGGTTATTTGGGGAGAACATGAACCATGTTCTGTGGGGTATTTGTTTGGTTGGTAAATGGGGCTGTCATGTCAGGCCCTCATGCCAGCAAAGGCATCTGATTTTTTATGTATGGCATTAGTAACATATATATATATTTAAAAACCAAGTCCAAGGCTTTGAAACAGTAGAGGCAAAAGTGATGTTTCTCACTTTCTCTACATTTACTAAAATAAATATTATGGTCAACATGTCTGCTGCTGGAAGAATTAGAGTAGCAGAAGTCCTCCCCCCACACATACTTTTTTTCACTCTCCAATTCGACTAGTTTTTTCTTTTTGGTTACATTTAAGTCTAAATTGCTGGGTTTTTTGAAGTTTAAGTAAATACTTAGACTAAGCAATAGAAATTTCCAGTGAGCTTTCATCACATTGGTTTTGAGCTCTGTCAGAAAAAAGGGCAAGCCGCTGCCTTCCTCCTCAATTCTTCAGTTTTCAGGCCTGTTGGATATAGAGGTTATTGGCTTGGCCCCTGTCCTCAGTCTGAAGGAAGCTGTTAACATTGTGCATTTCAGATAGGTTTAACTCAGCCTTCTGTTTTAACTGATTTCAATTTTAAATTTGAATTGATCTCAGGACCTCCCTAGCTTCAGGTAGTGACTTCTTATAGTTCTTTGTAGGCAGGACGGGATTGTCTGAACAGGATCAGGATGGTCAACTCAGAAGAGGCAACAGAGAAGTAAAATCAGCGTCTACCGTCTTTTTGAGCTGAATTCTGAATATATGGGAATTAGGGTCATATATCCAGCTGTACACCAAGCAGCTTGATCACTCCTGAAGTGAGTTCAAGGTTTATGTGGTAATAATCTGATCGCTTATTTTGTGGACCTGTGGTTGTGTTTATGACAGTGATTTCCGGGATGGGTTTGGGGTCATCTCCAGTCAACCTGAACATTTTGTGGTGCCTTTGCCAAATTGGAGAAAAATTCTCTTTGCTTACATCTCTGTTGGCATCCAACATGAAAAAGACCATTAATCAATACACATATTTTAGAAGCTTTAACACAAGGAGTCCTTTTTCTCCCTTGAGCTGAACTAAGTTCATAACTGTGAAGTTGTTTTTCATAAATTCAGTGTGCTTGAAAAATCTCATTTTTCAAGGACTGCTTTGTGTGAATGGAAAGTGACATTTTTATTTTGCCACTTACCGATTCACAGGATGACATACAAGACAAAAAGACATGCTGTTTCATTTAGAATTTAAAGGAATAAGGAAAAAGGCCCTGGCTGGGCTAAGCAATGGAATTAGAGCCTGAAGATCTCTGGCCATGAGACTGTTTCCTTCAGCATCCTGAGGGCTCACCCTATATCCTTCTGTCTATACATTTTTAAGTTATCAGTAGAGAAATGAAATTCTTAAGACATTACAAGAATCATTTGTGATGATGATAATGATCCGATGTTATTATAGCCATGTACTGTGTACCTTTTATATCCCAGAAATAAGACCTGTGCTAAGTGCTTTATACATATCATCCCAGTCCTTATGACAAACCTGCAAAGAAGCTGTTACTATCCCCATTTTCCAAAGGTGAAACTCAAATTACGTGAGTAATTTGGCTGAATCACTAAGCTGCAAATGGCAGAGCCAGAAATAAACACAGGTCTTTCTGGATCCAAAGCTTGTGCCCTTTGTACTAAGCCCTACTGTATCTATTTAGATTATCATTTAGCAGTGGGACAATCCTCATGCTTTGCCAGTTATCTGATTTGGGATTATGTTGAAAAACTAGGTCCTTGCCAAAGACTCAAAAAGAGATAGAGAAAGTATATCTCTTACTTTGAAAATACTAATGGAAAGAAAAAAAAGGCTTTATTCTTTCTCTCCTATATTCTTTCCTACCTCATGCTCTGTCCTAATTTTTAAAATAGAATCGAAATCCTATATAGGAATTCCCTGCCTTAGGGCAGTAAGTAACTATAATGTTTATTTGATTGCTGCCCTCCACAGAAGGGATGGTAAAACCCAAGAGAGTGGTGGTTCTCTCTTGGGGGCCTATTTCATTTGAAAATGTGAAAACAAGAAACAGGGAATTTTTGGAGTTCTGACTTGTGGTAATGATGGTTCATAGACAACTGGACATTGGGACGGAAACTCGTTTTGCCAAAGCTGACTTTGGGCTTCAAAAGCCTAACTCAGAACAGGTAAAAATAATCACATTTCCAAAAACCACCATGATTCATTCTGCTTTGTCATTTGAACCCCATTTCATCCTCTTTGGTCTTCATCACTCTCTAAAAAGTCCCCATCAGAGACTTTATAAGTTAGTTCTTCATGGGCCTTGTCTCAAGTAATTCTTTGGATATATACAGGCAAATAATACAGAAAGCTGTAGTGGGTTGAACATGCTGTACACACTCTGCAGGCAGAAGTCCAAGTCTCCTCCAGGGTAGAGGAGTGTTTATACTTAACAAAAGCAGCTAGCCTATTTTCTATACCTATTGCAGAAAAGAAGAGCTGTTTCTTACCTTGTAAAATGAACATGGCAAAAGTTCCAAGCTTTTTTGTTTCATTGGTGTGTTAGATTTTCTCAGTACTAGAGGATTAATGGCAGGGATTTTGTTTAAAGGAAATACAAGCTGAGGGCATGCCACTTGGTTGTCAGATTAATGAATCAGATTGAACATATACCACTTTGCTACCACTTACCTAAAGTAAAAAAAAAAAATCCTTTGATTCTATAAATAGGTAAGAACTTCCAAGGGAAAGCACAGGTAGCATTTAGTGGGTGTCTGCCATGGGTTCATGTTCAGTCTCATGGTCAGTCATGAGAAGGTGGTGTTCACTCCGTCTTCACAGTCAAAGAAACAGGCTCACAGTAATTGACTTGTTGAAGATCATATGGCTAGTAAGGGGTACACCTGGGATTCAAAACTTTCCAAAGACTGTGATATTTCCATGATACATTACTGCCTCATGTGATCTGAGGACCTCAGAGGCATCTTGTTTGGTCTGTCATCTGATGTTTAGTAGAAATCTGAGTCTTACTACATTTCAAGTAAAAGGGCACATTGTGTTGCTTAAGGTATTTCATTCCATCTTAACACAGTTTATACCATCAGAAGAATCTTGTCTATTTTGAGCCTAAATAAATTTCCCCATGACTTTCACTCAGCTCTTGGTCATGGTTCTAACTTGAGAGGCCACAGAGAACAATTCCCCTTTTGTCTTACAACCCTTCTGATATCCCTAGTGGACAGTCAAGGTCCAGGTAGGAAACAGAAACCACATAGTAACTTGAACAGGAAAAGTTTAATATAAAGAATTATTAACTAGTAATAGGAGATTAGTGACTAAGGGGTAAAACAGACTCTAAAGATTACAGGAAATAAATTCGAGAGAGCCCCTTCTCCAGTTAAGTCAGAGATTCAGACCTTGTTGGAGACAGTGTGACTGTAGCCCACTGCCTGGTGAAGTTTGCTGAGGTGCCACAGCCAAGTCTGTATGCAAGAAAGCAGTTGCCCTCTTAGATACCCATGGAATTCAACAGGAAGCTGCCCAGAGAGTATTATTGAACTTGCTGGGGGAACATGAAGCTCACCCCAAATCACCTGTGGGGAGAACTTAAGCTGAATTGCTTTTGCAGATATTGGCAGAACTTGCTGGGAAGCTGCCTGCAGAGGTGTGGTTGAACTCACTGAGAAGCTGGTTGAGTATCTGCAGAACCTGCTAGAAGCTGCCCCTTGGGGTGCCACTTAAACTTACTGGGGATAAGTGCCACTGGCCAAGTACTGAGGCACACAGAGCCAGGAGGAAAAGCCCCTTCTTCCAGAAATGTCCTTCCAGCACCCTCTACTGGTAGAGCTTAACATTGTGCCAGCAGGCAAATGTTTACAAGGATCCAGTTCCAGTTGCACAAATAGGGCAATGAAGGGTGAAATTGAAGTTGAGAGGCTGTAAATTGACAACTGGCGCTTTTAGTTTGTTTGAACATTCTATAGAAATCCTGGATTCAAGTACCTACGCTATCTTCTTAACTCCTCTCAAACTATTTTCCAGTTTGTTGGTAATTTTCTCATATTGTGATACTCAGATCTGAACATGAAGTCTGTTATAGAGGTTCTCAAAGTGTGGTCTAGGGATCCCTGGACACCCCTGAGATCACTTTGGGGGGTGGTCTGCAAGGTTGAAATTATTTTCATAATAATATGGTCACCTCCCTTTCCCACTCTTTTATTCCTTCATAGTGGATAGTGAAGCTTTCCAGAGGCAACGTGGGATGACATCATCTCTCTAATGACTATGGAATGTGTGCTTCTGTATTCTTGTGTTTTAAAATTTGTGATTTCTCATATAATAAGTTGTGTATGTGTATATCTCATAAACAAAATCTCTTTTGGGTTCTCAACAATTTTCAAGAGCACAGAGGAGTCGTGACACCAAAAAGTTTGAGAACCACTGTTCTAGTAGGTAGGGCTACAACCTCTTTCATTTTAGATATTACAATTAATTTATGTTTTTTAAGGATTTGGACAGATTCATGACAGGAATTTTATTGTTCGGAGGAGGGAGTAGGAAGCAGACAGGAGTAAGGATGATTGTTGGAGAAAATATTGAACTTCATTGTTTTGTTCCAGATCTAGAGGAGCATGAGATTTTTCAAACTACAGTAAATACTACGGGTTCCATTTGGTCTTGGATACTAAACAGACTTGAAATACTAACCTTATCATATATTCTGTAATCCCAGCCAAATTACTTAACCTCTCTGAACCTTGTATATACTACTTGGTAAATAATTCTGCCCCACAGAGCTCTCAGGATGAAATGACATTGCATTTATAAAGTGTCTGGCATATACTATAGAAATCCTGGACTATGAAGATAGTGCAGGTACTTGAATCCAGGATTTCTGTACGATGCCAGTTGCTTTATTAAGGTTCCCTTCTCTCTCACTCTTTTTATTCTTACTCTGAGAAGTGACTTGCCCAAGACCCCATAGATAATACAGAACTCAGGTTCCCAGTTTCTCAGTCCTCTGCCCACCTATTTATTCCAAAGATATCTATTGGTTATCTAATTTTATGCCAAGAATGAAACTAATTACCTGTTGTTATTGATTAAAAGACAGTGGCTTGTAGGATCATTTCTTTGGTCTCTGGTTCAGTCTATTCCCAAACATGCTTCTTTTGGAGTTGACCACTCTTTTAGGCTCTGTGCTTATTAAAGACTGAATATCTTTCTTAATTATAGGGCCTCTCACTTGCACAGGCTTCTTCCAAGACCCTTATAGTGTCCCAACAATGTGCTACATGGATCTGTTGTAAAATATATAGAAATAACATCTTTCATCTGCAGTCAGTTAAGAGAGCCTTTTTCCCTTCTGATGTTCCCTCTGTCATACTTCTCTTCAGTTCAGTGACTTTGGAGTGGACACAGGCATTTTTGGTATTCAAAACCCACAAAAACTCGATCTTTCCACAATTACATGATGGACTTTTTGGAAGCAGTATGATACCTAGCTTTCCTATTCTCATTTGACAAATGTTGATGTATGGATATGGGTACTGTACCAAAATAGTACTAATTTCGTGCTATGCTGAATGCAACATTTAAAAATAAGGAACCTGTGGTTGAATTGCTTCAGTCATTTCCAAGTAGAATGGGATAAAAATGTAAGGCAAGTCATGGGTTGGTGTTTTTTCAGTATATTAGAAAATCCCACATAATTGGACCTAGAAATTTGATATTTACTCTGTAAATTGGTCTTGAGGAGAAACCAAATGCAGTGGATCAGCAGTGAGGGACTATCGCAGGGATAAAGTGCTAAGTGAAGAGACCATGCTCACTTAGACAGTAGCATTGATAGCTGCCTGTGATGGCATTCTGAGGTGGGCACGTTGGAGCAGACATCTTCAGCATAAGCATTGTATTTCCTGGCGGAGCTGAGGCAGGTTTTGACTTGGGGTGTCCCTGCCTGACAGTACATTGCAGAGGTGGCAGTTTTCTGGAGTTAAACAGTGGACCTGAGAGGGAGCAGTCCAGACTCACTTTTTGTGCTGTGATCTTGGCCAAGTCATTCTGCTTCCCTCTCTCTCTCTCAACTGTGAGTTGGTTATTGACAGTATTGAGTAGTTCGTAGTACTGTAAGAACTTAAAGAGGATGGAAATATTTATGATATAGAATATTATAAAAAGGCACTTGTAAGACTCTCCCCTTGCACAGTTCAGTGTGTGGATTTAATGAGAGCCACAGACGGAAGCTGATCCATCTCATTTGTGATGTGACGCTTTCACCACATAAGCTCACAAAATTTAGAAATGTAATAAATACCCTTATTTATTTTTTTCAGACTCTCTCTGGCCCAAAATCCGGGTTCCATTAAAAGTTGTGAGGACTGCTGAAAACAAGTTGAGTAACCGTTTCTTCCCTTATGATGAAATTGAGACAGAGGCTGTTCTGGCTATTGATGACGATATCATTATGCTGACCTCTGATGAGCTGCAGTTTGGTTATGAGGTAAGGAGGAGTTAAGCAGTGTATTTACATATTCAATATTTATTGCCTTTCCTAATAAAGAGTATTATATTACATTCCCTAACATCATAACTTCTAAACTCTTGTATAGAGTTGAAAGCTGTGCATGCAAGTGTGGGTTATGAAGCTGTTCTATGAAGCTTTGGGGAAACCGTATTCCAAAATGACACCTATGCCCTCCACTAATTTTGGGAACTCCCAAGGAGAATCCCAGGAGACATTTTCAAACGAGCATCTATAGCATTTAACAAGCACTTAATTGATGTCTCCTTGAATATCACTCCCCCTGACTCAGGCAGCCAGCATGGCAACAATAAAAACATCAGTAAGTGAAGAAGCTGGCGACACTGACAGACGGAAAGCAGACCCTGTTGATGGCTTTCTTTTTGCGTTTTAAGTGGAGAGGCTGGCTGCCTGTCTTTAGGGAGAGGCATTCTCTATCACAGTTCATTCAGTGCGGCTGATGGATTAGGCTGGGTTCAAGGGTTAAGTATGGAGACCAGTAAAGGTCTCCCCAGGGGAAAGTGCCAGAGCCAAGGCCTGGTGAAAAGCAATAGGAATTGATGAGCTCTGTCAGAGAGGATGTACGTGAGATGCATGACGGCGACAGCCCGAGGCCCGGCTACAGGGCCTAATGGTGGCATTAGACCTAAGCTAAACAGAGTGTATAAATCAATTAGCTGCAGCTGGTACAAGGGAAAGTGGTGAAATTTGTCCCCTATAGTTATCCTGCCTTTGGGAGAGAGGTAACCGTCTTTAGTTGACTCAGAATTTGTTGAATTTGATGTTCTAAGAAATCATAAAATTTTGTTAAATGAAGCCATATTTGGTATGTATATAAAGAAATATATATATTCTCCCCTTTAAATTAAAAGTGGATTTTAAGGGGAGGAAGTAGGAATCCCTTTACCATCACCATCACCAAAAATTAAAAGCTCAAGTTTCCCAGGTTTTTTTTTTTATAAGCACATGTATCACTCCATTTGGGTGTAAGAGAAAATGTTGTCAAATAGTCAGTGTAGTTACTGACCAGCGAAAGGCATGAAAGTAGCTGATAAAACATATATTCATCTTTTTGGATATATTTTTACTCATAGAGATGTCTTTTACTTCATCATGTCCTGGGTGCTGGATGATTTTAAGTATGCTGTCATTCCCCTTTTTTAAAAAAGCAAATTACCTTCTTGTTTCTCCCACCAACTTATAGCAAAAAAGCCAATTTTTTCTGTTTTCTCTCTTAATTGAATGTAGTGATTTCAGACTATACGCAGTGTTTATTTTTGTGGTAAAAGGAGGTAGAAAAAGGGAACATTCAAAGTGAGATAGCCAAGATGGACAGAGTGTTGCCTCTTCAGTATTTTCAACTGATCTAAACTAAGTCTAATAAGTCAATCTTGAGTCAAAACCTTGAGATCTCATGAATATTGAATTCTGGGGTCTTTTTCAACCTTGAGTTTGTTTCAAGCAACAAAGAATGTGTTTGTGAGAGCAAGTGCGGACCTCGAGGACTGGAGCTTGACTCCTCACATCTTTCCTCTGATGATCTGGTTTTTGATTCCACATTGCCTCTAAAGAAGCAATTATTAGGAGTGGTGGGCAGGAAAACACCTTGTTTCCAATAATTGGACTCTTCTCCAGATGCTGCAAAAAGAACAACTTTCATAACTACCTTCTGTGTATAATTTACTGTGTTCCTTTCAATATCCTGGATGTTTGCATACATATTATCTTTTCCCAAACCTGCAAGGCAGTTATTGTCTTTCTTGTTCTCTAAAGACTAAGCAAGGTTAGATAGCTTGCCCATCGTCACACAGCTAATAAATGGAAGAGTTGAGGATTTAAATTTAAGTTTTTCTGACACCATCCTATTTTCCCTGAGGATTTTACACTGTCAGAGACTACTATTCCTCAAAAGTAGTACTTGGAACCAATTGTCCATTCCTTAATTATCTTGGTGCTAAATAAAACAATTTCTCAGGTATCCCTACCTTTGGTGCTTAACAGTAACTTTGTAAAGTTATTTCTTGCATAGTGATTAATATTATGGACAAAGTAGGATAGCTCTGGCCCATGTTTCTGTTCAGTCACTGACAAGTTTGTGATCCTGGACAAATTATTGAATCTCTCTGGGTCTTAGTTTGTTCTTATATAAAACAGCAATAACAATATCTTCTTCACTAGGTTATCATATACACTGGATAAAAATACCTAGTGCCTACCACATGGAAAGTGCTCAGTAAGTACATTTTCTGTGTGGTGAGCAATATGCTATGCACCTTACAAGGCACCATGTTGGCTTCTGCTAACACAAATTCTCTTACTCTTATTTTTCCACTCATGATTCTGCTGTGATCCATGAGAAAGGTTGTTTGTTGTTTTGACTATTCAGAAGGGACATTTCTCTCCTGTAGAGGGTACCTGGTTTTGTGTTGAATCAGAGCACAGAAGATGATGATGCACCTAAATGCTGTTCTTTATGCCAAAGCCTCAGATTATTTCATGCAGGAATTGGGAGCAGACTTGGCTAAATGAACAAACAAGTAACGAAAATACATGTTCCAGGAAGTTAAGCTGGAACCCAGAGCTGCTGCTTTGTCACACTTATCACAGTGTTAGGATTATATCTTGTTAATTGCTTCTCATCCTTCAACACTCAGTTTAAATGTTGAAGCTTTCAGAGAGTCCCCAGACAAAGTTAGGTTCAGAGCACTTTGGACCTCTTTGTAAGCAAATAATTAATTGTGAAATGTGTTGTTTAGTGTCTGCTTTTCTTCTATAATGTAAGCCCCATTGGGGCAGGAACCACAGCTGTCTTGTTCGTGCCCTATCCTCTATGCCTAACCTAGCACATTCCATTCAGTGCTTACTCAGTAATATTTGATGATAATTTGTTGCTGAATAAATATTATCTATGAGCATGCATATGAACTATATGAAACAAATTATTCTGGCCTGCATGCCTTTTGACTTACTATGATCTATAATCTAGATCCAGACATTTTGCAAAAAACAGTTTGGAATTTAAAATGTTACACATGTCTACCGTGTGACCCCACCATTCTTCTCATGGAGATTTACTCTAGAGAAATAAGAGTATATGTATACCCAAATACTTATACACTATTTTCAAAGAACTTTTATTTGTAATAGCCAAAATCTAGAGGAAAAACCCAATGTCTATCCTAAGTTGAATGAATAAAGGAATTGTAGTATATCCATGCAATAGAATACTACTCAGTAATAAATAGGAATAAGTTATTGATACATTTAGCAACATGGTTGTTTTTAAAAATAACGATGAGTGAATGAAGATGAAAAAGAGAACATATTTTATGATTCCATTTATGTAAAAGTCTAGAAAATGCAAACTAATCTTAATGAGTAAAAGATTAGTTGTTACCTGGTGAAAGGGGGACAGGGTCAATCTGTGAGGGGCAGGAGGGAACAGTAACAAAGGGGTACCAAAAACTTAGGAGAAATGGATATGTTCATTGTCTACAATCAGGATGATGATTTTACTAGTGTGTACAGATGTCAAAACACATCAAATTAAACACTTTAAAGAGATTCAGTTTATTGTATGTCAACTATATTTCCAAAAAGCTGTAAAAAAAATTCTATTTACTCTTGCAATAGCATGAAAAATTTAATGAACCGTACGCCAGATACACTATGTTTAATAAAAACTACAGAATGTTTCTGAGAGAAATTGAAGAACAACTTCACCAGTGGCCCCTTATTTGGGCCTTAGACCTTTGAGGAGGCTGTTGTTCGTACTTCTGAGAGGTCAGGATGAGGCAGATTCTGGAAAAATTCCAGATGAGGCTAGAGCCCCTGCTGCTGTGGGGTGGAATGCCACACTGTCAGGAGCAGTGACGAGACAAGAAGTACCGCCCTCCTCCGGTTCTGCAGTTTTCCTGTCTCTTTCTAGTGCCCCCTGTTGGCAAGAGCTAATTGAGAGCCATCCAGCCAAGGTGAGATACAGTCTTAGTTCAGCATCTAAAGCAGA
Organism: Manis pentadactyla; assembly: GCF_030020395.1. Lineage (NCBI taxonomy): Eukaryota > Metazoa > Chordata > Mammalia > Pholidota > Manidae > Manis > Manis pentadactyla. The sequence continues at coordinate 84,199,329 of NC_080027.1, forward strand.
ATTTAGGAGCTGTGTTGTGGCTGCAAGATGATAGTATAATAACCAGCACAGTCAACCCGCTTTGGCTGCTCAGCATTCAGCACACCTTCTACACCTATTTGGACTTCCAGACAGTAATAGAAACAGCTTTATTCATATAAACATTGCTCATTCTCTCCACAAGAAGGGAAGACACAAGGTCCCAATAGTTATAATATCAATCTCTGGGTAATTATTAATTCATTCTTTAGTCCCAGGATGTAAATATTCTGACTTAAATAATAAATTGTAGACTTCCAGTTCTGGGTAAGATTGAGGTTCTACCCTATTCTTGGAAAAAGAAGACAGACTGACTGGGGACCTCAGGACTTGAGGGATGGCTCAGCAGTGGGTTCCCTTGGATTTTTTCCTCCCTTCCACCCTTCCTCCCTCTTTGCCTCCCCAGCTTAGTGCTAGAGAAGGTCATAACACTTAGAGGCACAGATAAAAACAAAAAATAAAACCAAGAAAACCCCACTTTACCTTGCCAAAGGACTGGGAAGAAGGCAGCTTTGCAGATGGAACCTTTCTGTCCATACACATTTTACTCCAGGCAAACACCAGGAAAGAAGCCATACATGCCCTGCCAACTAGAGGCTGTAAGTGGAGATGGCCATGCAGTCCCATTGACCGTTCCTGCCCTGCACTGCCAGGAGACATGAGCAGAGGTGGCACACGTCCCCTACCCCTCCACTGTGGAGACTGGTGGAACCCAGCTGACCCTCCACACCCTGTGCCAAGTAAAGGTCAGCAGAGAGGCAGCTGCACAGACTGCTGGGGAGAAGTCCTATCCACCACCTCGAGCCTGTGTCAGGCAACAGCAAGGAGGCAGTACCTCATCCCTTCCTGCCTTGGGAGTGGAGGGAAGGTCATGGGAAGGAGAAAGCTGCAAGAGGGATTCTCTAGATCTGTGTATGAATTCCTGGGTGCACTCCCTCACCTCTCCCTTCAAAGCAGCCCCTGCATGAAACTGACTAGAATCAGCACGGCCAAAGCTTTAAGATATAAACTATGGTATAGAATACTATCCACATTTCAGAGTAGTCTCTGGGTAGCACACAAGTTGGGTAGACTAGAATAGCACTATAAAGTCTTTGAAAACTAGATTGTTATTCAGTTCACAGCCAGTGGGCCAGGATATGCATTCTGAGCCTAAACTTCCTGCTAAATAGAAAAATTAAGAGGAAGTAGCATCACACAGTAATACTCAAAATGTTCAGGATATAAATCAAATTGCAACCTTAATGAGAAAAGATAACACCAAGAGAACACAGATGCTGGAATTCTTTGAAGAGGATTTTAAAATCACTATCATAAAATATCCTGTACTAAGCAGTTTTGAGCACTGTTGAAACAAATGGGAAAATAGAAAGTCTCATCAAAGAAACAAGATACAAAAGAAGAACCAGAAAGAAATTTCAGAACTGAAATTATAGTAGCTGAAGTTTAAAACTCACTGGATGGGCTCAATAGAATGGAGATAACAGGAAAGAATTGGTGAACTTAAGGATAAATTAATAGGAATTCTCCAGTCTGAACAACAGGGGAAAAAAATAGATTAAAAAAAAAAATGAACAGCCTCAGGGACCTGTGGAACAATCACAGAAGCTGTAACATTCACATCGTCAGAGTCCCAGGAGAAGAGAGAGAAAGTGGCGCTGAAAAAACACTTGAAGAAATAATGGCTGAAAATTTCCAAAATTTGGCAAAGGATATTACACTTACTGACTCAAAAAGCTGAGGAAACAACCAACATCCAAAGTATAAGTTGTATTAATTTATCTACACTGTATAAAGTGAATAAATTATAGCAGTAATTCTTAAATAGTAATTGGAAAAGGAGACAGATAAATTTGTCATACACACACATACATACAAGGAAAGGAGAAAATGCAAAGCTGCTACAATATTTGCTTCTGTGGCTTGATCATAAGTTCATAGTTGACATTTATAGCTTTCTTCTGATACTACCAATCCATGTTCACTTTGTTCTCAACCAGCACTCTAGCATATTTATTAGAGACCCCGTTTCTTTAATGGCTCCAGTACTAGTCATACTTTCTGTGTCTTGTTTAGTTTTGAGAAGTTGTTTTTCAAGGAATCTGTTCATTTATACTGTAGAATGTATTGCTTATAAAGTCATTCATCTATTGTTTAAAGTCAGCAGGATTTGGAAAGATGTGGTCTTTTTCATTTCTGATACTGGTAATTTTTTTTCTGCCTTTTTCTTGATCAATTTTGTTAGAGGGATTCCAGTGTCATAATCTTTGCAAAGAATCAACTTTCGATTTTGTTGATTTTTTCTTTATTGTATATTGTTTTGTATTTCATTAACTACCCTTGTTGATTAATTTCTTACTCTTCTTTGATGATTTTATGTTGCTGTTATTTTTCTAGACTTTTAACTTGATATCTTACATCATTTATCTTAGTACTTACCTAATATATGCATTTAAAGTTGTAAATTTCTCCTTAATTGCCAGTTTAGCTGCATTCCCAAATTTTGATTTGTCATATTTTTATTATCCTTAAGTTTAAAGTATTTTCTAATTTCCATTGTAATACCTCCTGTGACCCATAGTTATATAAAAGCATGTTGCTTACTTTTGTCAGTTTCTAAAGTTATCTTTCTCTTACTGATTTCTGATTTGATTCTGCTGTGGTCAGATAATATACTTGATATGATTTCATTATTTTGAAGTTTATTGAGACTGTATAGCCCAGAAAAAGGTCTACTTTAGAAAATAAATGTCTGCATGCCCCTAAAAAGAGTATATATTCTGTAGCTATAGATATAATGATTTTACAAGGTCTCTTAGGTAAGGTTAGTCACTTGCACTTTTAATTTCAATGAAATCAAATATCTGCCTGCTTGTTCTTCTCTAAAAATAGGCATCTCCATTTCTTCTGGTTTTTTTTTTTCTATAGCCTTTAATTCATAGTAATTAAACTCATTGTCCTAGTTTAAATTAATAGTAGTTTAAACAGTATTCGATATGTGAGAATCAAAGAGAAACCATGCAACAGATCTTTCTTACTGTGGTGCCAAAGAATTTTTAGAGGAATTTGGAGAAGCAGAGGGGTCTCCCCATTTGGGAATTTTTCGGAAATGGGAAACCAGCAGTCTTTCAGTATTTAAAGTGGCTTTACTAATCCTTTTTGGAGACAGAATAGACCAGATGACTTCCTGAAATCCCTTCAGGTGTAATGAGTCTAAAGGATCAGAAGTACAGGCACACCTGTAAGGTGTGGTTCCACAAGAAACAGAATCAAATTTCTATGTAAGAAAGGCGTCAGACGCCTTCACTTTCCTGCAAAACCCAGAATGTGTTGCAGAGATCCAGGGACGTCTGGAGGGGGTGGCCAGCAGCACAGTGGTTGCTGTGGGAAGAATACAGCTGGTCCTTGAGTGCAGGACTCAAGGCAGCATGGTAGGCTGGCTCTGCTGCCTCTTCTGAGGCCTGCAGGTGAAGTTGGGCACCAGAGTTCAGCATGCTGTCTGCAGATGGAGGTGTTTTAAGATGGCGCTTTTTTTGGAGGGTTGGAATCATTAACGTACAGAGACCATATTAACGCAGTAGGCTCCATGGTTTGCTTCAGGAACACTGAGCAGAGCCTGAAAGGCAGCTTTCAGATTGCACACTTCCCCAAGGATGAGAAGGAAGTGAGGACCTAATGTAAGCTGCAAGAGGCAGTGAACTCCAGAATCCCTTCCTAGGAGGAGGTTTATTACTGCTGCAACTCTGCTTTCCCCAGCCTTAGTCAAACCATAGCGCAAACAGGCAGTGTTAATCCTGTGTACTGAGGTGCATAGACAACCCCGCCCATCCTAAATGTGGCTTACCACATGCTGTTCCTGCTGATCTGGCTGAGAGAGTCAGAACCTCTGCATGCCTGTTAGCCATTCATAACACTCCAGTTGGAAGGCTGTTTGAAAGAAGCAGTGTTTTTCAACATGAAGGGACCTAGAGATCATTCTGTCACTTCATGCTTTATTGCTGAGGAAACTGAGAGCAAAGAGGTTAAGTTAGTTCTCTAAGGTGTTAAATGGACATTGACTCTAACCCTTAAAGGTACACCATAGCAGTTCTTGGGAGGGAAAGGCCAGACCATGTAGGAGCAGCCTTTTTTCTTCCAGTGTCTGTGGCTTGAGCACACAGACATTTGGGTTTGAGACCTAACAGTGAGTATCATTATTTATTTAATTGGAAAAAAACCCAGGGGTCACTTGCCTGTTTAAATTGGTCCTATTCCCTGTTGGAAGGCAGAGAGTTTGGGGGAAATGTTACATTCCCTCTCCAGCCTCAAAATCAGGAGCTAAAGAATGATCTTCTCTGGCCTTGCGTGTTTCTGACTTGTTTGACAAGCTCTAGTGAGCTACCAGATGTGGAAATTCTTTTCAGCCTGGGATAATTTATTTATCTGTTTATGTATTTTACCAGGAAAGTATCTATTGAGTTCTTGATACTCATTTGTGAGGAACTCCTGAGGGAACAGTAGCAGTGTATAGTGTTACTTGAATGTTTGATTTTTTTTTCATGCCTGTCTGCTTTTATTTTAGACCTAAAGAGCTGGGAAATAAAATGCAACTTGTTTCTCCTCCCCTCCCCCTCCTTAAAGATAGACAGTTTAAAACATGTGGCAGAAAATGAGCCATGCAGACTTGGCTGAATATATGAACCCATGAATTTATTTTTCCTTTCATACTTTGATCTTCATTTCCAACCATAAAAATTATTAGTAGCACTTAAGTGTTGAACATTTTTCACCTGGGAGATGTGAAACACTCTTGGCTAATAACACTGGTTATAAAGTCAGTACTTCATGTGGGGATGGGAATTGACTAAAAGCAACTGTGTTGCTGCGTGCACAGAATGCTGATGCCTTTCTTTTACTGCCTGGGCATCCTGTAGGTGGGGGAGACTGGTTAGATCTCTTGAGGGCTAATAAATTAAGAGAACTTATTTGTATTATTTTGTTGACAGCTCCCTAAGGTAATGGCAAGTATATACTCAAAAGAATCATGGGAAGAGAGCAAAATATCATGGAATGCCCACATTTTTTCAACAGTACATGCAACCATCTTTGAGTGGGTTTTCCTAGTATAAGAAGAACCCAGAGGAAAGGGACCAAAGTGAGAATGAGCTTACTCTGTGTGGTCACAGTCATAAGCAGATTGATGCAACGAGGGTGGAAGTTGTGTTTAGGTTAACAATGGAAGCTAAGGTGGTTAGGCAATATAGGGCCAGCTATGGGGCTAATTGGCCAGCTAAAAAGTTCAAGGTGGTGAAGAGGTTTTGTAGGTTTATAGAAAGCTATATGGTCAAAGCAGTCAGATCACAGGATGAATTAGAGCTGACAGAGAATGAAGGCAGGGAAAGCCAGTTAGATAGTAGTAGTGGAAAATCTAGACTTAATGTTCAAATAGATTGAAAAACCAAGGAGAAGGAAAAGACAGACTTACCCATAGTTCAGTTTTATTTGGGATGAGGGAGCTCGGCTGGGGCTCTATGTAACAGTTACATTTTCAGAAGAATTAGTAAAATGTATAGTTATCTATCCAGGGCGAGTAGGAGAGATGATATAATCTGTGATTCTAAATAAACTATTCCACTTTTTCTCTTCTAACTAGAAGAGCTGAAAGGTGAAAATAACCTATCATGGAATTAGACTTCATAATAACCTCTTTTAAAATCTAGCAGATAACTGTAAAAACAAGACTACCTCTGTCTTTCTGTTGTTACCTCTCCAAGCCTTCTGCCTGTGCAAGTGCCATGGATACCCAGTCTGAGGAACAAATAAATATCCAACAAGTCTTAGACTGGCTCTGAAGGTTGTTTCTCACAGACTTTTGGGGATGATCCTTCTGATAGGAAATTAACTGCTTTCTTCCTTGGATTTAAGCCAGAACCCTAAATCTGAAGATGTACTCAGGTTCATTGGGAATCTAGGGAGGGTCTCTTCAGAAAGCTTTTCCTTAAGGGGATATGGGACTGCCTAGTCTCATCCTGCCATGTGCTCTAGGGCAGGCTTACCCTTTGAGCTCACCTGTGGCTCGGTTCTTACATAGCCAAGACTAATAGAAGGGTGCATCCCTAAAGGAGGGCCAGAATGCAAGGGGGCATTCCTGCAGTGGCTGGATAATGTTGTTACTAGAGTACCTCAGCCTTCAGCAGTACCAGCACTTCAGATTTCCGTCCCTGGACCTCTTGGCTAACTCAGATCCTTGAGCCTTTACAGGGTCTGACCTAGTGGGTGCCTGGGAAGATTGGGGATTCAAGTGTGTGGATGATGTACTGTGGCAGGAATGCACCATGGATCCAGTCCAGGAGTTAGCCCACATGGCTGCCGGCCGTGGGATTACAGTGAGCCAGTTCCATTTTTGGCATGCACTTAAGTCAGGCTTGCCAAAGCTTTTCTGGATCAGCATTTGTGTTGGGTCTGACACTAAAGCTTTAAAAGGTAGCTAGAACTATTTTGCTAAAGTTGAGCTTTTTGAAAACTATAAATTTCTTAGGACTTGTATGCCTTCTTCATTAAGTATATGAAAAAGTACATGGCTGTAAGCTCCCTTTGAGCCTTGTATTGTATCTGAGTGAATGACAGTACCCCTCTGAGTACCTTGCCTGGGCCTGGCCATAATATCAATACAGTATTGAATTTGAAAAGCACACCTGTCTGTCTTTACCTCTGTTTTTCACTTTTCTTAAGCACAGTTGACCTTTGAACAATGAAGGGGTGAGGGACAGCAACCCTCTGCACATTTGAAAATCTGTGTATAACTTTTGATTCCCCCAAAACTTAACTAATACCCTACTGTTGACTGGAAGCCTTACTGATAATATAAACAGTTCACACATACTTTGTATGTTACATGTATTATACATACTTGTACTCTTACAATAAACTAAGCTAAAGAGAAGAAAATACTTTTTTAAATTGTCACAAAAAACTTTCCAGTATATTTATTGAGAATACCTGTGTATAAGTGGACCCACACAGTTCAGACCCATGTTGTACAAGGCCCACTGCACTTGCAGAGTAACATAGAGACTGTTGTCCTCAGAAGAGGGAGCGGGTCAAATGGCACATTTCTGACAGTGTCCTTGCCTGTGAGGTATAGTCAGAGCCTCCCTCAGAGGAGACGTGTGAAAACCGGGATGGGGGTCGGGCGGTGTGAGTTGTTCTTTCTTAAAGCATTACCTCGGTGGGGCGTTCTCCACTGTGCTTTAGGCTACCTACTTTCAGCCCGTAGGAGAACGAGATAATCTGTTAGATGTGTCCTCTCTCCAGCTTGCATTGATTTACACCTCCAAGACTCACGGGACCTGGAGGAAAATAGTTCACGTGGGCCGCTGCTGCAGCCAGACCTGCTGAAAGAGGATCCAAAACAGCCGGCCAGGAACCCGTGGAGGCGCTGAGAGACGCCGTGGTGAGGTTTGACCTCATGAGCTCTTCTGAAGCACCCAGTTCCCATTGGAGAATAAGTCAAGCAAATATTAAGCGAAGGAAATCGAATCAGTATGCTGAACATTGAAGTAACATCTGATGTTTAAAAAGCACCCAGTTGGGAATTACAATAGAATGACACTTTTTTTCTTTCTCACTGAGCAAATTAAAATAACAAGCTCAGAACTTATTTTCCCAGCCATTAATGAAACAGCAGATGCAGGCTTGGGCCTCCCTATCCTAAAGAGGAAAAGCATGCTTCCTGCTGGCACAGCCTGCCATGTGGGTGTCTCCTCCTTAGACCCCTGTCCCAAATAAGTCAGGTGAGTTGGTTTCACTGTTTTCCATAAGTGCGTCTTTTGTGCCAGGCAGTGCTGGTGTGGAATCTCCTGACCTTACCACTCCTGGCCCTGTGCGCTCCCCACTATGCCTCAATGTCTTTTCTGTCTGCAGCACTGTCAGGGCCACCTGGCTTTGTAGCTCCAGGCCTCAGGAACTAATGCTTATAATGTGGGATAGTTATTTTAAAGAGGTGTTGGTACACTTGATGGTTTAAAGAATGCATACTTTCCCTCCCTCCATTCAAAAGTAGATATCTGCCGGGATAGTCCAACCTTGAAAGGATCCATATGTTTGGGAGTTATTGTTCCAAAAGCTGCTTGTTGCCTCATTGGGATTGATTACAGGCTTTGACTGCTCCAGGAATTCAGAGCTTCAGAATTTGGCTTATGATTTGGGGATATGGGGAATTTGTCTTGCATGGGCTGCTTATCTGCCTTGATTTTGATAGAGATGCTTAAAGGAGGTTGTGGGCAGGCCTTGGCATAAGGCCAGGGGAAATGAAAGCCACAGCAGCATCCAGGCCCTGAACCTTCCCAGCAGCTTTCAGGAGGGCAGCATGTAGCTTTGTTAGGAAAGTTGTGTATTGTTCCCAAATGTGAAACTGCACCATTCTTGCCTTTTGTAAAACTCCTTGCAAAATCATGCGTTTGAGACATGGTTGGTGATTGCAGTTGAACTAAAGATAGCAACTCCATGTTTTGGAAGAATAAAAGGAAAACTTCAAGGATCCTCACCGTAGCAATGTCATGACTGGGAAAATGGGTCTTAAGAAAGCAAGGTGAACTAGTCTGTGTAATATTTACATCTCACCTCTTAGATCGGATTTATTTCTTGGTGCTCAAAAATTGGTACCTAGGGTTTACATTAATTGTGATTGCTGTATATTTGCTACTGTCTTTTGGCTGGTTTAGATCAAGAGTTGGCAACCTTTATTTCTAGTTTCCCAAGAAATCTTGGGTTGGGCTGAAGTTTTACGGGTTCGGGCAGAGGTCCTGATCAGATGCTGACACTGCTCTTGGAGAGGAAATGAAGGGGCTAACTTCTCACAAGCAGGGTCACTAAATACATCCACAGCATAGATCTGGGGCTGGATTGAAAACCTCCCCTAATTTGGAGCAGTACATTTGGCAGGATTGTGTCTGCCTTGTTTACTACTGTGTGTTTAAACATGTGGCACATAGTGGCAGAGTGGCTCAGTAACTATTTATTGACTGAATGAATGAACTTAATGTATTTGGGCATGAATTTTTCTACATATGGTTTCTGTTAATAAAATTACAAGGAGTAACTCAAGCTTAAATTATTCCATATTCTATATTCAATGGGAGAATCCTGGTCTTTTACTCACTGGCTTGTTGAACGGATAAAGAATAACTGTATTCATCACTTACCTGGTTAAGTACAATGGGGATCTCAATTCTCACTTTGTAATTTAACTTCCTTCTCTTAAAATGAAATCTGTGATGCTTTTCCTTTATTCTCTGCCTCCCCATCCCAAACCCATGGTAAGTAATCTTTTTTTTGTACTTTTTCCTGCATCTTTGCTGTCTTTCATCTCTAGCTTTTATGCATAGATGTTAGCTTCTCTAATGGTAAGCTCCTTAGTTAACAAGATAAATGCTTTATTTTTGTATTCTTTCTCTGTAGTGTAAGACAGTCTGTTAAAAGTAGTTGGGAGCAGCTTATTTTTGACAAAAAGTACAAATGCAGTTTGATGGAAGAAAGCTTTTGTTAACAAATGGTGCTGTACGAATTGGACATCACAGGTAGAAATTTAATCTAGACCCTAAACCTAACACCTGATAGGAAAATGAACTGAAAATGAATCATGAGTTTAAATGTAAAGCATAAAACTACAAAACTTTCAGAAAAAAAAACTTTTAAAGAGAAAGTCTTCAGAATGTAGGGCTAGACAGAATTTGCTAAGTCTGGAAAAATTGATAAATTGGACCTCACCAAAATTAAAAACTTTTGCTCTGTGAATGAAACACTCATGAAGACAATGAAAAGACAGGCTACCGGCTGAGAGAAAATATTTGCAAACTACATATCCAACAAAAGACTAAGCATTTAAGATACATAAAGAACTCTCAAAATTGGACAATACAAAACAATCCAATCAGAAGATGGGCAAAGGACATGAAGAGACATTCCACTGAAGAGGATATACACATGGCAGACAACCCATGAAAAGATTTTCAATGTCAGTAACCATTAAGGAAAAAAGTACACAGGGTCACTATGCCTTACATCTTACAACTGATTTTGAATCTGCAATTACCTCCAAGTAAAATGTTTAATTTAAAAAATTCTGGTAGCTCAATAAATATCTGTGAATTGAATGCATACATGAATTAATAAATAGAAATACTCAAATCTGCCAATCCCTCAACTCTATGACTTTAGCTTGCTGTTGGATTGCCTTTCTAGAACGTAATGTCAGGATTAATATATATATTTTTTTATTTTGTTATCTTTAATCTACAATTACTGAAGAACATTATGTTTACTAGGCTCCCCCATTTACCAAGTCCCCCCCACACACCCCATTACAGTCACTGTCCATCTGCTTAGTAAGATGCTGTAGAATCACTACTTGTCTTCACTGTGTTGCACAGCCATCCCCATGCCACCCCCCTACATTATACATGCTAATCGGTAATGCCCCCTTTTCTTTTTCCCCACCCTTATCCCTCCCTTCCCACCCATCCTCCCTAGTCGCTTTCCCTTTGGTAACTGTTAGACCGTTCTTGGGTTCTGTGATTCTGCTGCTATTTTGTTCCTTCAGTTTTTCTTTGTTCTTATACTCCACAGGTGAGTGAAATCATTTGATACTTGTCTTTCTCTGCCTGGCTTATTTCTCTGAGCATAATACCCTCTAGCTCCATCCATGTTGATGCAAATAGTAGGATTTGTTTTCTTATGACCGAATAATATTCCATTGTGTATATGTACCACATCTTCTTTATCTATTCATCTACTGATGGACACTTAGGTTGCTTCCATTTCTTGGCTATTGTAAATAGTGCTGTGATAAACATAGGGGTGCATCTGCCTTTTTCAAACTGGGCTGCTGCATTCTTAGGGTAAATTTCTAGAAGTGGAATTCCTGGGTCAAATGGTGTGTCTATTTTGAGCTTTTTGAGGAACCTCCATACTGCTTTCCACAATGGTTGAACTAATTTATATTCCCACCAGCAGTGTAGGAGGGTTCCCCTTTCTCCACAACCTCACCAACATTTGTTGTTGTTTGTCTTTTGGATGGTGGCAATCCTTACTGGTGTGAGGTGATATCTCACTGTGGTTTTAATTTGCATTTCTCTGATGACTAGCGATGTGGAGCATCTTTTCATGTGTCTGTTGGCCATCTGAATTTCTTCTTTGGAGAACTGTCTGTTCAGCTCCTCTGCCATTTTTTAATTGGATTATTTGCTTTTTGTTTGTTGAGGTGCATGAGCTCTATATATTTTGGATGTCAACCCTTTATTGGATATGTCATTTATGAATATATTCTCCCATAATGTAGGGTACCTTTTTGTTCTATTGATGGTGTCGTTTGCTATACAGAAGCTTTTCAGCTTGATATAGTCCCACTTGTTCATTTTTGCTTTTGTTTCCCTTCCCTGGAGAGATATGTTCATGAAGAAGTCGCTCATGTTTATGTCCAAGAGATTTTTGCCTATGTTTTTTTCTAGGAGTTTTATGGTTTCATGACTTACATTCAGGTCTTTGATCCATTTCGAATTTACTTTTGTGTATGGGGTTAGAAAGTGATCCAGTTTCATTCTCTTACATGTATCTGTCCAGTTTTGACAGCACCATGTGTTGCAGAGGCTGTCATTTCCCCATTGTATGTCCATGGCTCCTTTATCATATATTAATTGACGATATATGTTTGGGTTAATGTCTGGAGTCTCTATTCTGTTCCACTGGTCTGTGGCTTTGCTCTTGTGCCAGTACCAAATTTGTCTTGATTACTGTGGCTTTGTAGTAGAGCTCGAAGTTGGGGAGCAAGATCCCCCCCCCACTTTATTCTTCCTTCTCAGGATTGCTTTGGCTATTCGGTGTCTTTGGTGTTTCCATATGAATTTTTGAACTATTTGTTCCAGTTCGTTGAAGAATGCTGTTGGTAATTTGATAGGGATTGCATCAAATCTGTATATTGCTTTGGGCAGGATGGCCATTTTGACTATGTTAATGCTTCCTAGCCAAGAGCATGGGATGAGTTTCCATTTGCTTGTGTCCTCTTTAATTTCTCTTAAGAGTGTCTTATAGTTTTCAGGGTATAGGTCTTTCACTTCCTTGGTTAGGTTTATTCCTAGGTATTTTATTCTTTTTGATGCAGTTGTGAATGGAATTGTTTTCCTGATTTCTCTTTCTGCTAGTTCATTGTTAGTGTATAGGAAAGGCTCAGATTTCTGTGTATTAATTTTGTATCCTGCAACTTTGCTGTGTTCCGATATCAGTTCTAGTAGTTTTGGAGTGGAGTCTTTAGAGTTTTTTATGTACAATATCATGTCATCCGCAAATAGTGAAAGTTTAACTTCTTCTTTACCAAGTTGGATTCCTTGTATTTCTTTGTTTTGTCTAATTGCCATGGCTAGCACCTCCAGTACTATGTTGAATAACAGTGGGGAGAGTGGGCATCCCTGTCTTGTTCCCGATCTCAGAGGAAAAGCTTTCAGCTTCTCGCTATTCAGTATGATGTTGGCTGTGGGCTTATCATATATGGCCTTTATTATGTTGAGGTACCTGCCCTCTATACCCATTTTGTTGAGAGTTTTTATCATGAATAGATGTTGAATTTTGTCAAATGCTTTTTCAGCATTTATGTGGTTTTTGTCTTTCTTTTTGTTTATGTGGTGGATGAGGTTGATGGATTTTCGAATGTTGTACCATCCTTGCATCCCTGGGATGAATTCCACTTGGTCATGGTGTATGATCCTTTTGATGTATTTTTGAATTCGGTTTGCTAATATTTTGTTGAGTATTTTTGCATCTATGTTCATCAGGGATATTGGTCTGTAATTTTCTTTTTTGGTGGGGTCTTTGCCTGGTTTTGGTATTAAGGTGATGTTGGCTTCATAGAATGAGTTTGGGAGTATTCCCTCCTCTTCTATTTTTTGGAAAACTTTAAGGAGAATGGGTATTATGTCTTCTCTGTATGTCTGATAAAATTCCGAGGTAAATCCATCTGGCCCAGGGGTTTTGTTTCTGGGTAGTTTTTTGATGACTGTTTCAGTTTCTTTGCTGGTAATTGGTTTGTTTAGATTTTGTGTTTCTTCCTTGGTCAGTCTTGGAAGATTGTTAATTTTTCTAAGAAGTTGTCCATTTCTTCTAGGTTTTCCAGCTTGTTATCATATAGGTTTTCATAGTATTCTCTAATAATTCTTTGTATTTCTGTGGGGTTCGTCGTGATTTTTTTCTTTCTCGTTTCTGATTCTGTTGATGTGTGTTGATTCTCTTTTTCTCTTAATAAGTTTGGCTAGAGGCTTATCTATTTTGTTTATTTTCTCAAACAACCAGTTCTTGGTTTCATTGATTTTTTTCTATTGTTGTATTCTTCTCAATTTTATTTATTTCTTCTCTGATCTTTATTATGTCCCTCCTTTTTCTGACTTTAGGCCTCATTTGTTCTTCTTTTTCCAATTTCGATAATTGTAACATTAGACTATTCATTTGGGTTTGTTCTTCCTTCTTTAAATATGCCTGGATTGCTATATACTTTCCTCTTAAGACTGCTTTCGCTGGGTCCCACAGAAGTTGGGGCTTTGTGTTGTTGTTGTTATTTGTTTCCATATATTGCTGGATCTCCATTTTAATTTGGTCGTTGATCCATTGATTATTTAGGAGCATGTTGTTAAGCCTCCATGTGTTTGTGGGCCTTTTTGCTTTCTTTGTACAATTTAGTTCTAGTTTTATTCCTTTGTGGTCTGAAAAGTTGATTGGTAGAATTTCAATCTTTTTGAATTTACCGAGGCTCTTTTTGTGGCCTAGTATGTGGTCTGTTCTGGAGAATGTTCCATGTGCACTTGAGAAGAATGTGTGTCCTGTTGCTTTTGGATATAGAGTTCTATAGATGTCTATTAGGTGCATCTGTTCTAGTGTGTTGTTCAGTGCCTCTGTGTCCTTACTTATTTTTCTGTCTGTTGGATATATCCTTTGAAGTGAATGGTGTGTTGAAGTCTCCTAAAATGAATGCATTGCATTCTATTTCCTCCTTTAGTTCTGGTCGAATTTGTTTCACATATGCTGGTGCTCCTGTATTGGGTGCATATATATATTTATAGTGGTTATATCCTCTTGTTGGACTGGCCCCTTTATCATTATGTAATGTTCTTCTTTATCTCTTGTTACTTTCTTTGTTTTGAAGTCTATTTTGTCTGATACTAGTACTGCAACACCTGCTTTTTTCTCCCTGTTGTTTGCATGGAATATCTTTTTCCATCCCTTGACTTTTAGTCTGAGCATGTCTTTGGGTTTGAGTTGAGTCTCTTGTAAGCAGCATATAGATGGGTCTTGCTTTTTTATCCATTCTGTTACTCTGTGTCTTTTGATTGGTGCATTCAGTCCATTTACATTTAGGCTGATTATTGAAAGATATATACTTATTGCCATTGCAGGCTTTAGATTCGTGGTTACCAAAGGTTCAAAGTTAGCTTCTTTAATATCTTGGCTGCCTAACTTAACTCACTTATTGAGCTATTATAGACATAGTCTGGTGATTCTTTATTTCTCTCCCTTCTTATTCCTCCTCCTCCCTTCTTTATATGTTGGGTGTTTTATTCTGTGCTCTTTTGAGTTTCCTTTAACTGATTTTGTGGGTAGTTGATTTTATTTTTTGCCTTTAGTTAGTATTTGGTTGATCTGCTTTCTTTGCTGTGATTTTATTTTCTCTGGTGACATTTATTTAGCCTTAGGAGTGCTTACATCTAGAGCAGTCCCTCTAAAATACCCTGTAGAGGTGGTTTGTGGGAGGCAAATTCCCTTAACTCTTGTTTGTCTGGGAATTGTTTAATCCCTCCTTCCTATTTAAATGATAATTGTGCTGGATACAGTATTCTTTGTTCAAGGCCCTTCTGTTTCATTGCATTAAATATATAATGCCATTCTCTTCTGGCCTGTGAGGTTTCTGTTGAGAAGTCTGATGCTTGTCTGATGGGTTTTCCTTTGTAGGTGACCTTTTTCCTCCTCTAGCTGCCTTTAAAACTCTGTCCTTGTCCTTGATCTTTGCCATTTTAATTATTATGTGTCTTGGTGTTGTCCTCCTTGCATCCCTTCTGTTGGGAGTTCTGTGGACTTCTGTGGTCTGAACAATTATTTCCTCTCCCAGTTTGGGGAAGTTTTCAGCAATTATTTCTTCAAATACACTTTCTATTCCTTTTTCTCTCTCTTCTTTTTCTTGTACCTCTATAATGCAGATATAGTTCCTTTTGGATTGGTCACACAGTTCTCTTAATATTGTTTCATTCCTGGAGATCCTTTTATCTCTCTCTGCGTCAGCTTCTATGCGTTCATGTTCTCTGGTTTCTATTCCATCAATGGCCTCTTGTATCTTATCCATTCTGCTTAAAAATCCTTCCAGAGGTTGTTTCATTTCTGTAATCTCCTTCCGGACGTTATCCCTTAGCTCTTGTATATTTCTCTGCAGCTCCGTCAGCATGGTTATGACCTTTATTTTGAATTCTTTTTCAGGGAGATTGGTTAGGTCCATCTCCCCAAATTCCTTCTCCGGAGAGGATGTCTGGGTTAGTCTGGTCTGTATCAAATTCTTCTGCCTTTTCATGGCGATAGAGGTAGTTGTGGGGAGCTGGCGTGTGTGTTGGCTGGGAGAACATCCCTTCTTGCTGGTTTGTGGCCTTCCTCTCCTGGGAGAATGGCGACCCCTAGCGGCTTTTGCTGAGCAGCTGCGCGCAGACGGGGTTTCTAATTCTTACCCAGCCACTGTGAAAGAAACTCTGCCCTGCTGCTGTGGGCATGGCCAGCCTCAGGCTGCTGCTCCACTATCGTGGAGCGGCATTGGAGGGGAAACGGGCGGGAGGCTGTTTATCTCTGTGAGAGGCCTCCGAGCTGTGCTGCTGCCCAGGTCTTACTGTCCTGTTTCCCTAGTATCCAGCACACCACTCACTGTGTGTCTGCACTCCGGTGTGGATGGCTAGGGCTGGGTGTTTAGCAGTCCTGGGCTCCCTCTCCCTCCCTGCTCCGACTCCTCTCCTCCCGCCGGGAGCTGGGGTGTGAGGCACTGGGTTCTCGCAGGTGTAGATGTAGCCTGGCTGTTGTCCTGTATCTTCTGGTCTCTCTTTTAGGGATAGTTGTATTTGTTGTATTTTCAAAAATATATATGGTTTTGGGAGGAGATGTCCGCTGCTCCATTCATGCTGCCATCTTGGCTCCACCCCTCCAGGATTAATATTTTTAAGATAGAAAATCTCAGGATTTTTTTTTTAATGTTGTTGAGGACATCATCTGTTTTGAGAGTTTGCACTTTATTCTTGTTTTTGCCTTTTATTGTTAACCACCCCAAATAGTTTTTCTAGTAGAGTTAGAATATAAATACATAATCTTAAAGAGTCCCTCTTGATGCTCCTTGATGTTCCACTGAAAGATTATGGGTTTAAGGGCATAGATAGGGCACCATGATGAAATTAACCGATTAAATAATCATTTTGGAACTGCATACATGCTTCACAGTTAGCCAGGATTATGAATTTATGGTCAATGCCAATTTCTGCCTTGCCCAGTAAAAAGAACATGAAAATTTGGCCAGTTTTGCAATAGCATCCTGACTGCAAACATAAGTCACTAGGGCAGTGACTTGAAGTAAGGAGAGCTCCTCATTGCTGGACAGAGCCAATAGCTTTGGTCCTCTGTCATTTAAATTGGGTCTCACCAAAATAACTTGAAATTTTGAATGTTTAATGATTATTTATAAAAACGGAACTCTCTTATTTCTATTTGTGTAGAATCGTATTAGCTCATGATGACTGTTCTTCTTTTAGCTATGTTAAACAATCCCCTGGAACCTGGTTTAATGATAGTATGCCCACCCCTGGAGTTGAGGTTATGGAAATAAAAATGATTTCATGTTTAGTGGGTCTTAAGAAGCATAAAATTAGAAAGCCCATGACCCCATCCTGACCCATCTCTTCCTCCTCCCATCCCCTCAAACTTGTGTCTTTTCTTCCCTTTATTATCTCTCAAGAGATTCATTGCCTCCTGAAAAGTAGTAGTTGAATTTAATCTTTCATTCAGCCACTTTTTGCTTCTATTTCCTTCTCTGTCCCAAAGCCTCACAGATTACAAGATTCCAGTAGGCCCTCGGATGTCCTATGTGGAATCTTACAAGTTTGCTACACAGCTGATAGGAGTTTTTCTCCTGTGTGTGAGCATGTGGCTTTCTTTACTAAATGGAAACCACACGCATGAAGAGCCTTCAGCTTTTAGAAGACAAGCACTGAGGGGAGCCAAGAGCCCTGTCATTTTCCGCACCTTGCCTCGCTCTGTCCTGTGCCCGACCGGCTTGGTCACTCAGCATCCGTGTGTGACTCTGCTACCTCTGCCACTAGCATCTAAAGAACACTGGCACCAAATGTGATTTCAGAGTCTGACTTGTTTTACAAGTGAGGAACTGATGCTGGGAGAGGAGGTGCTTTTTAGAATCAGATGAGTGGAAAATCATATGACCTCATGAACAAAGATGTGTGTGACTGCACGGGGAGGTAGGAGCCAGCTTAGGGTTGAACCTGCCAGGTCACCTTGGGAGAGCCACATTCTCTCCAGCCGTGCCTTCTCGTGTACAGTGGGAAACTGGGCCGAGTGAGCTCTGCCTTCCAAGTGACCTCTGGCTGCAAGTCTGTGAGATAGCGTGGGCAGGGGTCAGGGGCTCAGACTGCCAAATTGTGAGTTTTCTCCTTACCATGCCTGGAAGACCATCTAGTGAGATGGTACAGATACAGGAATGAGGCAAACGTTTTAAAGTCACCTTTTTCAGTATTTGTCTTCTTAAAAATGGTAACTGTTGGAACATTTAATAGCACACATTCCTCTGTCAACTATGGCCAGCCCTGTCTACCTCTTTGCCTTCATCACTGCCTCAGGCATGAAGAAAGAACTTGGAAGGAATGGAGATCATATTCCCCAACACCAAGGTACTAACCTCCAGCCAGATTGGGGCAATAGGATTGCTACCAAACCCCAAGAAGCTTTCCTATGAATACTGGTCTTCCTACTTGGCTTATTTTAAGCAGAAACCTGCCTTGGGTTGGCAAGTCCGTCTCTCAGACAGACTGAACTGAGCTAACAAGTAAATCTTAATACATAACATGACATGTACGACATGTACATAGATTTGTCAAAACCAGTCAGCTTTAGGGAACTCCAGGTGACAACTTCAGGGCTCCCTTGCTCTAGATGTCTAGCATTAACATTTAATTGTGTCCCAGGCATGGACACAGGCTCTTCGGCTTTTTGCAGAGCATTCCCTTGACAAAACTACCAACCAATGTGATTAAAAGCATGAGTTAAAAATGAAACCACTCAGTCTCTCCACTTCATTTTAGGAAATTCTAAATATAAAAGGTGAGCTTTGTTCCCAGGGGGCTGAGAGTGAATCCAATAAATGGCTCATCTGTGGAAACTAGCTAGGAACTGGAATCCAGCCAGCTAACCCTTTCCCATCTGGGCAGCATGCAAGACAAGCCTGAAGGGAAGAGGGCCACTAATTCAAAGATGTTTGCAAGTTGGATCCCTTGCAGCTCTGCCTTGTCTGACCTGGACATGTGACCACAGGATTTGGGCTCATTTGTAGAGTTCTGGTCTATTTCAACGGCTGGGGAGTGACAAAACCCAGGGGGCATGTGCAAGGAGAGGAAAGAAACCCTGGCCCAGTGGGATGTGCCTTGGGTCTATATGCCCAGCATTTCCCTCAGCACGTCTTAGTCCATCTCTTGGCTCACAAATCCTGATACATGTGGCCTCCCTCTCGCCCAGTAGCAATATCCCTGTGGAACTATGCCTTTGAAAGTGTGGTAACTGTGGCAGCCACTTCAGAGAACTACTTTTTCTTCTAGAGCTGACCCTTGATTTCATAACTATATATCCCAGATGGGCACCACCTGTTCTTACACCTTCCCCCTTCTCCCCCCAGTCTGTTTCCTGTATCTAACTGTGGTTTGCACACACCCTGAGTTTAAAATGCACTCTCTAAACTGGCTTAGAATATAGTGCATTATTCTCTTTTCAGGAACATTTATTGGGTACCCATATGTGTATGACCTTTTAAACAAGTTAAATAATGCAGACCATGCTGTTTAGAAACTTACAGCCTGCAACTAATCACAGTTGATGAGTTAGTTTCCTTGGTACTAGGTTAGTGAGGAAGAAGATAAAAGATTTTAGCCCTCAAAAGACATTAGAGGCCACTTAATTCAGCTGCTCATTCTGCGGATGGCAGAGTAAAGCAGGACATGAATAGGTCAGTTGCACCCCTCCCCCATGGCAGAGCTAGTTCTGGACCTACTTTAACCATGTCTTTCTGTGTACTTCCTGTAGAGGTAACCTAGGCCGCCTTCTGTGCCTTTTAGACAAAGGTAGAAGATCTTAGTTTGATCCTCTAATATTCGGAAGCCTCAAAAGAGCTCAGAAAGTTTAAGAAAGAAAAAAGAGTAGCTAGACAACTTCAGAAATAGCCAAGTGAGCACAGCTTGGAGTCCAGAGAGGAGGAAATGCTCATAAGCCAGGTAAGAGGCAGTTAGGGCCAAGATTATAGAAATTAGAATGGAAGGGAATTGGAGGATACAACTGGAGGATGGTATTATGTTGTTAGAATCCCTGAATAGTGCTGTGGAATAGGCCCCAAATGTAACAGCTGTTAAATTATTGCCAAGACCCTAATCAAAACGTAGAGTTTATTGTAACAGACATAGGGTTCTGTCTTAAAAGATGTGTGTGATTAAAAATAGGTTAGAACACCATGTATGGAGGACTTCAACAGTATAGGCAAACAATTGAATGATGGCATTGTGACTTGAACATTGCAGTGGAAGCACTCTTACTACAACTACAGGGATATAAGGTGAAGTTTCAAATGCCCACACTACAATATATGAAGGCATCTGTTAGTAATGACAAAAGGCTGACCCCAGATAATTTCCCTAAGGTAAAAAAAAAAAAGTTGAATTAGAATGGGAGGTAGGTAGCCATGAGGAGAGGAGGCAGAATTTGAGTTCTTGCTCTTCTGGCCAGGAAAATGCTTTACTACATACATAATCGATTTTGTACTACACTGGGGCTCCATTAGAGCAGACCCATCCCATTCTGTTCCACTTCGTTTTGATTCTGTAGTCAGCTGCAGAGTTATAGATGAAGTGACAAGGATGGTATCTTGATTGTATCCAGCTGCCTGGAATCAGTCAGGCACAGAGAGGCCCCGCATGAGGAACAGTACTCACTAAAGCTCCAAAGGAATCTGAAATTCAGGACACCTCTGATGCTTTTAGAGCAGCGTAGTTTTAGAGCATTCTGTCACCCAGTCTCACCAAATTAAGAGAAGTGGGTAAGTGGCTTCAGTTAGCAGGAAACAGACTGAAATCTTATCAGCACTCAACCCTAAAACTGAGCCAATATTATTGTTGCTGCAAACAGGGGCTTGAAAAGAACTCCTTGGGGAAGTGATGTGAACTTCTGCATGGGTGAGGGAGCTGTGTTGACTCAGAGTAATACAGAGTGGATGGGCAGTGCATCTTTCATCTAGTGCCAACTGAATGGATGCCTCCCTTTCCCACTCCTTCTCCACTTCACCTGTCCCTGGTGTTTACCCTAGTTACCTGTGCTTGGAGCCCTTCAGAAATCTCTCCAATTCCATTGAGGTAAACTGGTGACTGTGGTCCTGGTGTGATGTGAACAGGCAGGTAGGTGCTTGGCATTCAGAAAAGGAAACTGGGCACACATTTGTCTGCCAGGCCCACAGACCAAACCAAAGTTATGGCTCATATCCTGTGTTGTTGCTCTGGGCTCTATAAAATTGTACTAGTATCATATTTTAATCTGCTAAAATACAAACCCTGGAATAGAGAACACAGCAGCAGCATTACACATCTGAGGAAATGTCTGACATGGATTCATTTGTCTGCAGCTATTACAGTGAAGCCTGTGGCTGATTAACTCTGTTGGTTACAACACGGTGTTAATGAGGCCAAGGTTGTGTGTTTGGGAGGCTTGTTAGGTGAGCTGGTTGCACACATAGGGAAGCTCTGAAAGCTCTTTTCACAGCCCCAGACCATGCTTAAGACCCAGATCAGACATCCCATAAAAGCATGTAGGTGATCACAGGGAGGACTGAGCAAGATAGAGTAATGACTTAGCCAATACACCTTTCCCCACTTGTGGGAAAGCAATTTGAAATCTGTGCGTTTGTGAGGGTAATTATTATCGTGGTCTCACACACAGAGGCTATCACAGTGTCATTAGTGGTAGCTGTTGATCAGTACTGTTGTAGACTACCTTTCTAAACTAAGGAGTCTACTCACTCTGGCTGTGAAGAAAAGAAAAAGGATCTTTGGTCCCCTCTTTTATTCTCAGTATTTTGCCCACTGAGATTCTGCCCATTCATGTAGTTCAGCAGGTGTATATGGAATGCAGTCATGGGCCAAGCACTGCTCTTTGATACCTTAGTGAATAAGACAAAGTGTCTGTCCTCTTGGTGTTTAAATTCTTCAAGGGGGAAATAATAAATAAGTAAAAAATAAATAACCCAAACAGTTACAAAAAATGAAAGGGTATTGAAGAAAAGCATGCGGAAGGGGATGTGATGAAGAAAGGCTGGTTGGGAGATATTGTTTACCTTGGATAGGAGGGTTTGAAAAAGCCTCTCAAAGTAGGTAACATTTAAGCGGAAACCTGACTGATGAGTGGGAACTAGCCTTTTGAAGAGCTGTGAGAACACTCTGGTCAGAAGAAATAGCAGGTGCAAAGTGTTGAAGTCCGGTCACGGTAAAATAACAGAAAGGCTGCTGAAATGTGGGGAAACATTAAGAGAAGAGGTCGGATAGTAGGTAGGCCCTTTAGAACATGCTTAGGAGTTTGGAATAATAGCCAAACATAATATTCTTAGTCAATAAAAAGCCATCTTTTTTTGTTGTTCTTTTATGGGGATCAAACATTTCTTAAAGATTCTGAGGAAAGGGGTGTTAAGACTTGAATTGTGCCCTTCAAAGAAAGGTATGTTGAAATCCTAACCCTTAGTAACCTTTTTTTGGAAATAGGTCCTTTTCAGGGGTAATGTAGGTAAAATAAGGTCATGAGGGTGGGCCCTAATCCCATTTGACTGGTATCCTTATAAAAAGGAGAAATTTGGGCACAGAGATACACAGAAGAAAGAAAGCCATTCGAAGATGGAGGTTTGGAGTGATTTGATTTTGGACTTCTAAATTTCTGTTGTTTTAAGCCACCCAGTTTGTGTTACTTTGTTACAGCAGTGCTAGCACACTAAAAGGGGTAGTGGTAGCATATTGGCTGTGCCCTTGGGAAAGCAGTGACGCATCCTCCCTGGCCTCAGTGACACTTGTATGCTGGGGAGTTCTCTGGTTGCTGTAACATATGACCATATGCTTTATCTATGGATAGAGCCTACTGGTTGAATTACCCTGTACAGAATACCCTAATACTCTATTAGGAAAAGTCCTTTTAGGGATGCTCTGTAAATAGTGGTTTGGAGTAGCAGGAAAATGGAAGCAAGGAGATAAGTTAGAAGCCTGGTAATCTAGGTGAGGGATGATAGTGGTTTGAGCTAGAGAGAGTGGTTATAGGAATGGTAAGAGGTAGTCAGAAGTAGAGCCAGAAGACTTGCTAGTGGATTGGGTTGGGTAAAAGGGAAAGGAAGGAATAAAGGCTGACTCCTAGCTTTGAGGCTTGAGCAGTTGGGTAGATGATTTATTGATAATGAGATGATTGAGAGAATGATTTATCTGGAGATAAGGAATCAAGAGTTATGCTTTGGACATGTTAAGTTTGAGATGCCTATTATTAATCCTGTTGAAGATATTAAGTAATTATCTCAGGAACATTCGGGGTAAAACCTAAATTTTGAGGTGTTTGGATTATAGATAGTCTTTAAATAAGTGAAAGAAACTAATGAGATTGCTTAGAGAGAGAGATTAAAGAAGAGAATAAGGCCCAGGACTGGGCCCTCAGGAACTCTGCTGTGTGGGGGTCTGGTAATGGATGAGAAGTGATGCCATGGACAGCTGGTAAATTGTCAATACTCATTAATGGGATGAACATCCTCTCCTTTAAATGGTAAACCAAATTATACAGAAAAACATGGGAAAGGGATTGGAAATACTTGCTCCCAATGTATCAAATTCTATTTAATAAAACTGTCTCTAAGAACCTTTCCAAATGGAAATCAAGTTTTTGTTTTCAATACATTACAGATGATCAAATCAGGCATATTCTCTATACTTGAAGTTTCCAGAAGGTTATAAAAATGGTGAAATGCTCTGGAGAAATAGATCTTTTTTTTTTAAAGAAACAAAGACTTTGTCAGTTTTCACAATCATTGAGATTTAAGATAAATCAGAACAGTTGAGTTGCATGGTTCCACTTATTCTTCATTTGTATATTCATTAAGAATGAAACTTCTTACCCTAAACGTATGTTAAGGGATTACCTACCTTGGGCCAATTCAGTAAGCTATTAGTTTACATTACTTGAAATTTCCATGCAAGCACAGGAAATTTTGGAGGAGATCAACATTTATCTTGAATGCTAGCAGAAGAACTGGCACCTGTTCATTTTGGCATCTTGAGAAGCCTATTCTGACCGTCCTTTGAGAAGACTTGATTGAACCTATGGAGTCTGTGGATACCACTTAGATAACTAAGCACTGTGCTTGGTTGCTGTCTGAACTGCGAATTGATTGATGTGTTTCTGTCCTTAGGTTTGGCGGGAATTTCCTGACCGGTTGGTGGGTTACCCGGGTCGTCTGCACCTCTGGGACCATGAGATGAATAAGTGGAAGTATGAATCTGAGTGGACTAATGAGGTGTCCATGGTGCTCACAGGGGCAGCTTTTTATCACAAGGTAAGGCAGGGACAGGCTTGTGGCAGGTGATTCTGAGTTGACAAAACTGAGAGTATTATACACGTTTTATTTGGCCCAATTTAATTTTTGCTAAGTTTAGGGAAGGTATTCTACTTAGAGGGCTTAGGAAGGCCATGTTGTATGATATCTTTTAAAAAATAAAGTTATTATTTTTTCTAATTATAAAATAATACATACTCATAATAGAAAATATGTAGAATTCAAAACACTGTATGAGAAGTCACTGGTAGTCGTGTCACTGAAAGATAATCATTATTATTGTGTAATGTTTTTTCCAGTTTGTCTTTAATGTATTTACTTATTCACACATATGCACAGACAGTTGTAAATATTCTCATTAGCCTGCTTTTTGCAATATTTATATTGTGGGTTTTTTCTTGTCATTAATATTTCTTCATAAACAATTTCTTCTTAACATAATTGCTAATAGACCATTTGTTAATATTCCATGAATCATGTATAACTATTCCTTTATCACTGGATATTTAGGTTGTGTCTTTTTTTCTATTTTAGATAATGCTTAACAGTGATGAGTATCCATTTTCATAACTGTTTGTACTTGTTATGATAGAGTTTGTATTATTATGATAGATTCCTAGAAGTAAAATTGTATCAGAGGGAATGAATATTTTAGGGAGGTTTTGATATATATATATATATATTTGTCTGTTGTTCTCAGTATTATTTGTGCCAATTTATACTCCCATTTTTGCCCACAAATTTCTACACTCTTTCATATAAAACTATCTTACCATAACCCCCTTTGATGAAATATATTTTAAAAATATCAAACTTAGCTATTTTGATAAGTGAAAATGGATTATATTGTTTTCGCCTTTATGATTGCTAGTGAGGTTGAAGTTCCTTTTGTGTCTCTTTTTAGCCTTTTTCATTTCCTTACCTGAGAATTGTCCCCTCATGTTTTGGACTCTTTTTTAACTAGGGAGAGATTGAATGGTGTGCATTGGGCTTTGGAATATTCAGTTTGAATGAGAGAGTGCTCCCTGGGATGTATGGTTTAATTAAACAGTAATAATTTGTCCACTGTCAGCCATGGCATAAGGAACTGCTGTCAGGAGAAACCTGTTCAACCCAGCACAGTTACATTCATTTAGCTGTTTTTATGTTGGTGGCTTGTTGTTTTCGTGGCACTGCTGCCTTGATATTTTTTAGGGTTCTAGATCCAGAAATGGGTTTTTGTTCTTAACAACAAATAAATAAATAAGGTTTCTAATTCTTGGGGTTTATGGTAGTAGACAGTGTACATTTTATTTTTTGCCCACAAATTTCTGCACTCTTTCATGTACATAGGTTATGATAATTTGAGAATTGCCTCATTTTCCTTTTACTTTAAAAAGTACATGCCTTTGCAATGTCAGTACATCATTAATTTATTTGTTTCTATTTGCAATCTATGGAAAAAATATAGAAAACAAGGTTGAGCTTGTAGACTCAAGGGGAAGGACTTAGTAAAGATCAGTATGTAGTGTGTCTCTGAACAGTATTTATTAAACACATCATCCATTAATCACTCCAAAGGACTTGTATCCTACAAGGGCTTTATACTCTACCCCTCTTCTGCTTATAGTAGGTGATTTTGAAAAGAATGACAATATTAAAGATGCTTGGTCACCTGACCAATAACATTCTAATACTCCCTTTGCCCTTTCTATTGATACAGCCTTGTAATTAATCTTGTGGGAAAGCTTGTCCTCACACCATGACTAAGTTGCTCTTTATGTATCAGCCACAGAGAGCTGCTATTTGAATGTTTCTTTTTTCTGTTTCACCTGACAGTATTTTAATTACCTGTATACCTACAAAATGCCTGGGGATATCAAGAATTGGGTGGATGCTCATATGAATTGTGAAGACATTGCCATGAATTTCCTGGTAGCTAACGTCACAGGGAAGGCTGTCATCAAGGTAGGAGGCATCCTTGTCCAGCTTTGCCACTAACTTGCTTTGTGATCTTGGGCAAGTCTCTATTTTTCTGAGCCTGAGAAATCTTCATAGCTGTAAATGAAGCATTGGATTAAGTGAACTTTAAGCTTCCTTTTAGCTTTAAGATTCTATGACTGACATTGTCACATTATAAAATTTAACATAGGCTTTGCTGACATATTTTCTTTTTTTATATAGTTTCTTTAGTTATAGTTTTTAACCTCCAGTGTCAGAGGTAAAGGCTATGATGATCAATCTGCAAACTGTATTTTAAGGAATTTTATTTTATTCTCAAAGCAGATTTGGAATCTGCTTGGGTTAAAGAATACAATTTATATCTTTTGTAAGGTAGCTGGTCTTTATTTTTTATAGACTTTGAGAAGATAATTTGTATTATCTAGGTTAGGATAGCAGCCTCCTCTGAGTTTGCTAGAAAAACCATTAGAAGTTTAAGGTTTGAGAGAGTAAGGGAAGAATCAGGGAAGAAGAGTCAGAGGGAGAGGGACTGTTGGATTTTTACCTCCTGATTCAAGAGAATTGCAAAATAATCTGGCATCTTCAAGAACATGGTGCTGTTCATAGCCTTTGCCATTAGCTGTAAGGAGGAGAAAGAGTGCCTGTTGGGACTAAGGTTATGGTGAAAGTCATGGGAAGCTGTATTTCATCGCCCTTATGGCTGCAAGAACAAATGGTGTTTATACAAGGACCTTGGCAGTGAGAAAACAGTCATTAAACAGGAATTAAGGAGCTTGTCATCACCACTTCTTTCCAGTTACGGAAGGCTAAAGCTCTCCAAGCCTTTTTATTGGGCCCTTGTGAGTTCTGCAATTGGCCGAGCCAGACAGAATGGAGATATGGTGAGGTGAAGTGTGTATGTGTGTATGCGGGAGAGCTTGTGCACACATGCATGGAAAGGAGGAGCAGGCATCTCAGTTTACAGAACAGAAACATGCAGAGTGGTGTCACAAGCATGATTTTATTGTCCTTTGTACTGACAGCCAGGTATATTTTTGTGCTCCTCTGGCAGGTAACACCACGAAAGAAATTCAAGTGTCCTGAGTGCACAGCCATTGATGGGCTTTCGCTAGACCAGACACACATGGTAGAGAGGTGAGTGAGCCTCTAACCAAGTCTGCCCCAACCTCTGATCCCCATTTCCTGCCTTGGACCTGTTTATGGTACTTGGTTGGAGATGTAAGGACAGCAGCTGGTAGTCATAGTCACCTCTATTTGCGCTGTGGGAATTGGGTTAGTTCAAGCCCAGGTCACCCAAAGAATTAATTTGGAATGCTACTCATTCAATTTGTAATGGCTGGAAAGGTCTTAAAAATATAGCTGGCCTTAAGCTCCAGAAGCCAGATTCTCCATGTGGACTAAGCAGTTAACTGTCCACAGTCATTTGAGTGGAAGCCAGTTAATTCCAAGGAAACACTGTATTATTTTGCAGGGTAGTATCTCCATGTTACAGTAAATGTTTGATTAGAATTAAACCAAACCCACCTGAGACAAATTTCCTTTGCTGACACTACTAAAACACCTACCAAGAACAGAACTGAAAGCCCAGCTCTTTACATTTGAGAAAGGAGCAGGGCAACTCTGAAAACATTTATTTCAATTCAGTTGATTACTCACCAAACACGCCTTTGTGTGGAATGTAGTACTAGACCTTGTAAGGTGAGTATAAAAGAAGGGGGAGGTGAACGTGTCTTCTCTTAAGACCATTATAGTTTTATAGCAGACCAAGTAGTTCTGACTTGTATCTCAAAGGTTCCTCAACTTTGAATCTCCCGAATCAAACCTTTCTTCTGAAAGGCATCTCCTTACACAAGACAGCAAGCTGTATCAAGGAACCAAGATGTACTCAGAGATGGGTATAGTAGCCTTACACAATGAGTTATCAAGTTCAAGTTTCTACAGGTCTCATATGTATCTGCTTGCAGCATTCATTTCTGAAATATGTCAGCTGCATTAAAATCCTTCAAGGCTGGAGGATTTTTATGCAGAAAACTGTTCTAGTTGACCTGAATTCTTCTATAATGCTTTACTCCTTCTGACTTTTATGTTTTACTATTATTCTCTAAGTAATCTCTTTATCTCTTTTGTATATAAATACTTTACCCAAATGACATGACTTTTACTGACTGACAGTGTGAAATAATATATTATTGTGATTTTGAAAATATATGTCATTGGTATCATAAGTATTACGTAGTCAAAAGCAGTGACATTAACTGTCATAGCTCATTTGGAAGTGACCCAAATTATAGTTCTATTGGAGTACATGAAATTGCTACTTAAACCTATCCCCATTGTCTGTTTATGGGGGGAATTCATATCATTAAGCAACTGGTTATTGATTGGGCTAATTAAATATAGTAGGTTTATATGGTCCAAAAAAGGAATTTTAGGGAGAAAAGTTGACCTGATAATGGCCCTGAAGTTCATCCTAAGGCTAAACAACTCTCCTCTAGCTCCACTGAGATCATAACAAATGAAAAGAGACCTAAAATGCAATGAGAGAGATTTAAGTAGATATAATTATTGTTAAACACTGAAGAATATAACTAAGGGACATGTGGAGGCTTTCTCCTAGGAAGAGGCTTTTGAAAACAGAACAGGCAACTGCCCAGATGTTTTAGGCTTGAATTAGATAATATCAGAGTATAATTAACAACAAACACACACATGAAAATTTAATCCAAAGCTACATATGTGATAACAGCCTTAAGGGAGGCTCAAAGTTTTTAAATTGATCAGAGGGAAGAGAGGTGACTTCTTGCTAGGTTGAGTTTTAGGAAAAATTTTGTAAAGCAGATGGCACCTGAGGTGAACCTTGAAGACCAATAGGATCCCAACCTGTGAAACTGGGCAAGAAGAAGAGATCCTTGGTAGGGGCCTGGATGGCTGCAGGTACCAACCAGCCAAGTTCAGGGTGTATTTTGGCAAGCAGTTAAGAAGTCCGTTTTGGCTGGATCAAAGACCTGAATGTAAGTCATGAAACCATAAAACTCTAAGAAGAAAACATAGGCAAAAATCTCTTGAATATAAACATGAATAACTTTTTCCTGAACACATCTCCTTGGGCAAGGGAAACAAAAGCAAAAATGAACAAGTGGGACTACATCAAACTGAAAAACTTCTGTACAGCAAAGGACACCATCAGTAGAACAAAAAGGCATCATACAGTATGGGGGAATATATTTGTAAATGACTTATCTGACAAGGGATTAACACCCAAAATATATAAAGAACTCACATACCTCAACACCCAAAAAGCAAATAACCTGATTAAAAAATGGGCAGAGGATATGAACAGACACTTCTCCAAAGAAGAAATTCAGATGGCCAACAGACACATGAAAAGATGCTCCTCATCGCTAATTATCAGGGAAATGCAAATTAAAACCACAGTGAGATATCACTTAACACCAGGAGTCAAGGAACAACAAATGCTGGAAAGGATGTGGAGAAAGGGGAACCCTCCTACACTGCTGGTGGGAATGTAAATACCCTTGTGGAAAGCAATATGGAGATTCCTCAAACATCTAAAAATAGAAATACCATTTGACCCAGTAACTCCATTCCTAGGAATTTACCGGAAAAAAAAAAAAAAAACAAGACTGTGTACCCCTATGTTTATTGCAGCACTATTTACAATAGCCAAGCTATGAAAGCAACCTAAGTGTCCATCAGTACATGAATGGATAAAGAAGATGTGGTACATATACACAGTGGAATATTGTTCAGCCATAAGAAGAAAACAAATCCTACCATTTGCAACAACATGGATGGAGCTAGATGGTATTATGCTCAGTGAAATAAACCAGGTAGAGAAAGACAAGTACCAAATGATTTCCCTCATTTGTAGAATATAACAAAAAAGCAAAACTGAAGGAACAAAACAGCAGCAGACTCACAGACTTGAAGAAGGGACCCGCGGTTACCAAAGGGAAGGGGGTGGGGAGGGAGGGAGAAGGGAATTAAGGGGCATAATGCAGGGGGGTCACGGGGAAGGCAGTACAGCACAAAGAAGACAAGTAGTGACTCTATGGCAATCTTACTACACTGATGGACAGTGACTGCAGTGAGGTGTGGAGTGTTCAGGGAGGACTTGGTGATATGAGTGAATGTAGTAACCACAATGCTGCTCATGTGAAACCTTCATAAGATTGTATATCAATGATATCTTAATAAAAATAAATAAATAAATAAGTCCATTTTTGCGATGGTGTAGACTTCTGGCCCATTGATGCCAAACTGCAAAGGGCCTTGAATGCCCATTTAAGGAGCCTGAACTTTTGTATTCAGGGTCTGGGAAGTTACAGAAGGTTTTTGAATAGGGGAGTAGCCTGATCAAAGTATTGTTTTGTAATTAATTTGGAAGTAGTATGTAGAATGGAATGAAGGTGAAGAGACTGAAAAAGAACAGTTAGGACGCTTAAACTAAGTTGAGTGTGGAAAGGGAGGGGCAATTAAATTGCAAGAGTTTTTATTTTTTCAAATGGAGATATGCCAGGACTTGATTTCCATCTGAATAGGAATGGGAAGATTATGGAGAAGAAATTGATAGAGATAACTTTTAGATTTCCAGTCAAGAAGAACAGTAGTACATTTAGCAGTGTAAATAATAGTTAGGAGGAGATGCTGCTTGTAGAGGGGGCATGAATGGTTGTACCTTTAACAGTATAATTAATAAAGACAGGAGGAGATTTAATCATGGGTGAAGTTGGAGAGAAATAAGGATAGGTGATTTGGAGGTCTTGCCCTCTGTATCTGCAGATGTGAATATGGAGCAAGCAGTTGGAAATGTGGAACTTGAACTTTAGAAAGAAGATTAAAATGTAGATAGCTATTTGGAAAACATCTGCGCAGAGATGACAGTTGACTGAAGAAAAGGCAAGGGTAGAACTTGAGAAATTCTGACATTAGGAGACAGAGAGAATCACTGAAACAGAAACAACCACTGGAAAAGCCAAGAGAGAACCAGGATCTACAGAAGCAAGGAAGGAGCAAACAACATGAAGACTGGGAAAAGGTCTTTGAACTCAGTGGTCGTTGGTGACTTTGAAAAAAATAATGTCATAGAGTGATGGGGTGAGGGTTATAGAGTGTAAGTCAGTGGCGAGGATTAGAGTTAGTGAAGTAGACTACCCTTTTGAGAAATACACCGGGAACAGAAGAAAATCAATCTTGAAATCAGTTAAAAACTAGGAGCAAAACTATTTGGATAAAAGATTGAATCACTTACTATTCAAAGAGGCACTTCAGTTGGGAGGCAGGAGGATATGATTCAAGCCATGGATAAACCATGGAGTTATGACTGTATAATTGTTCATTTCTTTATTTTTTTAGTAGCTCCCTTTGCAAATTAAGACCTCATGTTAGGTTTTGTGGTCCAATAAGCTTATTTATTTTTATGTTTGGGGTCTGGGGCACGACATCTCAGTTGTGTAGTTGCATAGCTCTTCCTACCCAGCACCCATTTCCAGGATCTGCTGTTCTTTAAGAACCAGGATTTGTAACTGTTCATTTTGACCAATAACTTCACTAAGGTTAAGGCAGACAATGTTAAGAAAAAATCAGGCCAGTCTTTGTTCAAGTTAGGAGTTTGCCACTTACTACTGTCTGATTTAAGGAAATTGACTTACTTTATCCTGAACTTCAATCTTTTCATCTCCTAAAATAGGTATATTAATATCTATCAAATTACATTGTCCATTCGTGGGTTCAACAAATATTTATTGAGTGTCCTTGTACCAAACACTGTGTTACAGGCTGGGGATAAATGAAGTCATAGTGCATGAAAGCCTAGAGCACAGTGCCCAGCAGGATTAGCTTCCTTCATAATTTCCCCAGCACTAGTCCTAAAGGCTTCTGGTAATTATATATGTTCCGAAGAAAAACAGAAAACCACTAGTGCTTTCTCCCCTTGACCCTTCCAGCACTTCAGAAATAGATGTTAGCAGTTCTTAGCCTGTTCGTATTTCATTAGAAAACCATCCCAGGGGAACAGTTGCTGCTGGCTAGACCCCTGACAGAGCAACTTCGGTGAGCCACCAGCAACCACCAGATTAGTTATCTGCCCTAACCTGTTGCCCACCCCAGTTCCCCTGGGTGAAGAAAAGTAGGAAACACTCAGTGCCTAGCAGGAGCATTAGGGGCCTTTGCCATTCAGAGCAGGCCAGCCACCTCTCCAGTGCCTGCTGTGTGGAGAGAAAGAAGGATTCACTAGACATGGGTTTGCTGGGGGTAGCTATCAACAAGTCAGGCTAGCCTGAGCCCCAGTGGCCTCCTGCCCGTGTCCCGGCCCTGTTGGCAGATCCAGTTACAGAGGAGGCGTTGTCCTCAGTACTCCTCAGGGGGCCATGGAGCCTCCTGCCCTCTGCTGAGAACCATGGTTCTTTAATCCATACTCGATGGTACTTGGGCGTGCATGCGTTTGGCTGGCCAGAGTCTACAGGCATAGTGATTGGGAACTAAAAGAACCTGTACATGTTTATAAGCAGAACAACTGCCAAAGTAAGACCTTGGAGAGATTTGCCTTTGCCTCCGCCTTGACTCCATAGTTTGAGGAGACAGAAGCCATTGTCCAGAACTTGCTCCATACCATTTTGTTGGAACTCCTCAGTCTTTTCCCCAGTCTCCCCTCACTTTGGAACCTAGGACTGCCGCCACCTCAGTCTCAAAAGACTACCCTTACCTGCGAGTTAGGGTAATGTGATGAGAAGAGGAAAGGCTATATTGCCTGTGCAGACCTAGGTTTCAGATCCAGCCCCACCAATTTCTAGCTCTGGGTCCTTGGGCAACTCACTTAACCTCTCTCAGCCTTAATTTCTCAACCCATAACAGGAAGCTACTATAAACCAACCCTTGGGTGTATAGAGGGGAATACTTTAAGGAATCAATGAAAGCATGTATGTAAATTATCTGGTACATAATAGGTGCTCAGCAGTTGTTAATTTCCAGCCCCTCTCCTTGGACCCTTCCTCTTGGAATTATGTTAATAAATAAATACATTTGTATCATCTCATAATTAAGACTTTATTTAGCCTCAGAAGCCAGAATGCCTAGGTTTGGCTCTGCTCCAAACCAGTTATTTGACCTTTGGACATACTGCTTAGCCTCTCTGTATCTCAGTCTTCTCAGTGTAAAATGAAAACAACAGTAGGACCTACCACGTAGGGTTGTGTGAGGATGAAGTGGGTTATTAACACATGTAAAGCACTTTTGACATCACCTGGAACATATAATAAATATTAGTTGTTTATTTGTGATGATGGACACCATGATGCTCTTATTTAGAAGAGCTCAAAATGAAATAGTTACACATTTTCTTAGAAACATAATGACCAAGAGAAAAGATTGATAATGACCGCTTCTTTATTAATTGGTTTCTTTCTAAAGCTCAAAAGACTAGAATAAAAACTTGTTAAACTGAAATAATTTGAAACGAGGATTATGTATTTCTGAGAACGGAAGAGACTTCTGGTCTGTGTTTTGAAATTAAGCTCCTTCTTGGTAACTGGTTCTGCCCCTGGTTAGTTTGTTCTTGTTGTTGCTCTTGGTGCCATGGGCCTGACTGAGGAAAGAGTACTCACCTTCCTGAAATCTATCCTTGAGGTCCCCTTAACTTCAAAAGTGGTGTTTATAGGCTTGCTTTTCCCCTCTGGTCTGAAGCTGAGGTGTCCTCATTACCCAGCTGTCACACCCAGTTGGCCTGATTCGCCAGAACCATTTCCCACTGACATACCTGACCTGCTCACCTCTGAGGGGGTCACTCACCAGGCTCAGGGGGTGCAGTGCAGGTAAGGAAACAGGGTTTTCCCCGCCTCCAGCAGTGCTGGGCTGTTCTGTCACTGGGTTGGCCATCACTGCTCATTTTAACATGGGAATGGCTAAAATTATGAAAGCTGTCCTATGTGAACCTCAGCTTTCATAGAAGAGTTTGTGGAAGTTGGCTGAAAATTCCTAGAGATTGCCACTTATAGGCCCTCAGTAAATGTGGGTTGAATCAAGCATGCATTGTTTAAATTGAGATCCACTGCCCCATTATCTTCTTTTGGCTTCCATCACTCAATGTGTAAGATGCTCTCTTCTGCCTCTTAAGCTTCAGTAAGTTTAAGTTCAGATCCAAGTGGCTTTTTCCTTGTCACCCTTTGTCTCTGTTTAGCTGGCAGAGATTGGGTTAAGAATTGTTGGCCGCTAATCCACCTTGGTTTGAGGCCTGCCTGTACTGAGCTGGAAGAATGACTGGAATTTGAGGGGGAGGGGTAAAGATATCTTGACCTCTGCAGGTCCATGGCCTCCACACAGCATCTCCCATTCACTTTCTCCCACTGAACTAACAGAGGGTCCCAGATCACTTCTTTTAGCCACACCTTCCCAACCTTTTCAAGAACCAGGGGCCAGACTGGGGATGCCTGGGTTTCTTTTGTTAATGTTGACTATTACGTCTTTTGCTCTTATCGCTCAGCCTCTTGAACATTTTCTGTTTTTTCCCCACCATCACTCTCATCTCTCAATTGCCCTCCCCGCTCCCCAAACCCCACAGGTCTGAGTGCATCAACAAATTTGCTTCAGTCTTTGGTACAATGCCTCTTAAGGTGGTGGAGCACCGAGCTGATCCTGTCCTGTACAAAGACGACTTTCCTGAGAAACTAAAGAGCTTCCCCAACATTGGCAGCTTATGAAACATGCCATCGGTGGAGGTTTGAACATTAAGCTTAGACAAAGGAAGAGAACACAGCCTCTCCAGCACTCTAATATCAGATGGGGGACTTCAGAGTGGAAGACTGACATGTTGGACAAGGCATACACCCAGCTAACCTACTTGTTCAAGAACAGGAACCTAGAGAGAGTATCTAAGCACCCTGAGCTGTGCATCCTCTGCTCTAGTGTTTCTTACGATGTCTGATGGGTTCTTTGTGAAAATGCCAAATGGAATTCTTTGTGGCATGTTCCAGGTTTAAGTCCAGCTCAAGCTCCCTTTGTTTGCAGTTCCAATATGACAGTCTGAAAGGAAACTTCACTGACTAAGACTGCTGAGAAGCCCATTTTAGGTCTGGGGAATAGCATGAAAGGTACCTGTATCTCACTTTTAGTTATTTCAAATCAGTGAGTTCTTTGGAGGAAAAGCCAAGTCCAGATTTGGTGCAAAATCCAAGCATCTTAGTGGTATTTAACCTGTGCCTTGGGGTCTCGGGCCCTGGGCTCATGCAGAGGAAGAGCACTGACTGCTGAGTTGGGATTCTATAAGTTCCATGAACTATTCCTCTTTTGTTTGGCTTTTTGATATGATTAAAATTGTTTTTTATTCCTTCTTATACTATGTCTTAAATACTGTTTATTGATAATCCAAAGACCTGTCTTTCTGTTTTTGTATATTTGACTGTATCTTCTGGCCGTAACTCCAGCCTACTGCCCGCGTCTGGGGACATAAAGTCAGGAGGACTGTCTGGTGCCATGTGCATCATCGAGCAGAGAAAGATCCCCAAACAAGCAGAAGAGATGTCTCCCTAAACCTCCAAAAAAATCTGTTTGCTTCTGGATTAGATCCAGTCAATCTTCCACAGGTATTCTTTGGGATAAACCGAGGGCTTCTAATAGTCATGCACGGAGTTGCCACAGCTAGTGCCGTGTTGTGAAAGTTGAGGGAATTGTAACCCCAACCCAAGAGGACGCCAAAATTTCCCTCATCCTTTTGGTATAAAACTTAATGTAAGCCAGGGAGGTTCTGGCTAATGTTAAATGCCATTATAACAACTGCTTTGCAATAGCTGCTGGTATATTTAAATCATTAAATTTTAGCATTTAGTAATACTGCACATGTGTGAATTATACCGCTTTAAGCCCCGTTGATGAACAAATCTACTCTGGCAAATGTTAGATGTTATGGATTTGAAACAGATTTATCTGGCTCTAATATTAAGATTAGCCACAGTTTGGGCTTTAGCCATAACATATGTCCCCAGAACACAAAATACATAACAATTTGCTTGGAATATGGATATAATTACTGAAACCTAGTTGTGTGCCACTCGAAGTCACTAATATACCACCCATTGTTCTGTAGAGTGACAGGAAGGTGAGCAGTGATTATGCTATAGTTTTTAAACTTCTAGTTTTAACAAGAGTCCTTTCAGACACGTTCCCAACGACTTTGAGAGGTCAAAGAAACCTTTCAGAGGTAGGAAAGTTGAAAGTGGAAATCGTGAGAGTTTCATCTTCTTTCATATCAAGGAGTGATAGAATTGTGGATTGTTACTGGTGGAAAGGACAAGGTACCATCTCATCCAGGCCATTCATTTTGCAGATGCAGACACTGACACTGTGATTTGTTCCATGGTGCAACTGCATGCCCATGTACTTCATAAATACTTCCAGTCCGGATAACTGTGCACTAGTCAATAAGGGGTGTGGGAGGGCACTCTTGTCTCATAGTCATAGTCCTGGGCATGGTATGGTAGAAACCAAGACAATGTCCCCTAGATAACAATTGCTGACACAGACAGGACCTCTAACTTTTCCAGGGCTTCTCTAGCTTGATTTCCAAGATTTGGGGGAGGGGGAGGGAAGAACCTTACATGTAAATTCCTATTAAAAGCCAAAACCTGTGCTAACATTGTGTGTGTGTCATATCACCCTCAGCATTGTTCCCTTAGCCTAGCTTCTTCAAACAGCTCTGTTCTTTCTCATATCACTGAACACACTACCTTAGTGGCTGGTTTCTGATCCACTCTCCCTTGCAAAGGATAAAGTTTTCTTTTTTCTTTTTTAACCTTGTTAGCACTTTGATTTTGGAAGAGGAATACTTCAGTCTAAGATTACTGGGAAACCCAGGGGGCTGTGTTAGTGTGACTTTATCACCTTCTGAGTAGTCATTGACTTCCAAGAGAATTAAAACTCCATTAAAGTAACTCACTACCCCCAGAAATATTGGGGGTTATATCTTGCAACATGGCATGAAATAATTTGTAGAATGAGTTTTATACTGTAGGCACTTAGACCTCGAAGTCTCTAGCCTATGTACAGACAGGTGGTGTAGGTCACAAGGAGAAATTCAAGACAGGAATGTAGCAAGTGAACTTTATTCATGGATTCAGACTCCACCCCCTTATTCGTATAATTCTGAGCTGTTCATCAGCAAGCCTCACCCATAAGCTTGGGTTGGGATCATCTGCCCTTGAGATGCCACAGAGCCTGGTTTCAGAAGCGGAACAGTAATGCTAATTGAAATGTCATGTTCTGGCCTACAGCAGACAACAGCTGGTTTCAGATTAAGAAATCTTTTTTAAGAAATTGTATCCTATTGGCCTATATAGAAGATGAACCTGAGCTGGCCCTGGCCCTGGCCCAGTGTGTGTACTAAGTCACTTGCCTTTGTCCCCAGGGACCTAATTGGGATGAGCTGGCTAGGAATGCCGAAGTTGGAAAAGCTTTCTTGCTGATTAACCTTAGATAGCTTTTAATAGTTTTATCTTACATGTTTTTACCAAGCCACACACATTTTAGGGAAAATGTTTAGGGAAAACCTCTTTCTCTGGAAAATGAAAAGAGGAAAAGCAGCTTTGTTCTCAGAATCTGATTCTTTCCTGCAAATGATACTATACTGTCTCCTTTTATTCAGTGTCATAAAGCTCAAAACTGTGACTACTCTGGCTTTTCTGCCAGCCTTATGTACTTCCAGCTGTGGTTCCAACTTGTGTCTTTTAGGGGCCAGTTTTCCTGCCTTTGTAAAAAACTGACCATCATATTGTCTTGTGCTGACCAGGACAAGGAGCTGGAGAGAGGCAAGGTGCCTCTTTGCTCTCATTCACTGAAGGAGTTGCTAAGAATTCCGTGACCCCAGCTGCTTCCTAAGATGGTAGTCTCTGACTGAATGGCCTTACCATTAAAAGATAACAGGCTTCTAGCCATGAGTTCTGAATACGTGATTGCTGGGTTAAAATCCAGACACTTGAATGGTAAAATTAAGTAGATGAAGCAGAGACCAGGCTTGGGATGTAGTTCAGCTTCAGAGAGACCTTTAAGCACTTTGCTGCAACCAGAAGATCGCATGGCAACACTGCCGAGAGAGGAAAGTTTTGGGTGTTGAAGGTTTCCCATCAGCCACCTATCCTGAGCCTGGTGGGTTTTCTTTGCTTTGGGGACAGTAGCTTCTTTTTGGATAGACTGTTTTTTTCCATTTCTCTTGGCCCAGGTAGTCTTCTGTTGCAGCAAAAGAAGTCATAGTAGACTGTTCTCCATAGTAGACTGATCCTATCTGGCAAGACAGAAAATGCTAACCTGGCCCCAGGCCTCTTCAGCCACTTCCTGAGGAGCAGTCTGGCAGGAGTGCAACCATGTTGGCAGGCAGCTGCCATGCTGGAAGACTTTGGAAGCAACTTAAGCTTTCCACTGCAGGGCCTGCAGGCACTTGAAACCTGTAGGGCCTATCTACTCACCTCACCCCAGAGCTCCATTCCAAGCTCTGGGGCTCCTGTCCTAGGCCAGTGTTTGGTAGTCACTGTTTTCTGCTTCTGAGTAAAATCAGGGACATCTTTGGCCCTATTTTGGGAGCCATGCAAGGTCTGACAATGTGAACGGGCTTCACTGAGCTACTCATGGCAGAGGAAAGCCAGGCAGGCAGGACTCCACTCTTAATTTTAAGGTTTTGCCCTCTCTTTAGGTGGAGAGCATTCTAAGCTCTGTAAGTATTCTCACCTCTCTTCCACCTCCAGTAAATGGACTACCAGAGATCCCAGCATCAGCCTTTGTGACTTCCAGGTTCCCAGGGAGTGGCTTTGGGTCTGAACAGGCAACTTTGTGCCATGGCTTTTTAATCTCAGGCTCATCATTGCTGGCAACACAGGGAAGAAGACTGGGCAGAATTTGGCCCCCTCTCCCAGGTTTCCAGGCCTATTTCCCTTTCAAGAAATAGTTGAGTCACCAGCATCTGTGTCTGGCATTTTGTTCCCACAAATTCATGACCTTTACAGGGCAGACGTTTTTCCTTTCCTCTGCTCCCAACTGCTTAGGCCCCTGCTTGCATTTCTTCCCAGTTTCTCTGAAGGGGAACACTGCTGTCAGGCAGAAGAAAAAGAAAGGGAAGGATGCTTGGGTGACTCTAGAGAGGGACCAGGCAGCTGCATCTGCTAGAGGTTTCCTCAGCACGGGGCACCATCTCATCTACTCCCTCTTAGGAGCTGCACGTCGGAGGAGAGCTGCCTACAGAGCAGGGCATGGAATCCATATGTCCTAGACCCAAACCACCAGTCCCTCATGCCACCATAGAGAGCTTTCCCTTTGGAATATATCTATCTGGGCTTCTATTTATAGCCACCAACTTACATCATCAGGTACTATGCCTAAGACTAAACTCAAGGAACATCTGCTTTTCTGGTAATCAGCTGAAAAACAGCCAACTGGTCCAAGTGAGGGAAGAGAACATTGATTCAGTCATTTAATTTTTCTAATTGTTCATTCATTCATCAAAATATACTCTTTGCCTGATCCAGTGCTAGGTCCAGGAGAGAGAGAGTTGAATAAAACACCAGCCTGATCTCATGGCACTCCAGTTTTCATGGGTATTCTTGAACCCATCAGTGGCCTAGGAGTCTATGCACATACATTCTAGTCCCAACTGTGCATGAGTATTCTTTTCACTCCATCTAATCTGGTGCCCAGAGGATGTAAGGACTTTTTAATTTCTTCTTCTCATAGCACCTTCCCTTGAGGTGAACGCTGGATTTCCCTTGGCCTTAAGGGAGTAGTCCACTTCCATGCCTTAGTTTCCTCAACCAGAAATTGGAGATAGAGCTCTTAGGCCTGGGTCGGTGAGGAAGAATGATGCATTGGATCTCTTCCCCTTTCTTTAACTAGGGCCCTATAACCAAATTATATCTGGTGATGCTGGCAGCCAGCCCTCTTCCGGCCCCTATTTCTACTCACCCTGTTGCCAGAGAGCTTGGGGGTCTGGATCCTATCTGGCCCCGTCAGGGTGGATTACCAAATGAGCAGTTCTTTTGCTCCAGTCCCTTTCCTGTGCTATAAATAAGCCCCATGTTTATTTTCTTATGTTATTGAAATGAGCACTTGGGATTTGAGCCTCTTGACGAGTCCAGAGAGCGTCCATCCGGCGCTTGGTGAGGGCCCTGCATGGCTGGCTGCTGTCTGAAGCTATTTGGAATCCTCCCACTGTGTTTTGGATGTGGCTTAATTTCAATAGCAAGGGCTGTATGCAGCCCTGTATCTGCTGATTTTCAGGTTTCAGCTTTCTGCCAACTTCATTGCCTGCTTAGAAGTGAAGCGGTGTTTCTCATTAAGGGATAACAGCCACAATTGAGGTAATTAACAAAAATTGTGCATTTGGTGGCAGCAGCTCCCATAGGATTTCCAATAGTCTTTCTCCAGTAGATCCTGAGGGGCTTACCTTCATCTCCTCCCTTCTGCCTGCCCTGTGCCCAATCTCTATTCTTGTTATCTGGATATAGTCTCAATAATTTCCTAACAGCCTTGTTCTTGTCACCAGTTTGGTTTGATGTATTGACAACTTGGCCAG
The DNA here is from genome assembly GCF_030020395.1 of Manis pentadactyla. Lineage (NCBI taxonomy): Eukaryota > Metazoa > Chordata > Mammalia > Pholidota > Manidae > Manis > Manis pentadactyla. The sequence goes on from NC_080027.1 coordinate 84,239,723, forward strand.
ATGAGGGTTCCGTTAACTCCATCTTCTCCAATGCATGGCAGATGCAAGGTTTTGGTTTTTTTTCTTTTTTTCTCTTCTCATAGCATCTTCCAGTTGCCAGTACCTTGGCCCTTCTTTAGAAGTTAGAAGGGTGAATGTCCATTCATAACAGATTAATGCTCCTTTTAGTCCCATGGCTGCACCATCTCAGTGGAGAGGGTGATGTAGGACAGTGTTGAGATCAAAAGGAAACATCTGGCGGCTCAACACAGTGTTTTACAGGCTGTGTGGATGTCTGGAACTAGGACCTATCCTGAGGAGAAAGGATTTCTGGCTCCTTTAACCTTTGACAACACATCAAAAGTATCCAGTGAGACTATAAGCAGGACACAGAACTTGGGCTAAAGATCATTATCTCCTTCTCAAGATGGATTAATCTGGCAAGTCACTCAGTAGAGAAATCTTTCTGTGGCTACAACCTGAATCTGAAGTCTGTTAATGGAGAAGTGCATCTAACAACCAGATTGAATTCACTTTCAGAGAAGGGATCAGGAGAAAGTAAATTTTCACTCAAAAGTTTTCAGTCTGTAATCTCCTAAAGTTTCTTTTCCCTTAAAAATTAAAACAGCCTGACATGATGGATTCATTCAGTTAATAAATATTTATGAGCACTCACTATGTCCAGGTACTACTCTTAGTGTGAAGATGCTACACTGAACAGAGTACCTGCTCTCATCAAACTTCCTTCCTGAGAAGGAAGACAACCAAAAGAAGTAAATGAATATCATTGCAAATGAAGAAAATAAAGCAGAGTAAGAGGAGGTAGTGACTTGGGTGTAGGAGGTATTTAGATGGGTTGGTCAGAAGTGACATTTAAGCACAAATCTAAATGTTGAGAGAGTGAACCATGATGATAGGAGGCAGAGAGAGGAGCTAAGGTCCTACACAGAAACAAGCTCAGCTTGTTTTAAGAAAAGCAAGAACTATGTATTGAGTGTGGAGAGCATGGCAGAAATGATGCCAGAAAAGTGGGCCAGGGCCAAATTGTGTTAGGCTCATGTAGGCAAAAAGGATTCTACATTTTTATAGGGTGTGATGGGAAGACACTGGAAGTTTTTAAGCAGAGGAGTGATAATCTGAATGGTATTTTTTAAAAGATCATTTCATCTACTGTGTGGAGAATAGGCTATAGGGTTCAAGAAAGAAAGAAAGGAAATCAGGAGGCTCTTTTGGGAAGCCGAGTAAGAGAGGATGGTGGCTTAGTTAGACTAGGATGGTAGCAGCACAGGTGTCAGAACTTATATTGGGAGTAGTGTCCATTGGACTTACTGATAATTGAATATATGTGAAAATAATAGAGAATTCACAGCTAATTCCTAGGGTTTCGTCCAAAGTAGCTGAGTGATACCACTAACTAAAGTGTGGCAGACTGGGCAAGGGTGAGGGCAGGGAAGTGTTGAGAGAGAAAATCAAGAGCACTACTTTAGACATGCTAAGTTTGCAATGTCTTTTGGACCTCTCAAGGGGCAGTGTCATTGAAGCAGTTCAATAGAGCTCAGGGGAAAAGACTGAACAGATGGGATTCAAAACCATAGGACTAGATGAGATTACCCAGAGATACAATATAGATAGAGAAGAGGAAAGGACTGTAGCCTGATTACTGTGCTTACTCTAACATTTACAAGTAGAGAAGAAAGGAGGAACCAGAAAAGGAGACTGAGGAGTTGCTAGTGAGGAAGAAAACCAGGAAGATATCTGTAAAATAGGCTGTGATTAAAGTTAAAGATGCACATTATAGACCCTAGAGCAACCATTAAAAACATTTTTTAAAGAGGTGTAGCTAATAAGTCAGTACTGGAGATGAAATACTAAAAAAATAATAATAGGAAGGCAAGAGAAGAAGAAAGAGTAAACAACAGACATGACGAATAAAGAGAGTAGACTTAAACCTAAACATATCAATAGTTACAGTAGATGTAAATGTCTAAACATTCTAACTAAAGGGCAGAGGTTATCATTCTTAATCAAACAGTATGAATAATTACTATCTACAAGGAAAACACTAAAAGGGTAGAAAAAGATACACTAGACAAACATGAATCATAAGAAAATGGGAGTGATTATATCAATAAAGGATAAAGTAAACTTCAAAACAGGAATACTGCCATGGAGAAAGGAATATTTTGTAATGATTAAGGAGTCAATTCATCAAGAAGACAGAACAGATAATCCTAAATTTGTAGGACTGAATAACAGTGCTTCAAAATATATAAAGCAAAAGCTAACAACTGAAAGCAAACTAGAAAGTCCACAGTTATATTTGGATGTTTAAACACTTCTCTCTTGGTAATTGACAGAACAAGTTGATAGAAAAGCCAGAAAGGTACAGGTGTTCTGAGTAACACTATCAGCCACATTAACTTAATTGCTTCATACAATAACACATTCTTCTCAAGTGCATATGCAACATTCACAATTGTGTTCCACAATATATAAAATAATTCTTAATTTTAGAGGAAATAACAAAAAAATATGTTTTCTCTTCACAATAGAAGTCAATAACAGATATCTGAGTAATTCCTCAGTAGTTGGAAATTAAGTAACATACTTCTAAAAAATGGATGGATTAATAAGGACACAAAGAAAATTAGAAAATATTTTGGGCTGAATGAAAATGCAAACACATTGTATCTCAATGTGTGGGGTGGAATTTTAGGAGATCTTTAGCTTGAAGTGCTTGTATTAGAAAACAAATCAATTATCTAAGCTACTACCTTAAGAAAGTTGAGAAAAAAGAGAAAATTAAATCCAAAGTAAGTCAAACAAGGAATAAAAAGATAAGATTGGGAAATCAACAAAATAATGGGGGAAAATCAAAGAAAAACTGGTTCTTTGAAAAGATTAGTAACTTTAGATCAAAGCTCTAGACTGTTCAAGGAAAAAAAAGAAGATATAAATTACCAGTATCAGGAATCAAAGGGGGCATTCGTACAGATTCCAAAAACATTAACGGGAATGCATATGAACAACTTTATACTATTAAATTCTGTAAGCTAGATGAAATTGACAAAATACTTGAAAGATGCAATATGATAAAACTGCCTCAAGAAGAAATAGAAAATATGAATAGCTCTGTATCTGTTAAAGCAATCAAATCCCTAATTTAAAACTTCCTGCAAAAAAAAAGTCCACATAGTTTTACTGGCAGATTCTATTAAATGATTAAGGAAGAAATAATATCAATCTTATACAAATACCTTTCAGAAAGCAGAAGAGGAAGAAATATGTCCTAACTCACTTTAGGTGTCTGTTATTACCCTGATACCAAAGCCAGAGAAAAACATTACAAGAAACCTGCAGACTGGTAGCCTTCTTGAACATAGACACAGAATTGTTATGAACTATTAGCAAATTGAATCCATCAACACACAAAAAGGATTAACAGAATAAAAGAATAACCATATAATTATCTCAATAGATATAGAAAAGACATTTGAAAAAATTCGGCTCCCATTCATTTATGTTAAAAGAAAAAAAACATACATCCACAAAAGACTTGTACACAAATGTTAATAGAAGCTTTATTTATAATAGCCCAAACTGGAAACAACTCAGAATGTTCAACAACAGGTGACTAGATAGACAAATTGTGAAATATTCATACAATGGAATACAGCTAAGCAATAAAAATAGCAAAGTACTAAGACGCACAACATGGGTAAGTTTCCAAAATAGATGAGCAAAGGAAGGCAGACTCATAAAGAGTGCATACTGTACATACATACTGTGTGTATACAATATGTACTCTTACATATATAAATATATTTCACCTGTATGGGGTTTTACAACAGGCAAAACAAGAGTGGCATAAAGTAGGTGAGCAGTTGCCTGGGAGTAGGATTGACTGGGAGGAGGCACAGGGAATTTTTGGGGTGAGGGGAATGTTCTCTGTTTTGATTGTGATGGTTACATATGTGTGTGTGTATAGATATATAGATCTGTATTTGTCCAAACTCATCCAACTCTACACTTACAATTCATGCATTTTAAGTTATATAAATTTTACTTCAGTAAAGATGATTTTAAATGGTTAAAACCTGTCCTCTTTCAAAGTTCCTTGGTTTTGTCATAGACTGGTATCCTTTTTTCCTCCTTAACCTGGGTGTTTGCTCAGGGCTTCAGGGTCTAGGCTGCCTCCAGTCCCATTGCCTCCATTTAGTGTTTTCTGTTGTGTTCTTGATGTGGAATGCAGACTTGCCGCCCTCCAGCTGCCATTTATTCACTCCTTGCTTGATGCTCTGCCAGGTGCAACAGGTTAAGTAAGTGACAAAAGATACCCTTACCTTCCTCAAGGATCTTACAGTGGAATTAATAAATACAGGAGCTAAGTCTCTTATAGTCCTGTCTACTGCATGGGAGAGTGAACAATAAAGGGTGAATTGCACACATTCCCTGCTGGGAGAGTGTGATCACTTCTGACTTGGTGAAGGAGGTGACACTTGGGCAAATTAATAGGTGGAGATGGGCAAAGGGGTGTGTTGGGAGGTTTCTGCAGGCAGGCATTGTGACCTGAGGGGAGTGAGAGGGGACAAGGAGACGGGAAAGTGTAATGGATGTCCTGGGTTTGCAGGAGCACCGAGTCCAGGTTGCACACTAGAAACAGTGAAGCTGGATAGGAGTTCAGGGCTAAGTAAAAGAGCTGAGGTGTCTGACTGTAAGCAGTGTGAAGACTTTCAGATGACTGTTCTGATTAGGGGTGTGATCAGAGCTGGTCTTTGGCCTCAGTATTGCTGGTGGAGTAGAGCAGGGAAGGCCTAGGAATGGGAGGTAATCAGTAGCCTAGGTAGAAAGTGAGAAGGCCCTGAACGGAGTGGTTGCTGGGCCCACATGAGAATTGGCTGTGATCTGCTGACATTCTCTGGGATGTGGGAATGGGAAGAGAAGAGCAGCTGCTTGTCTATTTCTGCACCTTCCTCTCACACATATAACACATGCCATCCACCCTGCTTGTTACAGACTTAGTTGTGTCTCCCCACAAAATTCATTTATTGAAACCCTCATCCTCATTGTGACTGGGGATAGGGCCTCTTAAGAAGTAATAAAGGTTAAGTGAAGTCATAAGGTCTGGTGTCCTTATACGAAAAGGAAGAGCCATTAGAGCTTGTTCTTCCTGCACAAGCACAGGGGAAAGGCCATGTGAGGACACGGTGAGATGAGGGAGAGAGGCCTCACTAGAGACCAAAGCTGCCAGCACCTTGATCATGGACTTCTAGCCTCCAGCACTGTGAGAAAATCAGTATTATTTAAGCCACCCAGTGTGCAGTAGTTTGTTAAAGCAGCCTGAGCAGACTAATACACTGCTCCCCACGGATCCCATGCTGCCACCCGTGGCCAATCCCATAAGTATAATATTGGAGGTTCCCAGTGCTTCCCTATATGTACCACACATTGAGAAGCAGTACCCCAGCCTTTGGCTTCCTGCCCTTACCTACTTTGATGGAATCCAACCTGCGTGGCCCTTCCCACCCAGAGCGCATAATGTCTCCTGTCTGTATAGCCCTTCACTATTTTCAAATGTTTTTAATTCTTTTGGACATAACCACTTTGTGAGATAAACAGTAAAGAGTTGGTTATCCCCATTTTACAGATAAAGAAATTGAATGAGAATTTTAGTGGTTTGCCTAAGATAACTGGGCCAATAAGTTACAAAGTCAGGCACCACCCAGTTCTTACTGTTCCACCTAGGTCTCCTGACTCTCACTTCACGTGGCTTCCTGGCCCGTGCTTTTCCATGCTCTCATCTGAACGGCTTTCTGTCCAGACACATCCCAGAGAGGAGATCTGGGCTGCCTTTGTGTTTCATCCTCCATCAGGCCCTTACCTCTTCCCTTATCTGCCCAACACACACACTCATTTTCATTCTCTCTCCACAGTGTAGCTTGGCCTTAATGTCATAGCGATAGGGAGCTCCTCCCCTTCCCACAGAACCTGGAAATCAGATCCTTTGTGGGTAGAGGACAGAGAAGCGATGGGAAGAGGGAGGATCTCTTTTGGGTGTGAAGCAACCAAAAGAGAAATCCCAGGAGGTGTGGCAAGAGTAGTGCAGCCTCTGCCCATCTGAAACAGCCTTGACCAGGGCCCCAGCGAGGTCGCATGCAGGCCCCACAGTGGATTTGTTCCCAGCTAGTTAAAGCAACACCTTAACACATGGTGTGCACATGGTCATACAATGAAGCTCCTTTCGGATGTTTGCCCTTCCTCAAGCCTGTTGGTCTGTGTTGAGCTGAAAAAACTGTGGAATCACAGAATTCCTGGGAAAATATCAGCTCTCTCATCCATTGTCTCTGGAGCTAGCATGCCTCTTCTCACTTCTGAGCACACCGACAGTTTGCAGTCAGCCCCATCTTAGGGAGCTAGCTGTGGTGGAAGCCTGCTGTCCCTTAGCTTCTGAGTGTGCCCATGTGGGCCTGTAGGAAAAAGACTGCCACTACTGAGCACCCGCTCCCCACCAGCCCCAGGGAGGGTTGCTGATGAATGCTCCAGCCAGCTCAGGGGCTACTCTTCCTTGTAGCAAGACCTGAGACAATGGGGTTGGTGAGAAACTGAAGGTTTCTGCTGGGGCTGGAAAGCAGCTATCTGCAAATGGCCCCTGAGTTGGGGTGGGTGTGTGGAGGGCTTAGGGGCATGAGGACTATGCAGGGTCATTGAGGCAGAAAGCAGGGTTGGAGCCCAAGACAAAGTGGAAAAGCTCTGAGATGAGCATCTCAGACACAAGGCCTCTCGGGTCCTCTTGGGGATCTGGCTATGTGCTGGAAGTGATCTTCCTGTCCTGACATGGCCGGTCACGGATGCACACAGCCCTGGAGGAACAGGGTGGGCAGGGTCCACGGCCAAGCAGAGGCTCCAAGCTTACTGCTAGGGGATCTCTACTGGCCTGAGCCAGCTTCTGGCTTTCTCTAACATGAATCCCTGAGTCCTCTCTGACCTTCCTCTTACCATCCTGAACCAAAAAGCATCTCCCCATTCCCACCTTCCCATTCATTCACTCAGTTACTCAAGTGAGCACTTATTTTCTGAGGCATGTAGGTGTGAACAGAACCAGCCCATCTCCTCCTGGGGCCTTTTAGGCATGTAGGGCAGTCAGGCAGGTAAACAGGTAACTTAGATAGTATTATGTGCTGACATAATATTATGAACAGTTCTGTGGGACACAGAAGGGGCAGCAATTGACCAGGGGGTGAAGCTGGGGAAGGGGCATGGAGTCAAGCAAGAACTTAGCAAGGACGTTGTCATTTGGAAGAAGCCTCAGAAAATGAACAGTTCTCCTGGTGCAGGGGGCAAGCGAGTGGGTACAGGCATTCTAAGCAGACAGATGGCAAGTCCAGTAATGTGATCAAGTGGAAGACTCAAGATGGTTTAGGAAGTGATCAGTGCTCCTGGCCACCACTGATGGGCTGAGCCACCATCAGTATTTGAGGAAGCCCAGCTGGCCTTGTCCTCCCAGAGACTCTACTTGAAGCTGAGTCACCATGGAGGCCTACAGGACCTTATCAAGCCCTCCTCCAGTCTGGCAGTAGCATTCATCTGGACTTGGGGGCATTGGGGTTGCTCAGAGCCCACAGACAAGAGCAGGGGCACAGGGCAGACAGCATCCCATGCACAAGGTGTTTCCCCCTCTCCTCTTCGGCTCCTGCCCCAGGACTTGACAGTGTCTTGGAATGGGGAATCAGGTGCTACCATGATACCAAGCCCTAAGAGATGAGAGGGGTCATTTTTTAAAAATTAAAGTATCATTGATATCCAATCTTATGATGGTTTCACATGAATAACATTGTGGTTTCAACATTCACCTATATTATCAAGTGAGAGGGGTCATTTTAAAACACTAGTAGCCAGCCCAGGACAACCTAAAACCCAGCTGGGCCTCTACTGAATTGAACTTACTGCCCCACTGGTACCAAATCTGAGATGTGGCTCCAGGAAAGGAACATTTGAAGAATTGGAAAGAGCGGATGAAAGGAGATTCTTATCAGACCCACAGCTGGTAGCTGGAGGGAGATATCTTTCTTTTGGGAATAATCATCATCCTTTATTTTGTCCATTGTGCCACATCAGCTTACAAAAGCCCATGCATGTGTGCTATCCATATAATCTTCCCCCCAAGTTGGTAAACTAGTCAGAGACAGGCTTTACTCCCCTTATGTGAACTGAGCAACAGGTGATTCAGTAGATAAAGATGACTCCCCACCCCACACAGTGGTCCCATGGAGGCTGACTGCCTCTTCCATGAGTTACCCTCATGCCGGAAAGCCAAGAAGCACCTATTCTGTAGCAGAACCTGGGCCCCTCCCTGCTTCATGATTTGCTTTGGAGTTTTGCTTTAAAGGCCATGTGGTTATACCTCCTGTAAGTTCCATTGGTCAATTAAGTAGCAGAGGCAGGACTGGGCCTGCCTCCCTTGGAGGCTCATCCTGTGCTTGGTGCCAAGCAGCCAGGCCTTCCTACCCAGGACCTCCATGTCCTGGCTGTCCCTTGCTTTTGGAACAGCCCAAGGAAGCACAGACTGGTGTTCAGTGACAAGGAGGGCCTGGCCATTCCCGCGGTGAAGACCTGGAGGCACAGGCTGTGCTGAGTGCACCCAAGATACAGGAGCCCAAAGAGCTGCTGCGACCCTTTTTGCTGCCTGAGAAGTGGACTCTGGTACCCCCATCTTTCCCCCAGCTTGCCCGCTGTGCAGGCAGGTCCTCTGGGATAAGGGGGGCTATATCCCAGCCCATTGCAGGCCATGCACACCCTCTTTGTGCGGGAGCCCTGGCTGGCCACCTGTTGTTAATCTAGCCCTGGTAATCTATTCTGTACTGTGTCAGCAGTTCAAAAGGGCACTGTTAGTATTTTTTGCCGACTTCAATTAATGTGAGATTTCAGAGGCCCCTCTGATCACATTTCATCTGTCACAAGTCAGGAACAAAACAGACAGGTTCCAGTTGAGAGAAGGAAGGAGAAGGAGTTTATTGCAAACAACAACCAAACAGGCAGTCGGGGCCGGGCCCCTTGAAGGGTGCGCTCTGAGAGCGTCCAGCAGCTCCCACTCTCCACTTGGCCCCATGCCTCGGCCCCCAGGTCCCCTTCTCCTCGATGTTCCTCCCCTCACCAAAAAGATGTAAGTGCAATAACTTACTTTAGAAGGCAAGAACGTTTCTTTTAATATTTTGCTATAATGTAGTTACATGGTGGTATAGGCAGTAAAACTTTATGGAACTGACCTCATTTTTTTAATACATTTTTCTGAATTTTTAACGTATTTTAATATATATTTTTAAAATTCCACCCCAGGCCATTAAGCTAAAAGAAAAGTTGCATTTATACAGGTTAAAATATCTTACAATGAGAACAGTCAGTATTGGTTGAGGTTCATGTTCTTTCTAGCACTCCACTCAACCACTGCACACCCAAACAGAATATTTGACACTGACAACTGTCCTTCAAAATCAGTAGTATAAAGGCCTAGCTCTATGTGTGTAAGTGACGGGGGAAGGAAGGAGAGGACAAGATCAGGTGATGTTTTGTTCACTGGGATACCTTACCTCCCTACAGCATCCTTACTGAAGTACCTTCAGAGGTACAGTTTTGTTGTCTTCATCATTTTTCTCTTTTGTGGTCACAGATCATAATCCTGGGGGTCAGTTGACCAACCATCCTCCCCCAGCTAGGCCCATTTGCCTTTGCACCTGCCAGTCAGGGCCCTCCGGCAGACCAGAAGCCCCAGAGTGTCCTGCCCAGGGAGAGTATGGCTGTGGGAGCAGGCGTGCTACGTGGTGGTTCGGTGGAAACGCTCCTCCCGTCTACCCAGATGAAAGGAGGGCAGATGTGGCCCTGGGGCAGGGCCCAGTGTGGCCACAGCAATGTATGCTGGGGGCCCCCATATGACTGCTGCCCCCCAACCCCTCACAGTGTCTGAACTAACCTGGCTGCCATGCTTCCCACAGCTGGAGGCACAGCAGTAACAGACGGCCACTTCTCCATACAGGCAGAGGTCTTCTTAACCTCTGTGTGGAGGGACTGGACTGACCAGAGGGTCTTTAAACTCCCTCCCAGGGAATCAAGTATAGTTGGAAGAATTCAAGGCAAGTTTCAAAGCCCGTGTCCTCCAAGTGCCATTGAAGACTTGGGGACAAGTCTCTGTGTGTCCCCAGAGCCCAGTAGTGATGGCACCTGGGGTTGGCAGCAGCGCCTTAGTGTCAATCCTTGGCCACTGAGACTCATTCCCAGCGGGGATCAGAGGCTCCCAGTGTCAGGAAGGCTGCCCCGTGATCTGCCAGCTGCCCGTCCTGTCAGGTTTACAGTGACGTCTCTGATGAGATCTTAGGCCAAGAGTCAAAGGAAATCCTCACCTCTTTCAGCTTATTTGCTGAGCAGTGCTCCACAGAGGAGGTGGAGTCCCCTCTTGTCTGCCTTCCTGAGACCTCGCTCCTGAGGAAGCCAGCCAGCTCGGACAGTCACCTAAGCATGCTTAGTCCTCATGGGAGCTGCTGGGGGGATGCCTCCCACCGTCGGGAACAGAAGGCCTGGGCCTGGCCACTGGGCTGGGAAGGACCCAGAGAGAAGGCTGGAGAGGGGGAGGAGCTCCAGCAGAGCACCCAGCTGCTGAGGATGCCAGGCGCCGGGGCAGCTCCACATGGCACGGTGCCCCAGTGCCAGCCAGGGCCGGCCCACCGCAACCTGGGTGCCAAGTCCCAGGCTCCTCGCAGCTTTGCCTCAGGTGAAACCCGGCTCATGGCAGCCACTTCTCCACTCAGGCAGGGGTCTTCTCACCTCTGTGTGGAGAGACTAGAGGGTCTCTAAGCTCCCTCCCAGCCCTGGGATTCTGGGATTCTCAAAGTGCTGGGCAAGCCTGGGGTGCTGGGACAGGGTGAGGACAGGCCTGGGGGTAGGTAGCTGTCTTTGGGGACATGAATACAGACATTTTACACTGACATTTTAATCATAAATACTGTCTGTGTTTGTGGAACAGGCAGCCAGAGCTACAGAGCCTTCTGTTAGAGGCCTTTCTCCTCAAGCTTTTTGTTGAAATTTGCCCCACTTAGGTCTTGCCCAGCTGGAAAGGAAATCTGTGCCAGGGCCCCTTTCAGAAGAATCCGCTTGCGCCCCTTCCCCCTCCCCACCTCCTCTGGGACTGTCCTGTCTCTCTCTCAATACTGACTCTTGCCCAGGTGAGGACAACCTCTGGTGGAAGTTCCTCCTATACCATCCCAGCCACTAGAGCACTTGAGTGAGACCGTGCCCAGCCTCAAGCTCTTGCTTCCTTTCCCTTCCTAGATTCTGGGGAGTCTGAGTTATTTCAGCGAACCTCAGAACTGGAAAAGGCTTTCAGGAGTCATTCCAAGACCCTCAAGTATTTGAGACATTTAAAGCCAAGCCTTCAAGAACATTTAATTCAATGTCCAAGATGTTTTTCACTTCCAGAAGATCAATTTTAGAGCTATGGTTCACAGAGAGGTCTGACTCTTATCAAGGAAGGCCAAAGCCAGATCCTTCCCTGGTCTTGTTTCCAGAGCATATGGGAACATGAGGCAGAGGTGGAGGCTGTAATTCCTCTACACCTCCAGCACCTCAAAGGCAGAGGATCTCACTCCTCTCCACCCAATCCAAGAGGCTATCCTGTGTCCAGGACCTGAGCCTGCTGGACTGGCCCTCCTGACACAATCAAGATAGGAAGTTGAGAAGGCGAGTACTTCTCCCCTGGGGTACCTGCTGGAGGGGCCTCCTGGGGCTCTGAAAGGCCTGCCTTGGAGGACTGGTACTGTGTACCACAAGCTTAGGTGATGGCTGGGACCTGGTGCCAAAACTCAAGTTTCAGGTCTCAAGTTAGACAGGAGTGGAGCCCCCCCGCCCAAGAGAGAGGCCCCTTTGTGCATGCAGGGAAACTGCTTCTGGAGAGCATCCTGTCTGCCACACCTGGAACAAAGCAGGTGACCCAGAGGAGCTCAGCCCGAGAGCCCTTCCAGAGGCTGGAGAGAAAAGCTGAGATTTCTGAATTCCAATCCCCTAGGAAAGAAGTGCAAGGACAAGCTCTCTCTGCCTCATGCCTGCAGGAACATGGGGCATGGCCCACCGTGGAAAGCCCTGGCAGGTGTGGAGGGACCAGCAGTCTAGGCAGCGTAAGGGCTGACCTACCTGTCCTGGAGCTGAACATGGACAGGTGTCCTCTAGCAAAGCCTGCATGCTGCTCTTGACCCTCTGCTGTGACCTCAGGCCCTAGCTTGTGGGTTCCAAGGGGTAAGCCCTTCCATGCCAGGACACTGCTCAGCAGTCCCAGCAAGTGACCAGAATGGGGCAGGGAAAGGGAAAAGGGCCTCCAGATCCTCCTGGATGGAGAACTAAGCTGCCAAGAGCTGCCCACCATAACGGGCACCCTGTCAGCAGCGGGATGTCAGGCAGGCTGTGGAGTGGAAGTGTGTCCACGGGCCCCTGCCCCCTCCCACACGCCTCCCTGCAGTTCTTCCCTCTCTAGAAGCTTTTCTTCTTCCAGCGTGTGGGCACTGGGGTGGTTGGCAGCCTCCTCCTGCAGCATTCACCTAGGTTCAGTCTCCAGGGTCTGAGGGAATTGGAACATGTCCCCTGGGGACTGTCCATCCCCCTAGGCCAGGATTCTTCTGCTCCAGCTCCTCTCCTCCTTGGCCCACTACCCCCAGGTGTGTCTAGCACAAGGGACAGGCGGGATGGGGGCTCCTTGCCAATCAGGGTGAAGGTGAGGCCAGTGCCTTGGGTCCAGGAGGTTGGATTCCATAGGCTTTTAGTAAGAGAAAAGGAAATGGAAGGGCAGGAGGCCACTCTGCAGGGTAGCCTGTTCTTCAGACAGTCATCGGCCTGGTGACCAGGAGACCCAGAATAGAAGGAAGGACAGACATGACTTTCCTGGTGCCCTTGCTGGGTCTGGATGGGAAACTGTCCTTGACTCAACAGACAAACCTGGCAGGGTGGAGGAGCAGGGGTGGAGAAAAAGGGTCTTCAGCTTATAATGGATGCAAAGCTGCAAAATTTGGCTATCTAACTTCCTCCATTGCTTCTAGCCAGGACCAGGGGTGTTGGCCTCAGTGCCAGGGAAAGACAGAGGCCTGTTGCTCCCTCCCTCCCAGCAGTCCATGGGGTCTCAGACTTGGGGTAACTGAAAGTGCTGAGGGTCAGGCCCCTGGCCCAGGTCAGATTCCCAAGAGGAAAGCCAAGTAGGAGGCTGGGGGCCTGGAAAGCATGGACGTGGCCAGTGCCCCAAGGCGGGGGAGGGCTTGGGAATGGGTCTGAGGGGCCCTGTCATGTGGCCCAGGAGATGGCTGCACTGTGCTCCTTGGCCTTCATGCGGAGGGCCGCAATGCTCGAGGTCTTGCGGTCCGGCTCACCATTGAGCTCGTAGCCGTTGAGGCCGGGGCTAAGGCCCGCCGCTCCAAACAGGCTGCCCATGTGCGTCTGGCCCACATGACTGCCAGCCCCAGAGACACTCAGGAAGTCGGTGACGCCGCTGGCCCCAGAGCCAGGGGGATGGGTATGAGGGGACATGCAGGCAGGCACGGGGTCACAGGGAACCACACAGGCTGGCACTGGTGAAGCAGCCCCATTGTTGCCGATCCAGGATGGGTTCTGAATCTGGGGAGAGGGAAGGGAGAGATGTCACTGGGGTCGGGGGCAGAGGGAGTACATGTGGGGCTTTCCCTTACCCTCTGGATGGCCTCTCATCATCATTATGGAACCATTCTTGAGTATTTACTTGGGGGCGTCTCAAATTCGTTATGGCCATGCAGACCCCTATTAGGGTTTGGATTTTATGCTTTGGCTCTTGTGTTCTCATGGAGAGGCTAGCAGCACATAGAATGTCTGTTTTAAGGACCGAAGTTCAAACTTCCTTAAGGGTCCGATACAACAGCTGCCCTGAGGGTGCAGCTGACCAGTTGGGGGCAGCGCCTGCCTCCTCTGGCCGACTTCTGGCGGGAGATGCAGTTGCAGACTTTCCCTCTCCATCCTTAGATCAGTGACTGTGTCTTACCTCTGGCTCCTCACCAGGCCTGGTGCACGCAAGGTGTCTGAGAAATGGGAGCTAACCCACATTCAGAGCTAATTCATGTTGGCGCTAGGAACATGGGCTCTGGGTGAGTCGGTTGTGGTGTGGAGGGGGTGGCAGTGGGTGCCTAAATCTCCCAGAAGCCAAGAGTAGAGGCCAAGGTTCCAGGGCCCGGTGCCCAAGAGGCTTCAGAATTAACTTCAGAAGAGGCGGAAGGGGCTGCCTCAGGAGGTGATGAGTGCCCATGGATGGATGGAGCCAGGCTGGGTGCCCAGGGTGTGTGTGTGTGTGTGTGTGTGCGTGTGTGTGTGTAGAACGCTCAGGTAGTGTGGAGTTGACCTAGAGGCTGACCTGGGTGTGGAGAGGTAAGGTGAACAGGGCAAACTTCAAGGAGATTGCGCACCTCTCAGCAGCTATGCACGTGGGATTCTCCGCAACCCTCATGCACTGCCTCCCCCATCCCACCAGTGTTTGTGGTTTGCTCAGGGAAGGCTTTTAAAAGCAGAGTGGTGGTAGTGGTGGAGTGGACCTAGAGGCTGACCTGGGTGTGAAGAGGTGAGGTGAGCAGGACAAACTTTGAGGCATTTAAAAGCAGAGTGAGGAGGGAACTCTGGCCCCATAGCACACAGGGCATTGTCAGCAGCAGGAAGGGCCGACAGACTAGCCTGGCCACATCTCTCCCGCTGGTGCTGGTCTGGTTCTGGTTCGGGTGATGGGGACTCCGCTGGCCTGTCCCCACCTCTTTTCAAGATTTCTGGGGCATGTGATATGTGATGCTACAGGTAAGACGGATGAGCATGGCCCTGTGTTGTGTTTCTCCCTCCAGTGAGTGGGCTCAGGCAGCGGAGATCAAGCACAAGGAGCCAGGCTGGAGGTCCATCCTCCTGGGGACAAGGAGGCTGGGTTTGGGGAGGGATAGAAGGATGAAGGGTGCAAGAATGTAGCAGGAGCTGATGCAGATGGTGTGTGTGTGTATGAGACCCCTGCCCCTCATTCCTCAGCCTCACCCCAGGCCTGACCCCTGACCCCTTCCGCATGAATCCTGGAAGAGCTTGTCTGAGTGGGGACCATGTGCTAGCTCTACTGTGGGACAGCTAGAAGTAAAGGAGACTTAGGGGGCCTGCTCCACTGGCTTTCTGCTGGACAGAGCCAGGCTTGGAGCTGCGGGTGGGCAGCCAGGCCACAGCAAGGCCTGAGGGTGAGGAAACAGCCACCTCTGCCAGGCACATGGAGGGCTGTCTAGAATGGACCCCACCAGGCATGTATCGCCCCAAATTACTGACACTACTCATATCATTTCTTGTCCCTTTGCAACTCACTGAAGACGCACAGGCCACTAGAACAGGGGATGGGCTGACAGATGTCTAGGAAGCTGCTGTGGGGGATGGCAGACAAGAATGGACACAGACTCCTGGCAGGGCAGGGAGCACACAGTGACCTTTTTGGAAATGTAAGGCAAAGTACTTTTGCATTATCTAGCTCAGACCTTTCAACAGCCTCACAAAGGAGAAGGGGTGGGTGCTTTTACAACGTCTTTATAGGTGAAGCCCAGGTTCCAAGAGTTTGTGACCTGCATCAAGTGAGAGAGGTCTGGAGCTGGGAAGACGGCCAAGTCTTGGGATGTAGAATCCCATGTTCATTCTAGCCTTGCCTCAAGTCCTCCAGATTTTAGGATTTCCTTTCTTAGGAGACACCTGAGTGTTCCTGATGGCCTGGCCTCCAGAGGAAGAAGACACTCCCATGGCCCCTCTGTGCCCCTGCCTAAAATCCTGCCAAGCCTGGGTCAGCACTTCTGTGGGACAGAAATGACTCTGGGCCTCCTGCCGTCTGGTATAAACAGGCGCACACCTGGAACGGGCCTGCAGGGCACCTCGGGGTCATGCATCCCAGCTCCTGGGAAGGTGCCCATTCTCAAGCATGCGGGGCAGGGTACTGGAGCAGGGGCTTGGGCAGGGACTCACCTGGGCATAGTTCTCAGCTCGGGTGAGGAGGGGCAGCTCATAGGCAGTGGAGAAGTGGGTTCGAACCTGCTGCATCTGCCCAAAGCGCTCTCTCTTCCTCCACTTGGCCCTCCGGTTCTGGAACCAGACCTGCAGGACAAAGCAGTTGTCCCTGGCTCAGACCCAGGGCTGAAGCCTCGCCCTCAGGCAGTGCTGGCTGCTTCCTTGAGCCCCACCCACCGCAGTGCTTGCTTGCGGGGTGGGGATGTGCCCTGGGGCTACAGAGGAGCATCTGCCTCATCTTCATCCTCAAGACCTTACAATCTAGAATGATGGATGTGGAGAGTCGGAAAGGCAGTTTACCCAGCTGGCCACATGCTTGGTCTTGGGCCAGCAGCTTCATCTTTCTAAGTTTCAGAATCTAGAGCAAAGCGTCACATACACAAAACATGTCACTGGTGTTCTGCTTAGCGGTCATCTAACCCATCCAGCATAGGTGTGGCCTACTCTGCTGTGGGCCACAGACTCCTTCTGGGGAACCTGATAAAAGCCATGAACACTTCTCCAGAAGTCATCTCCTAGAGATCATACACACAGTTTTGCTACATTTTTCCAAAAACTCTATGGCTCCCTGGAGCCTGTCTAAAGGCCTGGACTTAGAATCTCTATCTTCCTGAATCCTCTTGGAAGCCTTCCTGTTGGTAACAGTCTCCCAGCTCAGAATCCCTGTTAAAGGTGCTGTGGCAGAGCTGGGGTTCAGCTGGGCAGCAGAGGCAGTCAGAGGAGCTTTGGCATTGGGCAGGGTTGGGGCTGGGCCTCGGTGTCGGCTGGAGGGAGGGAAGTCCAGGCCCAAGTGTAGAAACACCACACACGTTCAGAAGACATCCAGGCCATGCTGCCCAGCCGGGGGGACGATGGGAGAGAGAGAATCCTGGAAGTTGGAGTCTGACTATGGAGGGCCTCGCATACCAAGTGGAGGGGTTTGCTCTTGGTGCCATTAAGAGAGATGGCCCCTGCAAAAACTCAAGCAAAAGAGAAGGCTGGTGCTGAGGAGGAGTGGAGGCCCCCCCGTCACTGAGTGTTGGGTTGGGTGTTGGGTTGACTGGGAACCAACAGGATGGTGGTCTCTGAGACTGGTGTGTAAGCTGGGGTCTTTGGTCCTAGGAGTGGAGTGGGGCCCTTTAGTCTTTTCCTGGGCCTTTCTGGTGGGCTCAGGACTTTCCCAAGGCTCATAAGCAAGGGCTTACCTTGCGATCTGCTAACCCTGCCCATGAGGGCATCCGAGGAGGGGGCCAGGGGAAGAACAATGAGGAGGGATTGGCTTCCAGGCCAGAAATGGCTTCAGGTTGAGTCAAAGGCAGACCTTCCCTGGAGGGAAATTTCTATCAGCCTGATGTGCTCCTGCCAACTGACTCGGGGGCAAGTGGGCACACCTCAAAGAGCATACCGCCAGCACTCTGCCGAGAGCACCCAGCTTCCTTGAAGGAGGGAGAAGCTGGGCTGAGGCATGGGCAGGCTCCCCATGGGTAGCACAGAGGCTGCTCAGCCTGTTTGGGCTTCTAGTGTAGCTGGGGAATGGAGTGCCCATTCTAGCACTGTCATTGCCCATGGCCTCAGTTTCTGCATCTGGAAAATGGGGCCAATATCCACTGACATCCTCACAGAGTAGGTGCCTCAGGGCAGGAGATAGATGTTGTCACAGATTTTGGAGTATTTCACACTTATTTATAGCTCCTGACCTTTTTTGCTATCTTTCATTAAAGAATTTTTTTAAAAAGCCAGGTATGTATGTGTCTGGTTAGTGTGAAGAGGGAGAGAGTGAGGAGGGTGCATGGGGCTGTACCTCACTTTCCCAAATCCCAAGTATTCATATGCACGTGCACATGAGTGTCCACACACCCATGCACATGTGCACATTGTGGGGCCTGCATGCCTTCCAGACTCGCTCTCTTTCCCTGTCTTGACTCTGGAATAGGAGAAGCGCTCTTCCTGTGTCCTACCTGGAGATGGGCCCTCTCCTAGGCTTGGGGTCTCAGCCTCTGCCCCAGGGCCCCCTGAGGGCTCTTCTCCTCCCGGGCTCCTGAGGTCCAGGCTGAGGCCGCCTGCTGGGAGCCCAGGGTGGATGAGGTCTTCTCTCTGTGCTGCTGAAATGGGATCCCCCTTTATCAGTGGCCTGGGATGGGGGACTGGGGACAGGATGAGAGAATGAATCAGAGGAGCTTGTTTTCATTTCATGTTTAATTTCCTGCAGGCTTAGCTCAGTCTTTCCGCTCCTTCCTCAGCCTCCCAGGGCGTTCTGTGGGGAAGCCTGTGGAGAGTGCGGGAAGAAGCCCACTGGAGGCATCAAGATATATGCCTTTCTTTCTCTGGGGGTGGGGAGGTGAGAAGGGCTCATGCTGGGCCACTGCAGGAGTTTCCCATGAGTCCCTGCATGGGAATGTGGGGGTGGAGGGATGCTTGTAGAGTGTCAGTCACACAGGCTCCCAATGGGCTGGAGGGTTGCAGCCTGGGGAAGCAGGAGGCCATGTCTGAGAAAGGGGCTGGAGCTGGGAGGAGCAGATTGGGGAGATGGAATGTGGGGGCCCAGGCTGGGTGTTGGGGAGGTGGCGGCCGTGAGAGGGGAGGCCTGGGTTATCTAGGAAGATAGATGAGCCGGCGGGGGAGAAGCCGCAGAGATAGCACTGTCTTTGGGAAGAGTGTGGAAGAGGGTCAGGCTGAGGGATTTATTTGAGGGCCTGAGATGGAGGCTGTGGGAGGCGGCAGCGGCTGTGGAGGGGTGGTCCAGTGGGAGCAGAGCTGCCCACTCCCCCTCCTCTCCCTCCAGTTCCTTCATGCCTGGGGCCTTACACTGTGTGCAAGATGGAGCCTTTCTGCCCAGGTCAAGGCTTGGCTATGTGAGCCTTGCTAGTCATCAATCTGCTCGCTCATAAACTGGGTGGTGGCAGGGGTGTCCTCACAGGCCCCTTCTGTCCTCATGTTTGAGGCCCCTGACACTCAGAGCATCCTTCCACCTCTGACCTTGGAGTCTGGGGCTCCAAGAGGCCCCAGCAGATGCTCTGTGTCCCGGGCTCTCCGGCCCTCAGCCTGCCTCCTCTGTGCAGCCCCAGAATAGCGGGGACTGAAGTCCAGCCTTCCATTCTGCATGTCGTGCCCCAGGACCACCCCACTCCCAGCCCACCCCAGCCTGGGCCCACTCAGCACAGTCCTCTCCCCAAGAAACTAACTGTCTTGGCGGAGGCCTCACTAACCACAGCCCATCTGGGGCCAGGGTGGGGTGGCCTCTGTCTTACTGTCTTCAGATACCAGCTGCAGAGATCAGAATTCCAGACAGCAGAAAGAGGCCCCTGCAGCCCCCTGGAGCAGGGCCAAACCATAGGCTTCTTCCCAGCCAAGGTCCATCTCAGGGCTCACATCACCCCCTCGCTGTCCCTGCCACCACCTTTTACCGGGCACATCACCTCCCACCAGCTGAGCAGGGCCCTGAACACACTCAGCAGAAGCAGGCAAGGGGTTTCATCACCAGATCCCCAGGCCCCAGGGCACTGCCAGGCTCAACCCAGAGGTCTGGCGCACATGAAGATCCCACCCACCCTGCTGCCTTTATACAAAGAAAAGGCTCAGAACAGTCTGACTCATGTCCTGATATAGCAAATGAAAGGCAAAGAATTTGGGGTTGGACCTCAGGAGTCCCAGATCTAGTCTCAGCGCTGCCACCGAGTCCCTCCTCCTGAGTCACCTGGTTACAGGTAGTTGCTCCTCACCTCTGGGCCTCTTCTTTCTCATTATCAAGTGAGAAGACCAGGGGATCCTTCCCAGCACTAAAATTCTATAATTCTATGACCCTCCCCTTACATATGATAAGATACATAATACATCAAGGTTTCTCCCCTTCTGCCTTGGCTGTGGGGAAGCCCAGGAAATTTGTGCTCAAGTGGCAACCTTATCCTTAGCTTAGATTTTTGACATTATTACCTTCCCATTTCATGACATTGTTCATGTTCTTAGAAGAAAATAAGAAATCTTTGATTGTAAGCTGCCTCAACTCTTTCTGGGAGTAGGCATAAATGTGTGCATGTGTGTGTGTGTGTTTGTGTGTAGAGAACACTCCATTTTAGCCATACAGTCATGCCTACGTGCTCCAGTGTCATGTCCATGTTTTGTACTGGAAGAGTCATCCTTCTTTTGATACTAAGTGAATTCCTCTCCTGGGCACTCCCAACCCTTTGTTAGGGACACACACATGCACAGAAAGTGAACCAGTTTATGCCACACCAGCACAGCACCTGCAGGGATGCCCCATAACCAGCCTCCCCTTTCTCCATCTACTCTGTTAGCTCCTCCCAAACCCATCAGCTAAGCGAGGCTGATTCTGGGGTTCCAGTCCAGATTTTGAGGCTGTGGGGCTGGTTGTCCTGACTCAAATGAGAGAGTGGGTGTGACAGGGCTTCCAGAGTCACAGTAAAGACTTGGCTGCCCTGCCTGCTTTCCCCAAACACCCCCGGGTGCTGGAGAGGAATACGCTGGGCAGCAGGCACCTGCCCTGGGGAATTTATGGTTAAACCACCCGACTGTCTGGAATCGCTGCGAGTTCCTGCAGTTTCCAGGTGACTACAGATATACTGATCACTGGCAGCTCTTTTTCACATTAGCCATTTTAAATGAAATGTGATGGACTCTATTCCAAATGCCTCTGCCATATTAAACAGAGTATGATTGAGGCTGAGGAACCTTTAATGACACCATAGAAACATTCCACTGAAGACTCCTTAGTGAACTAGTGGGACAGGGGGTGCCCTTGGGGTCTGCTGAGTAATGAGGGCTCTTTGCTCTGCTACTCAAAGGACTGCTGGGCTGAGCTGAGCTATGCCGCTTTAAAGAAAATTCCTCTTTGCTCTCAAGCTGTTGATTTCCCTGGCCCAGTGGAGGGGGGAAACTGCTCTGTAATGATACCTTACTTGCCATTTCTAGCATGTTCTGGGTTGGAAAAGCAGTCTGAGTAGGGTATTTATTTCATGTTAAGCTGAAGTTTGAGCTTTAGTGCATAGAGTTCTTCACCTGTGTTTTGGGTAGTCAGTGGCCTTTGCTTCCTTTATGGTTCTTTCTTTGCTGTAATTTCATGAATGGAGTGGGGACACACCTCTCTGGACAAAGGAGGTTAATCGATCCACAAATATTTATTTTTTGCCCTTGTTGCTTTGAGTTCAGCCTTCTCTAATTGATAGGAATACAGTGATTAACATTGGACAGTACCTGCCCTCCAGGAACTCACCTTCTAGTGGCAGGAGACACACAGATAAAATAACTTCAATCAGTCATAAATTCTAAGAAGAAAATAAACTAGGACAGCGTGGTAGGGGTTGCCCTGGTTTGCCTGTGTGACGTTGCATTGGCCTCGGTTGCCTCAGCCTGTGTCGGGTTGAGCTGTGCTGGTCTCTGTTGGGCTGTGGTGTGCTGGGTGGCTAGGTGGTGGTAGGGGACTACTGCCTCAGCCATGGTGGTGAGGAAGACTTCTCAGAGGAGGTGTACTGAGTTGGGACCTGGAAGATGGAGGGGGCAGCCATCCTAGGCAGAAAGTAGAGCTGGAAAGCTCTGTCCATTGGGTCTTTACGTATATCCTGTTTCCTTCCTAAGAGACTGGACTTCCAGAGCAGAGACCAGTCATGTCCTTCACAAAAGGGCCTGGACTCTTACACCAGGGAGAGCCCAGAAATACAGCTAAGAGGCTTCCTGCCCCTCCACAGGGGGCCCTCTTTTCTACCCTGCTCCAGCCAGAGCAAGAAGCCTAATATTAGAGTGGATAAAAGCAGTCTTGCTGTGGTTGGAGCAAGGATATGAGGGCCAGGCTGGGGGCCTCTCAAGAAAGCCTCCCTGGACTGAAGGGAAGAAAGCCCTGGTGTGGCCGAGGGGCAGTCAGGTGTCCCTGCTCCAGTCCCCAGCCCAAGGGCAGGCCTGAACCCCTGGCCCTGCCCCAGGCGACCTCACTGACCTGTACACGGGCCTCGGTGAGGTCCGTCCTCATTGCCAGCTGCTCTCGCGCGTACACGTCGGGATAGTGGGTCTTCTGGAAGACCTTCTCCAGCTCCTCCAGCTGGTAGCTGGTGAAGGTGGTGCGGTTCCGCCGCTTCTTGCCCTTGTTGCTCTCTGAGTCGGCCTTCTCCAGGGGGCTGGGGAGGTCAGCGCCGGCCCGGTCCTGGGGCCCCTTCACCCCAGCTTCCTTCGCACTGAGGTAGGTGCTGTCCATCCCCACGGTGTCAGAGTCAGGCGGTAGCTCTGGCTCACCTAGTGAGCTCTCTTTGGCTGCTGGGGGGAGGAATCAAGGTCAGAAAGCAATGGCTGAACCAAGTCAGAGAGGAGGGAGGCTGGGGAGAGCCATCCCCTGCCATTTGCCTCAGAGTCGCACTGGATAAGAGGCAGGAGGCCCAGGTTCGAATCCCGCCTTGCCGTTGGCATGCTGTGTGACCTTGGGCGAGCCTCTTTCCCTGTCTAAGCCTTTTTGCCATCATCTCAGAATGGGCCCCTTTCAATACCAATATTACATGACTCTGGGTGAGTCAGTCTGACCTCTATGGCCTTTAATCCCTACCCCACTCACCCTGGGCTCCTCCCTCTACAAAGACCCTCTTTGCTAGAACTTCTTTGGGCATAAAGAATGTTGACCCAGTGCCTTGGACTCCCAGGGTAGCATAGGAAATGCCTTCAGCAGCTGTCTGGCCAAGTGGGCTGGGGCAAGGAGGTGAGGTTCAGCACTGAGGCAAGCAGGAATGCCCCTCTTTTTCTTACCAGGTCCTGTTTGGGGTTCAGCGGGGACAGGGGAGACTCTACCCAAGAATCCAGCATGAGGCGGTCACATCCCCTTGCTCTCCACACTGCCCTCACCTATTGTCCAAGCAGTGTCCTGCCCCCTCCAGGCAAGGACTGTATTTCCTAAGGAAGCTGGCAGGCACCTGCATCCCCCTGACATGTAGGCCCCAATCACTGACACAAAGCTGGTACCCTGCCATCTGATGGCATGGGGCTCCACCGGCTGGTTCCTAGATCCTTAGACCTGGAGAGGACCAGTCAACCCATGTAGGTCAAGGATGAGGAGGCAGAGGCCAGGGTAGGAGGGTGGGTGGGAAGTAACTTGTCCACATCCAAACAGCTCAGTTAGCATGCAAGACTCTCCAGCTCTGTGTGTTGGACAACTCACTTAACTGCTTTGTGCCTCAGTTGCCCCTTCATAAGATGGGGATGAAGATACTGGTAGGATCTTCTTCATAGGGCAGTTGTGGGACTAAAGAGGCCAACTCATAAAGCCCTTAGTGCCCTGCTGGCTGAGGGGGCTTCTGCAGTCACGAGCGGTAGAGAATTCTGGTCCTGGAGAAGTCACCCAAGTGGGCAGGCCGGCCCCAAAGCATCCGAGTGCAGGAGCACATGGGTGCTGTGGAGAACGGCGGAAGACGGGTCTGGAGACAGGTGTGAGCCCCTCTCTGAGCCACATTCCCTTCCTTGTCTGTGACTCTTGTGGTGAGATAATGTGTAATATTAAAGTAGAAGATTAACAAGATTTGTAGGGAGCATTTCACAAGACTTTTAGATACACAAGCTCTGATCAACACAAGCATGTATGGTTGGTGTGAGCACCAACCGTTCTGACCCTCGGGTTCTTCTTCTGGGAACTGATCCAAGCAGAGGGCATTAGGTGTCAGGATAATGTCTCCTGACTGTCCAGGGCCTGAAGGCTGAGGCTTCAGGTTGTCTCTCATCCCTTTTTGTGTACACTGGAGGCTCTCTTAAGGCTGGAAGGCTGAGAGGGACATGTTGCCTCCATCATCCTCACCTCCCTTTGTAAGGCACTGAGGAAAGGGGTGGAGGTGAGCGGCCAGAGTGGGCCTGCAGGCAACTTTGGAGGCCATTCCTAAGAGCCACAGACAGTGCCGATGATGCTGGGGTGGAGAGCCAGCACCCAGGCATCACCTATGAGACCCATGTGAGCCCAGCACACACAGACCTCCAGGCTCCGTGACAGTGCTGTGCAAACCACAGCTGGCAGCTCTGCCAAGAGCTTTCAGCAAAGATATTTATCTTCCTGGCAGACAAATAAGTTTTATGTTTAGGGTTTTTATTAAGAGAAGAAATCCCACCCAGTCTCACCAAAAATAAACATCTCTGTTATGCAACTTCCTGGAAGCCAGATTTGGGGGGGCAGCCCTGGCCCCTCCTGCCCTAGCACTGCCCTCCAGGCCCCCATCCAATGACCCCATTGACCCTTCCAGTATCCTTTGGCATCCAGCCTGAGACTGGGACCACCCCGCACGGCAGGAGGGGCTGTGCTGAGCAGGGGAAGCTCCGTGCTATAGAAACTGAAGGTGGGTAGGGACCAGCCCAAACTCCTGGTTTCAACTGGAGGGGAATGGAGACCAGAGAGAACACGGAATGTGCACTCATCTGTGACAGAGTGTGGCCTCTACCTTCTGGGTCAGCCCCCTACTTCTACTCCATGGTCTTGGGACCTCTTTCCAGGAAGAGAGGTAGGGGTAGAAGAATCCTGGGGCCTCACAGCTATCAGGGGGTCCTGCTTGCTCCTCCTGGGGGCAGAAGGACCAGCCTCTGAAGACGAGGGAGGCAGGATGTGGCCCCTGAGAGAAGCTGCTCAGCACTGAGCTGGTTCTAGGCTGAGCCCACGGGGAGGCAGCAGAACAAGGTATCTTCATGGTGAGGAGTAAGAGTCCAGTATTTACCTACCTCCAGCCACCCACTGAGCCTAAGCAGTGGGGGAGCAAAGGGAGGCTGCACAGTGTGTGCCAAGAGCGCCAGACCAAGAGGTGGGGGATCTGCTGTCATGTGCAGCTCCCCCATGGTCTGCCCATGACTTCAAGTGATCATTTCATGTCACAGCGTCTCGTCTGCACCTGGGAGCCCTGTCTGGAATGGTGAGAGCCAGTAAGGGTGGTGTCACTGCCTCAGATCAACGCTCCTGCCTTAATGACCAGTGGGACCCTCCCTTAGGGTGTCGGGTGGGAAGGAGAGGGGAGAATGATGGCGGCATGTCTGTGCTCAAATGTCAGCTAGTCGCAAAGGCATAGGATAGAAGGAATTCTAGCAAATGGATGTTTCTGGCTCCTCGAAGAAGAGGGAAGATAGCCTTCTAATCTCAACCTTCATTAATGGTCATCTTGCTTTAAACCCTGTGACTGTGTCTCTAATTTAGATAACAAAGGAAAATTCTCCCAGGTTCTGTGGCCCACCAGACTGGTCAGAATAATAAGTCAAGACTTTCTGGTACTGAGTCCAGAGATCCAGCTGCAGGGGCATCTATGTCCACCTCCTTCCACCTGCAGTCTCTCCAGCAAGGACCATCATCCAGGCTCTGGGGACTGACTGCCCACTGCCCCCAGGACAGTGGGTCCATTCAGCCTTGGGTGCAGCCTATGTCCTTTTCCTGCAGGTCTGGCCCCCACTCCTGGTTCTAACCCTCAGGGCCCTTCCCCAGGACAGCCCCAAAGAGTTTGCAGACAGCTGCCCCACCTCTCTGAGTCTTCCATTCTGCTCCATGAGTGGTTGCAGCTCCCACCTGTTTCTCAGGGGCCTCGAGTTTTACAAGCCTGTTATGGGCCAGGTAGGTGCCAGGGATGGGATGGCTGGTGGTGCTGGGTCCTGGGCAAAGCCAGCATGTTGCTTTCCAACTAGATGATCCCGATGGGCCAGGTGGAGAATCAACAGGGGCCTGAGGCCTGGGTGTGGGCCAGTGCCCTCCTCAGTAAGACAGCCACTGGAAGCAGGAGGCCTGCAACTCAGGCTAAACTACCAAAAGATAGCACTGACCTCTAGGTCCACCTCACCCCTACCTCTGGTCACTGCCTGGGATATCCCTTCTTTCCATCTGACCACTGCCAAGATATAGTCAAGCACCAGCTCCTCCAGGCAGCCCTCCAGGCCTGTGACAAGCTTTTAGACCCCTTTGTCCCCTGCTCAGCCTCTCCAACTACTGCCCGTGTTTCTGACTAGTATATAATCAAGCCCTGAATGTCCATCTCCTCCCATAGAATGTTAGTTCTCCGAGGTTTGGGACCTCATGTCATTTGTCCCTTCTTAGTCCAGGGCTCAGGACAGGGCAGGTATAAGAAGTTGCTAAAGAATAAATGAAAAAGTTCTGACAAACACTGCTGAGCTCTCACTCTGTGCCGCTACCTTTGTGTGCCAGCACCCCATCCTGTACATGCAGGAAATACTTGTTGAACAAATAAATGAATTCTGCTTGATAACGAGGAGAGAGGTGGATCAGATATGTGAAGAAGAGGCATGTGGTAAATACTGCCGCCATTAACAGCTGATGGCTGCAGTCGGGGGAGGGGCTGAGGTCACTGAGGGAGAGGGCATGGAAGGCCAAGACACACACTGGAAGATTCTCCATGAAGGGCACAAGAGGGGCACAGATGGGCAGAGAGGCAGAAGAAGCAAAGAGGTAGGATTCAGAGCGGGGGTCTAGAATTTAAGTGTCCAGTAAGCTCAGTCCATGGTCTGCCGGGAACCAGCCCTGCACCCACTGGGCTCCCACACTATGGCAGAGAAAAGGCCGTGGAGAGGCTCCGGGCTTGCCCAGCCTCAGAGCTGGCCTCTCTAGGGCAGTGGCACCCAGCGCTAGTGTGAGCCTGGGTGGCCACAGAGTCCCTGGTCCAGGCCACTTGCCTGTGGTTCCAGCTTCCCTCCACCCTCCCTGGGCCAGCTCCCAAATGGACTCAGGACTGGGCTACGCTAACACCTCCCATAGAGGGGAAGGGAGCCCTGGGAGGGCTTTGTCTCAGGTTGTGGGGCCCAAGGCAATGTAGTCCTGACCTGCAGTGGCCCAGAGGAATATCTTGATCTGCAAATAAACCGCCAGCTACCGAGAGGAATCAAGTAATGTGCACACATGAGACATCAGGAGCCATCAACGCCTGCCTCGGAGAAGGGACGTAAGCGACAGTGGCTGTGATGGAATCACACGCCCTTCACACAAACCTAAGTAAATATTTCCCATCGACAACTTTTGTTGAAGTGGAAGCACTCGATTCAAGTCATATTCTTAATCAGAAGCTACAGAAGGCCCTTCAACCTCTGCCTGACCCCCCCCACCAAGGAGGAGGCCTGCACCTCTCCCAGGAGTCACTGATCTGCTGCTGGACAGCCCTGGCTGTTGCATTTTGAGAAATGCAAGGAATAGGAAACCTTTCTTCATTCCCTTTACCTCTGGTAATTTATACTGGTTCAACCCAATAGCATTATTCTAATCTAGTCTAAACTTTTTGGGACATGAAAGCCCTAGAGACATTTTCAAAGGTGACTGTGATCCTTTTAAATGACTGATTTAAAAAGAAAATAACTTCTGAAGACATTTGGTGGGAGAGTGCTGCTGGAGGCCTCGTTGTGCGTATTCCTTCTGTGTACACGGCTGTGCCCCTTGGGCATGTGGCACAAGCCTGCAGTTGTGGACAGGTGTGGGGACCACATGTGCCGTTGCCTGTGGATGGCTCTGTGGGGTGTGCATGCTTGTGTGTCCAAGTGCAGGCGCGCAAGTGGTGTGTGTGTGTGTGTGTGTGTGTGTGTGTGTGTGCGCGCATGTGAGAGAGACAGAGCACGACCCTGCAGACACTTGTGGGTGAGTAGGGAAATGGGTGGTGTGTGTGTGTTGTGCATAGGCCCGTGCATGTGGAGTGTATCTAAGGGGTCTGGGTAATTTTATCCTCCATGGTTTTGATTACATCTATTTTTCCTCCAAACATCTGCTTTGTGGGGGACATGCCGCTCACTCTGTTTTCGGGTGAGCTGGCCTCACACACCCTGTGGCAGAGTGCACAGTGCCGATGTAATCTCCTTAAACAAAACAGGCCAGCATGAGGCCCTTTCATGCTATTTAAAGGACACTGACTAAACCCACTGCTGTCCAAACAGTCGAGTGGGGGCAGGGTGGAGGTTAAAGTTTAGCCATTGATCATGTCCCCAGCCCACCTCATCTGCCACTGGCCTTCCAAAGCTCAGCCTGGAAGTCCCTAGTTTAGCTCCAGGCCCAATAAATAATGCCGAAGGGGCAGCAGCAACTGGGGTGACATTTCAGCAAACATGCATGTGGTCCATCTGTGTGTACTGAGTAAAGACAGACAGACAGGGTCTCTGCCCTCGAGTAGCTGCCAATCTGCAGAGAAGAGTTGGGGACGGAAGCACAGGTGCTGGGCCAGCGGCTCTCAAGGTGATGTAGGTGCCCCGGCTCACCAATGAACACCAACCGAAGCCCTAAAAATGCTTCTCAAACAAAGGACATCTGAGAAACTGCCACAGACCAGGAGGCTAAAGGGACATGAGGACGAAATGTACTGTGGTGTCCTGGATTGGGTCCTGGAACAGTAACACGACATTAGGGAAAAGCTAGTGACGTCTGAATAAGATCTGGAGTTTAGTTAACGGTAATGTTAAAAAAAAAAAGTGGGCAAAATATTTGAACAGACACTTCACCCAAGAAGATATACAGGTGGCAAATACTGACATTATCCAGTGTGGAAATGCAAACTAAAAGCCCAGTGAGATATCACTACACACCTGTCGGAATGGAAGTAAAATAATTGGAAATAAAAAGCCTGACGATGCCAAACCATGCTGAGGATGTGGAGCAGTGGGCCCTCTCACACACTGCGGTGGGAAAACACTGCGGTGAGGCCATGCAATCCAACAGAGGCTTGCTGCGGGACCCGGCATTCCCGGTGCCAGGCATTCACCCTAAAGAATGAAATTCACCCTACTTCTCTTCAGGGAGAAAAAAACACCAAACCTGCATGCAAACATTTCTAGCAGCTTTGTTCATAATCGCCCCATACTGGAAACAACCCGAATGTCCTGTGACAGGTGAGTGGGTTAGCCAAAATGGCCACGCAGCAGGGTGCCATCCGGAGATAAAGGGAAGGGACTACTCACACAAGCCATGACACGGTGAGCTCTCAAAAGCAGCATATGGTCTGTACAAGAAGCCAGTCTCACACTGACATGGCGTGTGACTCTACTTATTTACCGTGTGATATTCTGAGAAAGACAACAACAGTATGGGGACAGAAAACAGATTGCTGGTGCAGAGGGAGGGGGAGGGGAGGGCTTGACCACAGAGGGAGTGTGGGACTCTCCTGTGTCCTAGTTTTGGTGGTGAGCACATGAATCTATACCACGAGTGCATTAAAATGCATAAAACTATCCAGCCCCCCGAATTTAAATTTTACAGCATGCTCTTTTAAAAATAAATGTAAACTATAGAGGAAACACAAAACTGTGTCTAAATATACTGAAGATAAACTAAGAAAGTAAAAATTTGTATGTCTTCACCCAGAAATCCCATTTCTAGAAATTTATCCCGAAGAAATAATTATGGCATCTACCTACCACTTCAGCATTTTATTAAAAATAATAATAAATAATAAGGGAGAAATGTGGGATTCACATATAAATCAAGTATAAAAATCAAATGAATATTCATATATTACCTGATTGTTTGTAGTTCATAATGCGTGATCAAAACTGAAAGTTTCTGTGATGGCTGCCCTTGCACTGTTCACCATGTAAGAACTTATTCACTATGTAAGAATTTGTTCACCATGTAAGAACTTGCTCGTTGTGCTTGAGAAGATCGGAGACTGGTGAGAATTAGGCTTGGGGTGAATTAATGACTGTGCATTGAGTCCCCTGTACAGAATTTTATTGTTGTTAACTGTTAACAACTATTTGATCAATAAATATGAGAGATGCCCTCTCAAAAAAAAAAAAAAGTAAAGCATTAAAAGGAAACAGAGGAATTCAAAAAAAAAAAGAAAAGAAATAATTATGGTTGGACACAAAGAATTAGCTAGAGAGAAAGTTCATGAGAGCATTATTATTTAGAAAAACTGAAAATAACAAAAAGATCTAGTAAGAGGAGATGGGTTAAATAAAGGATAATATTTCCATAAATGGAAGATCTTCCCTGATAGTCTTTGTTCTGTAGACTGTTTCTTTCTTAGCATTTAACATATATTGTTATATATTTTGTCATGTTCCCCTTCTGTTTATTGTCTCTCTCTCCCTTCCACAAAACAGAATATGTTGGAATATATTTGTTTTGTTTATCCCTATTGTCTAATGCCTAGTAGTGTGGCTGGCACATAGTAGGTGTTCAGTAAACTTTTGGGAACAAATGTATGAAACTAATGTTACAGAATAGTATTTTGGTACCTGGAAAGATGTTCATGTTCTATCAAGTAAATCTCATCTTGAAAAAAAGCAGGGGTGGTGTATCTGTCCTTGGAAAATACCAGAAGCTTGAGGTGGGAATATGGGAATATGGATTGATTTTGTTCCTCTTTTTCTGGTCTGAATTAATTTTCTATTTGTCCTACCCTGAACATGAATTACCTTTATTATTTAAAACACTTTGAAAGCAGTGATTAGAATCCAGATGATGCATGCTTTGGGAGGGTGCTGGACTCTGCTGTGCGCTTTTGGGAGGCAGGAGATAAGCACCACTTGGAGGCGGGTTGAGGAAGGGTAGGGAATCTCAGAGAAAGCCTCCTTTTGCTGTGGGGGTTGGCCACGATTCTCATGAACTGGGCCTCCCGTGACTCTGAGGCCTTTTGGATACTCCAAAGCTCGGGGTTAAAGTTCAGACCTGGTAGGTTCTTCTGCCTTCAGGCTCACTACCCTCAAATACCTCCAGAGAGGGTGTCTAAGACACACACATCTGCTCACTCTGTGACCCCCTCTAAAGGCTTACACTGGCTCCCAGAGGCCTCACTAGGATCACCAGATAAAATACAGGGTGCTCAGTCACATCAGAATTTCAGAGAGACCGTGAATAACTTTGTAGTGTAATTAGTCCCAAATACTGCGTGGGAAATACTTATGCTAAAAATTATCCACTGTTTGAAATTCAAATGCCACTGAACTCCCTGGCTATGTTGTTAGTTTTTTGCTAAATCTGGCAACTTCACAAACCAGGTTCCCGCTGCATCCAGGGTTCCCCAGGAGGCATGGCCCCACCCGTCTTGTAAACTTACCTCTGCCCACACCCGCCTCTCTGCTCGCTTCCCACCCACAGACCTGCTCACACCCCCTCGTGTGCTGCCCGGGCAGCCGCAGGCTTCCGCGTTTCTGTGTGTGCCCTGCCTCCTAACTGTATCTCCTCGTCCCTTCATTCACCTGGCTAACTGCCACTATCACCTGTATACCTTTCCCTGGAACTTTTGGGGATTTTTTTCTCATTACACATAGTGTCTATGTTCTACATGGAAATTAAAAAGAAATCAAGACAAAGCGAGAGAAGAAACTGTAGCACATGCACAAGGGGATACATTTTTTTGATTAAAAAAATTTTTTTTAAACCTAACACTCTATACACTCTATCCTGTGCATCTTTCCATGCTGTTCTATATTCTTCTAGCACATCATTTTTAATGTCTTCATAGTATTCTACTGCATGGCCAAACTCTATCTTCTATTGTTGGGCACACAGGTTTCTGATTGTTGGAAATTATAACAGGCCTGTGATAAACATTCTTGTAGTTAAATCCCTCAATATGTTCATGATGATTCCCTTAGAAGAAGCTCCAAGAATTAGAAATACTCAATTAGATCATATTCACATTTGAAGGCCTCCAATAAACACAGCCAACTGTCTTCCAGAAACGTGACAATTTCCTCAGCTGCCAGCAGTGGGCCACTTGTTTCAGGGCCAGTACCACGCATTATAGTGTTTTAAAAATCTTTGCCAGTGTGATGGTGAAAGGGAATCTTGTTTGAATTTACAGCTTTTTGTTGTCGTTACTAGTGAAGTTAGATTCTTTATTGTTGGGTTTCTTCTTTTGTGAATTCTTCTACTGGGCTTCCAAGGTTCAGTGCAAGGGCGACCCCTCCCTGACTCCAGGGCTGGGCTTACCTCTGAAGCACTGAATTACCGGCTTTGGAGTGCTCCTGTCCAGGCCTGCCCCCCACTAGACTGTGAGCAGCTCAGCGCAGGGCCTGACACATGGCTGCATCCTCAGCCAGGCCTGGGTTCCTTCTGCCTTTGGCAGCACTGGGGAACCTCTGTATGTCCTGCTGAGAGTGACAGGGTTCCTGGAGAAAGGGACCCAGGCCACAGGGCTGGGCTGCAGAGTGAGGAGGGCCTCATTCCCTCAGCCCACACTGCCGTATGGGGTGGCTGTGGCATGGGGGGCAGGAGCCAGCCTTGCCATGTGAGGGAGCTCAAAGAAACGGACTAACCACAGGGCAAGGCATGAAGAACCAAACGTGGCCCTGGACAAAACTTTTGGCCTGTTTCCTCAGTTCAACAAGTATTGCCCAAATCCCTGCCAGGGGCTGAGGAAGAAGGGGTTATGGAGGGGGCACAACCCCTATGAGCAGCCAAGACTGAGTTGGAGCCACAGGGCCCTGGGCTGCTCTGTTCATCCACTGGGAGGGTTCCTTGGGTCCTACCTG
Source organism: Manis pentadactyla (assembly GCF_030020395.1). Taxonomy (NCBI): domain Eukaryota; kingdom Metazoa; phylum Chordata; class Mammalia; order Pholidota; family Manidae; genus Manis; species Manis pentadactyla. Next base: position 84,272,138 of record NC_080027.1, read on the forward strand.
AAGTGTGGGGCCCCGCTGACGCTGGCCAGGATCATGACTGCAGGTGCTCACAGTGGCCACCAGAAGGCACTGCAGTCCCAATTACGTTCCTCAAAGCTGCAGATTGTCCCCAGAGCCCCAGTCCCCAAAGAGGTTTCTGGAAGTTTGGTTGAAGACCCACAGCCTACCTGGGAGAGTTTGCCAAGCAAGCAGTTCAGCCCTACTATGTGTCAGCCCCTGTACTAGCACTCCAAGGGACACGAATGAGGGGGATCCCTGCCCTTCCCCGCAGAGCTCTTTCCTCCTCCAGTTCTGAGGGTTTTATGTCCTTGACTCATTTCAATCCCCTCAAAGTTCTCGCTTAGTGGCTCTCTGAGCATCCTCATTTTACAGATGGTCAAACTGTAAAGACAGGCTTAACTTGAATGCCTTTTATTCCCTAAAGTCACCTGCCTCCGTGGAGACCCTGGGAAATCTGTGGCCCTCCAGCTACTTGCAAGTAAGTTGTGCAAATGCCCCCCCACCCGCCCCAGGCTCTCTGGAGTTTTGCCCAGTTGCTTTTCTGTATAGCTGGCAGATTTGTTGCCAGCTCCTCTGTGGGTTCTTTTGAGGGAGGCATCAGCAGAGGCAGGGGCTGCAGTCCCCTTCTCCCTTATTCCACCCTCAGACAGAAACTCACTCGGTTCTTCCCACATAGTGGAGTGGGGGTCTTTCTCTGGTCCGGAGGATAGAGAGGGCTTCCTAGAGCCAATGAAGGAAAAGGAAGGAACCTTGAGCTCTCACTAAAAACCAGCAACTGCTTTGTGCCTTACCCAGTTCTAGAACATCTTTCATGCCCCCACTGCTGCTATGGTTATTGACTTTACAACAACCAAATAAAACATCTCCATTTTATAGCCCCATAAACTGAGGTCAGAGGGAGTAAATGACTTGTGTAAGAATATACAAGGAGGCAGAGCTAAGGTTTGAACCCCAAACTTGGGGCATTTTCTCTGGACCCTCCTGGGGTGAGTGCACTGTGTGGCACCCAGGGGACAGGGTCAAGGAGGAAGGGAAAAAGGCTGGAAGTCACAGGAGAGTGGCTCCTCTTAGATGCCTCTAAATCAGTCCCATCGCACCCCACCTTCAGTGCTGATCCTGAGAGAACTTCACTGAACATCTGGGTCCACAAATGTGGACCAAAGCCTTTTCTCAGGACCCTGTTTTCAGGCTTCCTCCATGCCCCAGCTTACTCCCAACAATTCTTTGTTTTCTGCTCAGCACTGTGTCTTGGTTTTCATTCATTCTCCACTAAACACTGAAGTCTTTAGAGGTAAAGAGGCATATGTCTGTGCCATACTCTGAAACAGTTCAGAAGGAAATCACATGTGTATGGGTACATGCATATAAATCAGTACATGCATGTACATATATAGAGAGAGCATGTAAGAGAGATTAAGAATGATAATGCAAATATGCTAAACTGTTAACATTTGGGGACTTGACATAAAGGGGATCTGGGAATTCTTTGTACTTGTAACTTTTCTGTAGGTCTGAAATTAGGTCAAAATAAAAAGTTTTAAAAAGAAGAAGAATGTGGATAATACTGTAGTGCATATTTGAAAGTTGCCAAGAAAGTGCATCTCAAAAGTTCTCATCACAAGAAAAAACATTTTTTAGTAACTTTGTAAGGTGAAGGATGTTAACTAGACTTACGGTGGTAATCACAGTGTACACAAATAGCAAATCATTATGGTATACACCTGAAACTAATATACTGTTGTATGTCAGTTGTTTAATTAAAATTTTTTTTTAATTTGAAAAATTATGATAAAAAAAGAAATATGTGGGCAAATGGGATGAAGCCACCTTTTGCAGGAATCTCTGTTCTGAAGCCAGTGTTTGTAATCATTTGAAAAGGACCTGCACTGGAGTTTAGCTGACTACCACCTGCCTGCTCACAACCGTCATAGTGCCTGCAAACGGGCTTGGCACTGTAATCAAAATCACAGGGCAGATGCCAGCTCTGGGAATGAAGCTTGCTTCTCCAGCCTTTTGGAATCCATCACTTCCACAGAAGCAACTGGTGACCCAATTTAGAGCCCATAGTCCCTTATTAGGTCCTCCAAAGCCTGTAGAAGGCAGGCTTTTGTTAGCTGAGGTCAACTACCCTTGGAACTTAAAAGAAGTACTTGTAATTTCAGCCTTGTACAATTAGCCCAATGAGTGAGGTTTCCTTGTATCCAAAAGAAAAGAGATTAAAAAGAAAGCCCACAGATTAGCTAAAACACGGGAGCAACCCAAGTGTCCCTGGTGGATGAACAGTTAAGAAAACTGGTCTACACCTATAGAGGAATATTATTCAGCCTTTAAAAGGAAGGAAATTCTAATACATGCTACAACATGCATGAACCTTGAGAACATCAGGCTAAGTGAAATAAGCCAGTCACAAAAGGACAAATACTGTATGGCTATACTCACATGAAGTCCCTAAAGTGGTCAAGTTCACAGAGACGGAGGGTAGAGTGGTGGTTGCCAGGGGCTGGGAAGAGGACAGGGAGTTCATGTTTAATGGATACAGAGTTTTACAAGGTGAAAAGAGTTATGGAGATGGACAGTGGTGATGGTTGAACAACATTATTCATGCAGTTAAAACTACTGAACTATATACTTAAAAATAGTTAAGGTGGTATACTTTATGTTACGTGTATTTTAACACAACTTCTAAAAATTGGAAAAAACGAAGCGAGCCCTCTAGCCAGGGGCTTTCCGGGCCTCCATCCTGCCTTCGGCCCCGTGCCCGCTCCGTCGGGGTCAGGTCTCCTCTACCTCCCAGCCTTTGCTCTTGCCCTCTCCTGACACTGTGCCTTGGTATGCACCTATTCGTGTGCTCATTCCTTGGTTCACTCTTTCGTTCATTCATAGAACACCTCCCTAGAGCCTCCCCGGAGTCACAGCCTCACGGAGGGGACAGACAAATTGCAGTGCGATCAAGTGTTATCGGGCACAATGGGCAATAGCACTGTGTCCCAGGGACAGTGAGGCCCCCAAGGAGGACTGGTCATTCTGCTTAAAAAGTCAGGGGAGGCTTCAGTGATGATGTGGCTTTGAACTGAGCATTGAAAACCAATAAGGTCTTGGCAAAGCATTTTACATTTTATGCTAAAATAGGACCCCCCAACTCCTCAAACTCTGCTGGCCCTAAATTACCAAGTGAGAAGACTTAGACAGAGGCCTTCCACCAGGGCTGGTGACAATAATAAAAAAACAACGATAAAATAATCCCTTGTGTGAGCAGTACAGACCCATGCACTCTCTTTTGATCCTCCCCAAACCCCAGGAGGTCAGTGTTGTCAGCCTCATTTTACAGATGAAGAGACTGAGGTCCAGAGAAGTTTAATAACTTGGCTCAAGATCATATAGCTAGGAAGGGGCAGAGCTGGGATTTGAACCCGGATGGTCCAGCTCCAAGCCTGGTGTCCTGCCTATTGCCTCTCAAGGCAGTGATGTATGTCTTTCTTATGTACACTGGCTCTTGGAGGGAGTGCATGCAGGCTTCACCTTGTCACCAGGACACACAGTTGAACCATATGAGCAGTTTCCATCTCAGGACCAATCTAAACTGAGCTTTATGAGGAGCTCCATTTATGAACTAACACATGAACATCACCTCCTAATGATCACTGGGGTTGGTTGGGGTTGGTGGGGGGCATGTCTTGACCTCATTCAGGGACTCCAGCTGCCCCTGTTAGCCACTCTCTTCAAGGAGACTGGAAGTTTCTGAGACACTGCTTTCCAGGCCCAGCCCAGGTCTTATCCCCAAGCTCTGCTCAGGTGGCTGGAGGAGATCCCGGCCCCTTGCAGGGGAAGGAGAGCTACCTGGGCTGGGCCTTCTAAGAAGCAGAATTAGCCTCCCATACTCTCCCTGTGCCCCAACAATAAACCTCAGGGCTCAGGGACCACATTAGGCCCCCCTCACATTATAGGCTGGATGTGCAGACACTGATCGATCACATCCTGTCCATGGGACTGCATTTCCCAGTGTCATATTAGCCCTGTGGTGCCTCTGCCCATTGCCTCTCTGCTGCCTCCAAACTGGGCAGCCTTGGGCAAGTCCCTGAACATATCTCATCTAATTCGTCTGAGCCACATTCCTCCTCTATAGCGGGGAGAGGCCTGCATTCCCCCAGAGACACTGTAATTGTACTTTGGACCCAAAGAGCACCAGCTATGTGCTGGGCAAAGTTTCAGATGGTGGAAATACAAACCCAATAAAGCACAGCCCCTTCCTTCAAAGGGCCCACCTCATGAGGGGGACGGGGACTGTGGCTGTGGGCAGAGCTGGGGCATCCAGGCCAGCCCTGGGGGAAAGAGTATTTTCAGGGCCGACTCCAGAGTTCTGTACAGGAAGGGCTTTGAGGCGGCACTCCGGCCAGAGGGGTGCGATGAAGCCATGCTTAGCTAGCACTACGTAAGACAAGGAAATGTCAGTTTCCTCCATCCAAGAAATGGAGGGAAGCTAAATATTACTGAAGAGGCACCTAAGCCGCCCCATGGCTCTGCCACTGAAGAGTGTCCTTGGCCTCCATGTGCCTCAGTTTCCTCACCCGTAAAGTGAGGCTGATGATATCCACATCCCAGAATGTTTGAGAGACCTGAATGAAGCCGTGTGCATGAACGCCTGCCCTGCCCAACACACGGCACACTACCAGTGTGAAGCCTCCATGATGCATTAGTAAGTTGTCATCTGGGAGCCAGTTAGGCCAGGGCAGCTACAAGAGCAAAGCAAAGTCACTCAACCTGCAGATGTCTCATCCCACCCACCCTTCCCTCCACAGGTGCACACTCTTTTGCTCAGGTTTCCCCAGCTCCAGCTGCCCAGAATGGAATTTACAAACCTCTGTCCAAAGTAGCCCCCAGGGTCCCCTTCCAATCGGGGCCCATTTCACATATGTATAACAAAGCCTGCAAATGGGCCGAAACATTTCAAATCATTATAAAAATCAAACGTGAAATTAATTTCACTATATATATTTTTAACTTTCAGTTATTTTAAAGATATATATAAATACATTTTAACCTAAGTTAGGTTGTATCACCATGAAATGAAAATTGTCATTTTAATCATTACATTGAACAGAGTGGCTCACAACCATTTGACAGAGTTCAGGTCAGTTGGGAACTGCTTATAAAAACCTTGCTCCTACTTATATTCTTGGTGCCAACCTGGACAACAGTTTGATGCAGGCAGACCGATATTTAACTAACTGCTCAAGGAGAATTTTCTTGGTGAGGGCATCCATTCCCCCTGGTACATCATACCACCTGAAAGGTATTAGGGGGGCACAGAGTGGCAAGAGGGGCCATTCCAGAAAATACCGCTGCCGTCACCACCACCACTGTCATAGAGACACTAACCTCAGAGATTCAGAATAATGTCAGGGCCCTTTCCACCTAGTGAGCCCAGGTCACCTTCCCAGGATAGTATCACCTCCTCCCTGTGGGTTCCTCTGAGCTCCCTTAGTGGCCGCTAATAACTAAACTGTTTATCGTAAAGCATCCCAAGAGTGGATTTATGGCAGCTTCTGCCATTAGAAGGTACCCTCACCAAGGGCAGAAAAGTGTCTTACCAAGTTTTGTTACCCTTGTCTGGCACTGCACAAATTCCTGTTGAACTGAATTAGTCTTGTTAAACAACTGAAAGTCTCAGCCTGGCAGAAAGGACACATTAGCCTGGAGACAATTTGCTTCCTTCACCAAATCAAGGGCTCTCTTCCTCCAAAGGTGTTCATTCTAACCTAAAGAATTGTTTACAAGCTAAAAAAGCAAGATTTTTCTCCCCTTGGATAAGAAGGGAAAAATGATGGCTGAATTGCAAGGCTGCCAAAGGTTTCTGAGGGTAAAAAGGATGGATAAGATTATTCAATATTTGCTTTATAAAATTCCACCTTTATAACTATCAACTGGTTACAAATTCAAAATTTCTAGAACATAATTATATCTAAACTGTGAGAGTTTCCATCTAAATGGCTGGAATTTGAAGGAGGCAGCTTCCAAGTATTTTTCCCATCACATATCGTAAGTATTTAAGCATAAATAACAGCCAATATTCCTATATTTACAATTAACATTTTTGTTGAAAATGATTCTTTCATTGACTCCTGCTCATCCAGACTGAAAAAAAAAAAATCAAGTAAGTCTCTACTTTAAAGTGCATGGTGTGTACCTTCTAGAGAGAAAAAGTCTGCAGAGTTTGTGTGACAAGCACAACTCTTTCAACCTGTGACTATTTCTTGAGGGAATGCACCATTCCAAGAAACAGTGAGGATGCACTTTGTATAAAATGAAAACTGGCGTCTGCGGCATCTCCTCTGAGGGGCTGAGTCTTGTGGGAATCATTAGGTGAAGCAAGGGTTGGGTGCGTGCCTTCACGGAGGGAGCCAGCCCTGGCTGTCTACTGGCTCAGGCTCAGACAATGTGGACCCTCATGCCTGGTCCAGATGCTGATGCTGAGCAAACGAGGGAGTTTGGTCAGTTCCTCCTTCTGCACCCATGGAGCTGCTCCCACATGTGGGTTGGGCTGGTCTGGTTCTGAGGGTGGCTCTGGCAGGAGGAGGGAGATAGTCCTGGGCAGTCAGGACCTGTGGTCATTATTTCAGTGAGTGAGAACACAGTGAGCTGTTTACTGAAAACCCCTCCCAGCAGCACCCCACTGCACAGTGTACAGAGCTCTTTCATGTGCTTGGATTTGTATGATGGGCACACAGGTGTGAGGCCTCCAAGGTGGCAGGCATTAGCTCCAAGGGCAGAGGAGTGGAGAGGAAAAAGGCCCCTTGGCTTCAGGAGATCTGGGCTCAAATTGTAGGAGGGATACTGGGCAGGGTCCTGGCCCTGTCTGGTTCTCACCTTTCATCCATAAATTGGGAATAGCAATACCTCCAGAGAGGTCTGAGTGCAAGAACCCAGTCCAGACCTGGCCCATTGGCAATACCCTCCAGATGCTCCTTTAATCACAGATGGGCAAGCTGGAGCCCAGAGTGGGCACAGAACTTCTCTGACATGCCCCAAGCCAGACATTCTCTGTGCCCAGCCCTGTGGCCATGCAGAGATGAACACAACAAAAACCCCACCCTGGAGGACCTCCTAGTCTGAAGTTTGGGGTCAGATGAACACAGACAACAGACTTTAGGAAGGGAAAGGAGAATGATCTGCCCTAGCTCATGGTGCCTGGGTGCAGCAGCCTGTGGAGACATGGCCTGTAGGTTCTGAGGGGCCCGGGGTACCCTCCTTAGCTCCCCTACCCCCATGCTAAGCAGATGGCCAGCCTCTACCTACAGTATAGATTCAGCAGTAATTTTTCCTTTTCCAGTTTGATGCCAACGCAGTCAACTGAAAATGCCTGTCAAAGTTTCTGACCAGCCTGACCTAGGGCTCCAGCAAAATCCTATCAACAATAATAACTAATATTTATTAAGTACTTACTCTGTTTCAGGAACCTTTTTAAGCTATTTGCCTGTATTATTTAATTATCACACCTCTCCTAAAAGGTAGATTTTTTTTTTCCCACTTCACAGAGAAAGAAATTGAGGCAAACAAGTCAACCAGTTTGCCTTAGGGCCCTCAGCCATACAGGCTGAAATCTGTTTCTGGGTCCTGGCTACACAAGCCCCTCCAAACCAAAGTCATCTGAAGCCTCAGGCAGCCTGTGAGCCAAGCTGTGGGTTGAACAGTTTCTACAAGATTCTAAGAACACTAGAAACTGTGCCTGTCACTTGCCTTTGGTTCCCCACTTGCCCGGAGACCAGTCCTCACCAAGCCTCCGGTTAACCACCTGGGCTGGAGGACTGCAAGGCAGGAAGTGCTGGCCACACAAGGGGCTTTGGCTGCTCCCATTTCTCCTCCAGCAGTGACAGCTCCATCTCCACAGCCTCCTCCCGTCTGGTCACTGACTAGGGGCACAGAATCATGTCTAGCCCCTGGAGCCCTAGCTTCTGGCAGCACCCCTCACTGGACAGCACTTGGAGTGGCCAGGGTGGAGGATGGGGTAGACAGCAGGCCCCCCTCCTGGAGCTCCTCCTGGCTCCATGGAAGGCAGCTCTGGGATCATCCTGCTGAAGGGAGTAGTCCATATTTGGGCCGCTCAGGAGGTGGGTGGTGTGTGGACCATTAGTGCATATGAGACTTTCCCCAAGGCCATGTCTTTACAAGAGAGTCAGCTAAAGTACATGGGGCCTCCTAAAAGAGGCAGGGGCCTAGCCAGAGGTCAAGGTCATGGTTCTGGCACTCTCACTAATAGCTCTGCCCTCTACCCCTTCTCACTAGCTCTGGTTCCTAGAAAACATATGTGTCCCTGAGCTAAATCTCTTTGGTCAGTCAGTCGCTGGCCTGGAGACAAGGGGATGGACAGGATAACTTGCAAGGTTCCCTATATTCTAGGATTCTGGATTTAACCTAAGGAGGCCTGCAAGAGACAAACAGACCAATGAAACAGAAGAGTGAGCCTAGAAATAAATTTTCAATTATATGATAATTTGGATTCGACAAAGGTGACAAGACCATTCAATGGAGAAAGGGCAGTTTTTTTCAACAAATGGTGCTCGGAAAACTGAATATGCAAATGAATCAAGTTGGACCCTTATTTTATACCATATACAAAAATTAACTCAAAATGGATCAAAACTGAACTTAAGAGCTAAAACAATAAAGCTCTTAGGAGAAAACATAGGGAAAGCTATGACACTGGAATTAGTTATTTCTTGGCTATGATGCTGAGAGCACAGACAGCAAAAAAAAAATTTGGTAAACTGGATTTCATCAAAATTAAAATAGTTTGTGTATAAAAAAGACACTATCTGGAGAGTGAAAACACAACCCACAGAATAAGAGAAACTATTTGCAAATCATAGACCTGACAAGGGTTAATATCCAGAATATATAAAGAACTCCTACAGTTCAACAACATAAAAACAAGAAACCCAATCAAAAAGTGGGAAAAAGACTTGAAAATAGACATTTCTCCAAAGAAGATACACAAACGGCCCATAGGATACACAAATGGCTCCCCACAAAAAGAAAAATATTGTGTAATTCCACTTCTATTGAGGTACCTAGTGTAGGAAAGTTCACAGAGACAGAAAATAGAACAGAGATTTCTAGAGGCTGTTGGGAGAGGGACATGGGGAGTTACTTAGTTAATTGGTCTGTTTGGGGTGATGGAAAAGTTCTAGAAATAGACAATGGTGATAGTTACACAACATTATGAATGTACTTAGTATCACTGAATTGTTCACTTAAAATGGTAAGTTTTATTTTATGTGCATTTTACCACAATAAACATTATCCTTAATTAAAATAAAGACTTTGAGTTTTTAAAAAGAGGCTATCTTGAATAGCAAAAAGAACATTTGACTATGGTCACTGCCCTGCTCAGTGGCCTCCAGGCGCTTCCCCAAAGTCTGAAGCCTTCCGCAGAAAGTGGACAGCTCTTCCAGCTTTGCCCCTGCCATTCCTTAGGTGTCATCTTGCCTGTATCCAGCATGCCCCTCTGCACACCACAGACTGCTCTTTCCCAGACACTCCAGGGACTTTCCTGCCCCCAAAGCCCTGTTCATGCTGTTTTCTGAGTCTACAGGGCCATATAGCTCCTTCAGCTAGTGAGCTCCTATTCAGCCTCCAAGGTCCACCTCAAATGCTCACCCATGAACCTCCAGTCCATTTGCACTTTCTCTGGTGACTACCACTTCTGCACATTCAGCTTCCTGAGGGCAGGAATCAACTCACTGCCAAATTCTCCATACCTCCCTGGTACAGGGGCACAACCCTGCAGGATTTGTTGGATGGGAGGAGAAGCCTTTGGCTGGGCATTTCTCAGAACTTTGGTGATGCCCAGTTCCTTCTCTGAAGTGGAACAAGGGAGCCCTTCCATCAGTGTCTCTTTCACCTCTCTGTCCACACTGTCCCCCACAGTGCCTGGCTCACTGTAATCATGGCCACCACCCTCTGAATGCTGACTACATCCCAGGTCCATGTCCAAAATGTTTCATCTCTCCTGGGCTGTGAGCTCAGGACAGAATCCTGGCCAGAAGAGAATGCTGCATGCCATGGCAGTGCAGGAGTTGTCTCAGAATCCCAGAGGGAGGCAGGGCCTAGTAGATGGGGTGCCCAGGGGGAGCAGCAGCAGCTCTCAGGTGGCCCTTCAGAGCAGGCAGTGGGAAGGAATGTGGGGCCCAGGGTGAGGCTGGCAAGGGGGGACTACAGGTAGGAGAGACCTTGAACTCACTGCAGGGAATGAAGGAGACCTGAGGAGAAGGGTGTGTGTGTGTTGGGGGTTTCCCATTTGACTAGAACAACCGTGGTGTGGAAGCTAGACCCTGGCTTGCGGCCTCCTAGGTGGCAGTGAAGGGGGATCAGTGGGAAAAGAGGTGTTCCTCCAACCGCCAAGGATTCAGAGGACTCAAGATGGATGTGAAACAGAGCTACGCAAGGTCTCCCTGCTCCCACACCTCATACCCCACAGGGATCCCCATGGGAAATAAATTATTTTCCACCAGGGTGTAAGAACACTAGAAGTTGGATTCTCACCCAGTCCTGGATCCAAAGGAAGGAGGAAGGAAGAGGAGATAGAGTTCCTAGCATATTCATGTCTTGTATCATCCATTCATTCACTCAACAAAACACCTACTATGTAGATCAAGCCCTGTTCCAGGCTGTGGGAAAACAGTTTAAAACAGAACAGACAAAAGCCTCATGTGGTTTCTTGTCCTCCCTAGAGGAAGGTATTGCCCCATTGTTTGATCCTACACATGGTCTACCTTGCACTGACTAGAGGTTCTGGCATGTTCCTGGGGCCTCTGGACACTCAAGGAGTAATCCCTTGTAACCGTTATGAGGAACCTATGCCATGCCTGGACCCTTGTTCTCAATGTAGGCCAGCAGGATACCTGAACAGGTGAGGAAGCTGTACCCAAGGTCAGAGTCCAGGTCTAGAAGAACTCTGACCAGCCAGATACCAAGCTGCCCTTGACTGCCCCACCCCTGCTTCCCTGGATATAAATAAAGCTGGGAAGAACTTTCTGGGGGCCATGTTGTGAAAGAGTCTTTCAACCTCATATCATCTGCAGTAGGATTAGGATGACTTCAAGTCTAGTTAGGTTCATCCTACAAAAGGATGCCTTGTAGGTTCTCAGAGCCTTTGGCCATCAAGAGCTTGCCTTCTCCCTTCTTATTGGTCCCACCTTGGGCAAGTTACTCATTTTCTATGAGTTTGTTTTCATCCACGAATAGGGATGATAGGATTATCTTCTAGGGCTGGGATTGTGATTCAATGAAATCACACACAAGAAGCACTTGGCATATTGCCTGGAGCACTGGCAGGAATGCTCAGTAAATGTGGGCTATCGAATGGCGTCATCGGCTCAGAGGCTCTTTGTCCTCCCAACTCAAACCCCCTTTGGCCTTGCATCCCATCAGCTGTCACTATTGTCCCTGTCCTGCTTATGGGAAAACTAGGACAGGAGGGCATGCCAGACTCTTCTTTGGCAGGTTGAACCCACCTTCTGCCCCCCAAGTGACCTCTCTTGATGCAGTGAGATGGGCAGAGTGGTGGGCTCCAGAGGCCTCCTGATGATCCTGAGAGACCCATCCACCTTTCTAGGGGCCTGGATCCTGAGCCTGGAATACTAAGAACTCCGGGGCCCTAGAAATCTAGTGCTATGCAGGGTTTTTATAGGTGGTTGCCTGAGGCCCTGAATGGGGACCTATGTCCTATGTGCTTGCTTGTCTTCCCCGCAAGACAGTGAGCACCCTCCTTGACATGGAGCCCTGTTGTTTTCCCAGCTCAGTGCTGGAACATGAACCAGATGTGAGCTCATGTGGCTGAATGGTAGGACTGCAGACAGGGCCAGGGAGATCTTTGGATATTGCAGAGGCCCACACATCTGGGAGTGCCCCAAAGTTTCCCTCCCCACTTGGAAACATGATCAGACCCTGACCCCCACCCTCACCATCTGCAATACCCTAGCAACTTCAAAAGGTAGATAGCATGAGGGGTGAGGCTCTTAGTCCTCCCAGGCAGAGAAAGACTGTGAGGGGTGTACCTGCAGGCATGCTACCTCTGCATCCTCACACCTGCTCACACTCTCCCCCTCATAGGCAGGACAGGCCCAAACAGCCCTATTTTGCCAATGAAGAAAACTGACTGGAACCACAGAGATAAGGGGACTGTTCCAAAGGCACATTTCCATGGCAATGTCAAGACTTGAACCCAGATCTCTTGGTCTCTGGAGAAGGCAGGGAGGGAGAAACGGGGAAAGGAAAGAAGCAGTTCTTGGGCTTTTCAGCTGCCAGAGAAGTTCTAGCAGGTTTGTGGCAACTTCCCTCAACATCTATGAGCCCTTCCCTTACTGGACAAGGTTACGCCCACCTGGGAGTGGGGAGGGGGACTTCTAATGAGCTACAAACCCCATGGACAACCCTTCCTGCCACCACACACTGCACAACCTGATCAGGGCTTCCCCGTTCCAGGATTGGCCCCAGTGAACTGGAATCACCAAGTTACTGGTCTTTCTCCCTCTCTGAACCTGAAGGCAGGGGCTGTGTCCAGAGCTTCTCAGAAACCTCCACAAGGCCTGGCACAGGGGCAGGCAGTTCACGGGGTGATGAGTAAGTAGAATCAGGCATCTCAGTCCCCATGCCTGTGAAATAGGACGTTTGGGCCGGCAGACATCTCATGTGTCTTCCATCACTGACCCATGGTGTGTCAGGGATGGAGGGGGTACCAGGGCTCCTGGAAGTGAGCAGTGCCCTCAGGCCTGGCAGATGGGTTATCTGAGAGAGGAGGAGGACTTCAAGTGGCCTCAGCCAACTCCCTTGGGTGCACACCCACATGGTTTCTACCACTTAGGAAAGAAAACCTGGCCTAGGGAGCAGAGCTGAGAGCAGGAGTCCCAGCCCTGCAGGGCCACTCAGGGATAAGTCCCTGCAGTCCCACGGGGAACTCCACAGGCCTTCTCTCATTGCCCCTGCGGCTCCCAGGAGCTCTTGCTGAGACCTGCCTTACTTCTGAGGAGAGTGGGACTGCCGGCCTCTGCCCTATTTGATGCTCAGAGTGTGCAGCTAACCAGAGGGGTTACAGCCAAGGAAGAGTGGGTGAGCCAGAGCACATATCCGCCAGCTGCTTCCTCCCTCACCCCCAGGAAGAAAACCTAGCAACCATTCCACCCTCCCATTAACCCCTCCCCGGGGCCCCATTTCTCCATGGGCCTCAGTTTGCTCATCTGTTGAATGGGATATGCAGAGTGCATAAACAGAGTGCAGATAATAGGTTCTCTTCAGTGAGCCACACTGGACAGAGGGTACACTCAAGAGCTGGGGACTGGGGGAAGTCTCTTTGAGGTGTGGGTGGGCTGGGTGGACCCTGCCAGAGTCCGGGAAGACTCTGGGGCTCAGTGCCCACCACCTACTGGCCAGAGGGGGACTCTGCATGCCACTGGGTGAATCAGCCTCCCCAGGGAGCTGCGACTGCGGCAGGCAAGGCCACAGGCTGCGTTGCCCAAGTGCTTAGTCACCTTCTCTTAAGGCAGAGGGTGCACCAGGGCTAGCCCAGAGGGCTGTCCCAGCCACACGCAGGTGCTCGCCCTCCTGTGCACCCAGCTCTCCTACACCGGGTACATAGCAAGAGCTGGAGTGCGTGCACATCTTTTACACAGGAGCGCACACAAGCTAGTACACACAGCCACTCCCTGAAAGCCACTGGACAGCAGAAGGAGGACACGATGTGTATGGGTGGGCCCCAAGTCTTCTTGTTCACCCTGAGCATGTGCTCACACAGACCACTGAGTCTCTCGCTCACAGGGACAAGGGTACTGGGATGTGCCTACCGGTGGCCTTAGCCAAGCTCAGGCAGCACACTGAATGAGACACCAATCATTCATTCATCCTTCCAGGCAGTAAATATTTATTATGCCCAAATGTATATAACCTGGAAGAACATGAGCTGTAAGATCATAGGCAGGCACTCTGTTCTGCTAGGAGAAGGTTTGGCACGTAGAGGTGATAGGGAAGACAAGCGGAGACAGAGAATGTGAGCAGTCTGAAGGGACCAGGAACCCCAAGGCCTCGGCTTGAGCCTGGTCACTTGTGGACACAAAGACACTCCGTGGCTGACCCCTCTTCATATTTAGCACCCAGCCTGAAGCCTGGAGCCTCCATTCAACAGTCAGCCCACTTGTCCTGGGACTGCTGCCTACTTTATCCCTGTGCCCCTTGGCTCACTCCAGGGAACCCTCAGGACATTTCTGCTTCCAGGAAGTGTTTTCTGTCCACTCTACCAGATTTTTTCTGGACAAAACTATATGTAAGGATGGGGAGGGCAAGGAATGGGATGAAGGCAGGTCCAGACTGGTATCAGCACTGAAACCCCCAGAGGGCCTTTGGAAATTGTCCAGACTCCTGCATTTCACAGAGCTAAAATTCAGACCCAGGAGGGGAAGTGGAAGGGGCTTTCCCAAGGCTACACAGGGCATACAGACCACCACCGGGAAACCCGCTGCATATATGCTCGGATTGAGCACCCTGACGCACACATGTGCCAAACTGGACCTTAGCGTCATATCCCAAACCTGCCACAGCCTCTCAATCTTCTCCCCTACGGCGCGCTTGACGTGCGGGGAGAACCAGCTGCTTTGCCCCAACCCAGTCGCCAGCAGTCCACCTGAGTGGGGACAACACCAGCGCTCCGCAGCACCCAGTCTGGGAGAAGACTCCCCGGGAAGACGGTCTAAGAATACGGAGGAGTGTGCTCCAGTTCCTTCTCTCCAGCGTGCAGCCCCTGCCGTCCTAAGTACACACGGTGTGGTCTGAGGGGGAAAAACAGGTACTTAGTGGGTGGTGGTGCCTGCCTTTGTCTCGTCTGTCTGTCACACACACATGCACACACACAGAACCAGTATCTTACAGTAACTCTCCTCTCCAAAAAATACTCCAGGTGCAGCAGAGCACAGTAGTGACCCTTCTAGCTGCCTCTGGAGCCAGAATCTAAAATTTACCACTGCCCCGAATCACCACCCAACTCACCAGCCTTTCCCATCCTCTCAGCCTCCCCTTTTTGCATCCCTTTTCCTATCTGCCCAAGCCTCAACTCCATTTGCATTTCCCCTCTCCTCTTTGGTGCAATGAGGAGTGGGAGTGGGGTGGGGTGGAGAAAATCTTTGCTAAGACAACAGAATGCCCTAGGAATGGGGAGCAGATGGACAGGTCTAGTGTCTAGGGTGTCCACCACATCTCCCTGGACACACTAAAGACTTCTGTCACACCACTAAGTCAGACTTTCTGGGGAGACTGGCTTTCAGGAAGCAAAGCATTTGCTGCTCAGAGGCTACCCCACATCCCTGTACTGGGGGAAAGAGCATCTGGCATGGAGGTGGGGGTGTCGCCCATTTGCACATCCGTAGGTGAGAGAGAGGAAGACACCTGATTGCACCTCTGGAAGGAAAGTTCTTGGGAGCTACCAGTAACTCTGATCTCTCAGAAGTACCAACTTGTGACTGAGAGGGCTTGCCGGCCAGAGAGAAGTGCCTCCCTTTTCCACAAAGGGCCGTGTTTGGAAGACGGGCCTCCTTTCACTGTGTAATTCAGATCTGTGTGTGCTGCTCCAGCTCCTGAACAAGGGGGACCCTGTGCCTTTCGGGAGATACCACCATGCAGCTGGGGCTTCACTGTCACGGTTTCCCAATCTGATGACCCGCCTTGTCATCTTAGCAATGCCTGTGAAAGCCCGTAGCTGCAGGAGTAAGTGGCCTGGTGGCCTGGCAGGCAGCCACCGTACCCAAACAGTGCCTGGACCTACGTTCTTGGGGGAGTGGGGTTGTAGGAGCCGAGGATGCTGAGGCTTTGGGTGCAAGGAACTCTCAGCCAAGCATTCTCCCACAGTTCCTTTTCCTTCAGTGAAAGGAGCTGCTGCTAAAGCATGGCCTCCCTATTCCCCAACCCATACCCAGGGAGCCAGAATCTGAAATTTACCACTGCTCTGCAGTTTCTCCCTTCTTTCCTCGCCTGCTGCTTTGGGCACTCCGGTCCAGGGATGGGTGGAAAAGCCCCAACCCCAGACGAACACGGGGACTCCAATCTTTCCTCACTCCCATAGCTTGCAAGCGCCTCTGTATTCCCATTTCCCATTTCGATGTGCCGCTGAAACAAAGATGCGCACAGAACTGTGCAGAGCAAGAAAGGAACTGAGGCCGAGATAAAGGTATATTCTGGATGCGCGCCTAGTTGCTTTCCAAAACGAAAGTCCTCGGGGACTTTGGCGAAATTATATATATGGTATTTCAACTTGTTTTCCTTTACGGCCCCGCTTTACAGCACGCACAGCCAGGGGCTTGCAACTCCAGAATAGCCTGACACAGTGGGTAGTAACTTCACTTTCAGAGTCCAGATTGTGCAAATGCCTGGGCAGACAACTCAAGACCCAACTCAAGACACACCACTTTTCGGGGACAAGAGGAGGGGGTGTTCTTAGCTCTCCATAGTCTCTTTCGAAGTTCTCTTAAAACAACTCACAAAAAAAAATTTTCCCCAAAAGTTTTCGTGTAACAAACATGTCTGTATCTTGATCCAAGTGGTAAACCAATGTACCCACACGTAACAATTCTTCGAACTTTCCACTTGCTGTGACTTCACTCTATATAAATTATAATAAACAACAATTTATGCAAATCGATTGACTTAAAATACTAGACTTTAATCCAGGCCTTCTGTTTTTCTATTTAAGAACGTATGTGTTTAGGTTGACTGAGCAGGCTGCCTGCTATAGAAATTAACAAAGTAAAAAATTAAAAGCATTTTTCTTTCCTGCCCGCCCCTCCTCCAGAATCTACCAGGAGTCGGGGACATCTCAGCTCCCAGGCTAATTTTCCCTCCATCATCCCACAATGGCCCATGGGGTCTGCTTCTGCCCGCCGCTCATTTCTCGCTCTTTTTTGGTGGGGTCTCTCATACAAAAACACGTCCCGGTTCTTGGACTAAATTTGAATACTAACCGGGCGGAGTTTACACATTTTGTGTCGGTGCGGGAAAACAAATACCCCCTGCAATCGCTGCGCCTAATTTGACAAATCAGGACCAGCCCCTCGGCGGCGCCGCAGGGGTCTCCGGCCTGGCCCCACGTCTCCCCAACTCCGCGCTGAGTGCGCTTCTTTAGGGGGCGGTGGATGGGAAGGTAGCAATCGACTAGCAACGAAAAGCTGCGTGCACTGAATCGAAAGCGAAAGAGGAGGTAGCAGGGTTGCTCCCCGAAGCATCCCGGGGCGCGTGACAGAGGCTGGAGCACCCGCGGCGGCTGGGAAAGCGGCCACGGGTTTGTGGGGAGGCGCCGGAGCCCTCACTCTGGCGGCTCGGAGGCTCTCCGTGCCGTTGAGAAACGTCGTGTCTCCACCCTGGCGTGCCTCCTGGGGACCACGAGACCAAGGGCGGGCCAGGGCCACGCAAGGACTTGAGAAGGCCGAAGTGCGCCCCCGGAGCCTGCCGGGGTCGGGATTGCGGCAGGCGAGAACCGGGTGCGGCTCGTTCGTGAAAACGCAAGGCTCCTCATCCGGAGGGGACTGCGGAGTCATCTTGCTCGTCGTCCTTTTAGAGGCCCCGGAAGGGTAGGAACGCCTACAGCCTGGGAGGATTTCTCACCTCCACTTTGGGCGAAGGGAGAAGGCCGGTCGGCGGAGACTCGAGGTGGATTCCCGGCCCCGCACTCCCCAGTGTGTCCTGGCGCAGCCCTCAAACCGGTACCTCCCTCCCCGCCGCGGCCGCTTGGACGCGGGGATTGGCTGCCGAGGCTGAGGTCCGGGAGCCGGCCTCGGAGCCTCGGTGTAGCGATACGGATCAAGGAACTAGCTTCAGCCCTCGGACCGACCGAACTGGGGAGGAAGTTGCAAGGTCGAAGCTACGGGCGGTGGGGACCCAAGTCAGCCAAAGCTGAGGCTAGCGCGGAGGCCAATGCCGGGTCCGCCTCCGCCGTTCTTCGAACTCCTGGGAACATACCACGGCCTTTTCCTTGAATCCTAATTACCCCCTTTTGAGTACACACTCTCACAAAGGTGGGAGAATGCCGCCGTCAGTGGATGCCTCAGTTTCCCTGCTTGCTGGCCACCTAGAGAGCCAACTCCAGAGTATCTCCTCCCAGCTGCCTCTGTAAAGGGCACAGCCTCATCTCTTGGATTCTTAATTTGGACCTAATGTGCTGAATCTCTTTTCTACCAGGGTCAGAAATCTCCTGGGAAATTTAGCGGTAGAGAGAAGGAAAAGAATAACCAGAGCGGTTGTTTGTGACTTTCCCCAGAGCAATGCCTCCATCGTGGGCAGCAGGGGGTAGGGTCCTGTTAGTGATTCCAGCTGCCGTTTGTCCCTACCTGCAGCTTATGGCTTTGCCCCAATAGCGGCAGAGGCTGCCCTTTCTTCAGAATTGGGGGCTCACAGGTTACTAACAGCACAGAGGCTGATGATAGAAATGTGGAGGAAGGTAGCAGGACTCCTGGTCTCTCCGCGGGCTGGAGAGGGTGGGGATGGACATTTACCCCCTTGAGGCTTACTATTATCTCTGCTTGATGCAGATGAGGAAAAGGGGTTTAGAGAAGGTACTTGATCTCAGGTCACGTTGTATGTTGCCCCAATGGCAAAAGCCAGTAAAGAAAGGGCTAGGCTGGTGTGCGGGTGCCCAACAAGGCTCAGAGAGGGCGCTCAGAGGGGGCCAGTCCCTTTCCCCTTTCCCTCTTGACCTGAAGGCATCTTCTAAACAAGAGATTGGAAGAAGCTTGGGATCTCTGCTTACCGAGTATCTCAGCCTCCTCAGAAGCCTCACTGGTGAATTTGCTTAAAACTTGAAAATGCAGTGCAGTGGGGGAGAAAACACGTGAGTCTCCTGCCTTTGCACAGTGAACCTCTATGGGTCTCCCTGTCTGTGACTCACTCTCACCTAATAGTCTGGAATAACTGACAAGGAAGGGCCTGGATGAGGCCAGGAGGTAGAAGCCTGAGCCCCTGGGGTGGCAGACTGTACACATGGACAGGGCTCAGGTCCCAGGCTGCAGGCTGCGGAGAGAGCACCTGTGTAGAGCTGTGAGTGTCTGTGATCTGATCTCATTCCATCAGGAAGGTGGAGGAAATGGGAAATGGCTGCTGGATGTCTCTAACTCTGCTCTTAGTCCTGTGTGGTTTGGGAGTATGTGACTATGTGCGAGGCCACACGAATGAGTATATTTGGTGTGTGACCACACTGGCTCATGAGGAAGAGGTTGTGTGTGTGTGTAGACAACTGTGTGATTGTGTGAATGTTGTGTGTGTCAGCGACCACCTAATGAACTAGTTCTGAGACTGTGGGAGAGCTGGTCTGAGTGTAAGCAAGTGTCTGCCATGAGCTATTTTCCTGAGGTTATTCTAGCTGCTAAGGCCTCCACCATGTCCCACCATGACCCCTGGCCTGGTGTCTCTCCATCCAGCCTGGAGCAGCACACCCAAAGTCAGGACCAGCACATCTCCGGGGCCCTGCTGGAAGACCAAGGCCTCAAAGAAAGAGTGTGTACTCAGGGTCTCTCTCCTCCCTTCTTGGTTGCTCTCCCCGTCAGCTTGAGGCTCACCAGTCCTGATTCTGTGGAAGAAAAGGCCTAGGCTGGCTGCTCTGGTATCAGGCGGTTCTTGAGAGGCCCACTCCTACACTGGAATCGCTGAGCTTTGGGGGCCTTGGCCAGCAACCTGCATCCACGGTCAAGGGGGTTTAGAGGTCATTTAGGCTTCTGATTCCCTGTGGGCCCAAACCAGGACTCAGATCCTTCTCTCTTTCTCCCGCACTGCCCCCACCTGAGCTTGGCGGCTTCCTGCTCTCCTGCGGAGTCTGTCCTACACCATTGTTCTGAGGCCGGCGGCCTCCCAGGTCCGCGGACGGAGAAACGCTCGGGAACTCAGGGCAGCCTGACTCCGCGGGTTCGAGTAGGGGTGGGGGAAAGGACTCGGGTCTTCCGTGCCCCCAGGAGTCTGGCCCCGCACCCTCGTGTGGCGTCTCTGTTACACGGTATTCGGGGCACGCTCAGCTGTCCGCGCTCCGGACTCGCAGGCGGACTCGGCACCTGCGACGCTCCCACCTGCGGCGCCTCCCAAAGAGCCTCCACGCAGGGCTGGGACAGAGGACTGCGCAGCCCCATCGCCCTGCGCTGGAGCGGTACGCCGCGACTGTTTCCCGCCGCCCGCCTTGAGCTTGTGAGAAGCATTTGCTTCAAAGCCGGTTCCACAGAGAGAGCAAAACGAGTAGTTTGGGTAACCGGCAAAGAGAGGGAGAAACAAACTCGAGGTCCAGTTCAATAGCCATACGCTCCGAGCTCTTGACCGGGGGATATGAAGGAGGCAGGACGGATCCCTTGGCCCCCTTGAAGCAGTCGATCCCTTTTTTCTGACCCATTGTCACCCACTGCTCGGCCCCGCGTGTTTTACAGCCCGCCAATTCATGCTTCCCACAAGCCAAATGGGTTTCGGAGGCGCAGAAGCCACGGGCCCTGAGTCGCCAGCCCTGAGGGACCGGCACGTGCACTCACCGTAGCAGGGGACCTGCAAGGCCGCGTTGTGGCCGCCGCTGCCTTCCTGGAGTTTGATACTGCCGTCCGGGGGCGTCTTGCAGGCGCCTCGCTGCAAGTAGAGATGCGGTTGCTGCGCGGGCGGCTGCGGCTGCTGCGGAGCCGGTGGTTGGGGCTGCGGCTGGGGCTGGAACTTGTTAAAAGAGCCCCGCGCCCCGGCGCCACTCTCCAGGGGTGCCGCCAGGTCCTGTTGCCCTGCTCCGTAGCGGGCCCGGCTTTTGGCGTCCCCGAATCCCTGCCCTTTGTTGGCGGCGGACAGGAAAGTTGTGCTGAACTTATCGCCACCGGGGTATGCCCTAAAAGGAGATGAGCCCTCCCGGCTCTGCGACACCGGGCTGTAGTAGGCGTCCATGGCAGCAGCCGGCGACTCGCAGTAAGAGACACACGTCTCAGCATTCATGCCTGGCTTGCGGGCGACGGGCGGGGGCTGGAGCAAGAGCGCGAGGACGCCACCGCGCGCCTCGGCCGGGAGTTCGGAGAGGCTGGGAGGCGGTGGCCGTGCGCCCCGCGCGGGCCCGCTCACTCTCCCTCCTCCCTTCCGCACCTCTCTCTCTCTCTCTCTCTCTCTCTCTCCAGCCTCCTCCTCTCTCCCTTCTCCCTCCCCACAGCTGGCTCAGAGAAAGAACCGAGGACTGTAAAAAGATTCAGATGTTTCGGAAAGTTGACCAGATCTCCCAAGCCCTCTTAAGGTTTTTGAGGCGAAAAAAAAGAGAGAGTGAATTCCCACCCACCCCCCCAACTGTCTTCTCCTCGCCTTCTTTCCCTCCTCCTCTCTCCCTATTCTCCTTCCACCTACCCTTGTTCCTTCTTTCCTTTTCGTTAGGAGATGCTACTAACTCGCTTTCTGGAGATGCAACTCGGAGGCGCCTGCGGGCCTTTCAGATTCTAGGAGGGGCAGGACCACTCCCCCACCTCCCTAGGGGCTGCAGGCGCGGGCGGTGGGGAGGTGGTGGGGGGCGGCTGTGCCTCCAGAGGCTAGGCCTGTAACTGAAGGGTTCAAGCTTTGGCCTAGGGCTGGGAGGCATGCAGAACTTTAGTGCCAGATTTTTAAAAAAATCGAACAGGTTTTCACATTCAGAGTCAGATGAGCTGCTAGGCTCTGGGTGCGGGCGAGTCGTTTGGACGTTTCTGTGCAGATCTGGCGGCGCAGTTGCGGGCCTTTCCACTGGTGCATTTCCCTCAGTTTCCAATCTCCCTTCCCAATTCTGGGTTTCTCCAGGAAATTCACACACACCTCAGTCGTCCGGTGTGTGGCCACTTTCAGGTTTTGTTGACTATTTCTCCCCACTATAAGGGCACTGGTCAGAGTGAAGCACTGTGTCCACTCAAGCACTGGAGAAAACGTCACCTGGGCCAGGTTAGGAAAGCTTCAGACCACGGCCCCATCTCCTCCCCTCCCAGGACAAAGCTGCACACGCCTGCGCCCATCCAAGGGAATTTTCTGGCTGGAGTGTTTGAAAGCAAGGAATTTGGAGACCCGCTGGCCACCCCCCATCGTTGCTCTGTCACCTGCTCACTGCCCCGGGTAGGGGTGAAGCAGTCTTTTCTCTCTCTAGTCTCACTGTTGCCAACTGTAAAAAGAATGGCTTGGATTCGATAGGTTGTGGTTTCACATACTGCACGTACCGCCGGGCACTGGGACTGGCCACAGCAAGGGAAGAGAACTTTAGGGAGCTTCAAGCCCCTTCCACAGTCTAGTCATCAGTGGCACCTCACAACAACTTGTGTGGTGGAGGCTGGAGTCCACAATTTTCTGATGATCAAACTGAGGCTCAGAGAGGTGCTGTCACTCAGCCAAACCCCTCCTTGGAACCCTTACAGAGACTACTCCCTCCACGGTTCTGGGATGGTGTTGCCAACAGCGAAAATGCAAACAACAGAGGAAACGGGTCTCCAACTGTGGAATGACTCAGTTTGAAGAAGCGCATTTGGAGCAGCCCTGGATAAACTGCAAGAAAAATCCGTGAATCAAGGCTGTATATCAGAGGAGGCTGGGAATGTGAGAGGTGAAGGAGCAAAGTGAAAGGAGAGAGGGCCTGAGTGCCCTGAACCCAGGGATGTGGGTCAGAAATCAATCTTTTGCACCCAAGGTCTCTCCCCGAAAAATATCGAGAGCAGGCCATGCTTCTACCTCCAACCTCACCCAGGCTAATCCTCACCCTCACCCCACTCCCTCGGTACTCTCCTCCTCTCTCTACCGCCACATCTGGTTTCCATCTCGGCTTACCTTGAAGTGCTCATTAATAAAGATATTCTGCAAATCATGGCCAGGGGTGTGCAGGCACAAACCCCTTTCCCCACCGCCCATTGGGACGCACACCTCTTTGGCCCACAGACCTAAGCCATCTTATATTTACTGAGCACTTGTTGCGCAGGAAGCCATCCACATGTCATTGCCCTATGCATCTCCAACAATCTGACAATGCATGCCTTAGTCATACCCATTTTGCAGATGGATAGACTGAAACTTAAGGGAAACCAACTAATTTTCCAACCTCAAATAGCAAAAAGTGGGTGAGCCTACATCATCCCAAATGCTCCTGCCCAGCTGAAGTTTCTTTCAGTTCTTAAAACCTGCCAAGTTCTGCCTGTACATTATAATAAGGGTTTTCCTCTACCTGGAATTCCCCAACCTCAACCCTGCACTTTGTCTTCCTAATGATTGGGGTCCAGCCTAGAGTTTGTTCCTCCAGGAAGCTTTCTCATCTCTCCGTTTGATTTGGTACTCCCATCTGCCACATCTCTGTCTTGGACCTTGGGGTTGTCTGGTTGCTGGGGTCATGGTACATTGAAACCTCACTAGTTGGTGGCTCCTGGAGGACAGCCTCTGCCATGCCTGGTGCCCCACAGATATTCATGGAATAAAACATAAAAGCTGGACCTGTTGGACCCTAGGTTCGTTCCACTGCCCAACGTCTTTGGTTTCCTTTAGACAAGGACAACCAGTTGCTTTCCCTCCCCCTCTATGGGAATTAAATGACAAAATTAAGAGCTTGGCAGCTTCTCCCCAGCTGCACAAGAATGGTGAGTTCTCAGAGTAGAGGCCAGGGCTGCCTCATTCACCACTGGTCTTGGCACATTGGAGGTTCTCATAAAATGTGTTTTGAATGAATAAATGCAAACACCATGTGGTCCGGGGGCTTAGAGTTGAATTTTTGCCAAGAAGTTCCAAGCAAGCAGGCTGCTTCAGTCCATGCACCTACAAGGTAGCCTGCAAGCACTTAGATGGTGCAGCCATCCCTCAACTCCCTACCCACCTCCAATTCCAGGCTAGACACAAGGGGAAGACTAGAAGAAGTACACTGCATGGGGTGGCGTGGTGGGTGGGTGAGAGGAAAGTCCCCAAGACAGGTACAATCACAATTGCACAATTCTCTGCACAGCTGCTCACTCTCAATGCAAAACAACAACAGCAACTGAAAATATTGTGTGGGGGCTTTCTTGCCTGAGTTCCAGGAAACTTCCTTTACGCACTGCTCTCACCACCTACCCACCCAGAGGTTTCATTACCTGTTTGATTACTGCCTCATTATTCAACCTTTTCTCAGCCACCAGGAGGAATTTCACACCCTGCACCCTCAAGGTGCAGCATTTGGTGTGATCAGCTGGAATCCCTCGCTGAGGTCCTGTGTCCTTGCAACTGGCACAAGGGCCTTTCACCTTTCCACCTGCTACCTTAATCAGTGGACTGAGGAAGAGTGAGCATGTGCCTGTGCGTGAGGAAGAGTGTGTTTGCCTGCAACTGCATGAGAACATTCTGTGCTTGTCATTTGCCTCACGAAAACTGTCACTGACCTCTTACCTCCTCTCCCAAGTCCCTTAAAGCACAACTTTCTGGAGAGAAGGCTAATAAGTGTAGCTTGTTATTCCTCTGTGCATTCAATCATTTTTTCATCTATTGGCCCATCCATCATCCATCCATCCCTCCATCCATAGCTGAAAGCCGACTACTCCCACCAAGTTACCCCGGAGGTTTGCCAGCCATCTGGCCTCTCCAAGAGCGTTGAAGGCCAGTTCTGGCCCTGGTCTGCTCCCCAGGAGCTATTTCTCCCACAGCTACGGGTCCTGCATGTTTGTGGGTTATCTCGAATCTCCTCTAGCCACCCTTGACAGGCACCTAGCTGCATCTCTACACTTCCAGTTATTTCACTACCTACCAGGAAAGGTGAGGGTTGGCAGGACCCGCTGCTACAAGTCCTGCACGCCCACTGCCTGGTAGGCACATCTCTGGCTGCCCCCTTCTCCCTCCCTTTCAAAACTCCCATTTGGCCCTCCAGCAAGCAGCTTCCCTCTCCTGAGGACAGCTGAGTAAGGCTAAGTGTGAAGTGTGAAGGTAAGGAAACTGCGAAGGCAAGTCTCTGTCAAGGCCAAGTGCCCAGTGTCACCCACTCTGGGGCCTTCCTTCACCACCCTTGCAACAGTTGTCACATCTGCCTGTTTTTTTCCTCCATAGCATCTATCCTGACCTGATATTATCTCCCACATTTTTTGGTTTACTTCATTTATTGTCTGTCTTCCTAATAGAATGTGAGTCCATGGCAACTGTCTCCCAGTAGGAAGTACAGTGTTTGGCAAATAGCACTGCTCAGTAATATCTGTTGAGTGAACGACTGAAGGAGTGAATAAACCAAAAAATTAATTAATGAACGAACACTGAAATGAATGAATGAACAAAGCATTCCTCCAGGTCTGGAGGGTAATTGCCTAGTCCCTGTGGCTCAGGGCTAGAGCTCTTGAGGCCACGGTGTAGGATTGAGTTGGTTAGAAAGTCCTGGATTGGGGAAAGGCCTAGCAGACTCTCTTTTCTTTCAAAGGGCACTTAGCCTTGACAGGTTCGGAGCCAGCCCCTTGGGTGCAAGCTCCCCTCCATGCCAGTCTCCCACTGCACTCATGCCAGTTGGATGGACAGTGGAGCTCAGCGCCTGGGCACTCTAGCTTGGGGGCAGCATATCTTCTATGTGACCTCCTGACTGTCCAAGTTTCAACTTTCAATGTGAGTAAAATCACCCCAGAGATTGCGTTCACTAGTTCAGTCCAAGTTGTCACTCTGTAAATGGAAGGAAGAAACAAAGACTGCTCAGAAGTTTGGGGCTGATGAAAGGACATTTTGGACACCTGCAGAAGGAGCAGGAAGAGTCAAGACATAAGCTGGGGAGGCCAGGAATCTTATAGCTCTTGCACAGGAGCCCTCCTGCCCTGTGAACGCTGTACACACTGAAAATAACAGCATATTATTAGCAGTCATGTATCAGACAACTGTTACAAGTCAGCTTTTGCACATTCAGATTTTTGTCGTCTTCACAAGATCCCCAGGGTGGTACTATTTATTCTCATTGTACAGTGATTGAAAAAATCGGAAGTAGAGAAGCGAAGTAATTGCTTACGGTCTCACAGCAAAGCAGAAGATTTGGGATTGGAACTCAGGTGATCTGACATCAGAATCCACGACACGAATCACTTCACGCTCTCAGAAACCTCTGCTTCCACGGCTGGGTCTAAGAGACCTCTGGGGACTGGCAGATCGAAAGGCTCCTGATGCTTCTCCGCCCGCAGGGCGCACAGAGACGCTGCCTCTTCTCCAGTGCCGCAGGCGCAGGGGCGATGGCTCTAGTCGGGGCAGGGACCCTCGGAGCTCGGCAGCCCTGGCCGCACGCGCGGACCGGCCGTGGGCTCCGCCGGGCGGGGGCGGAGGCCGAGGCCGCGAAGTAGGAGCCAGCGCTCGCCACTGGTTTCAGCCTCCCAGACCCTGCCCCATCTCCCTGGAATGCGGGCCCCGCGGCACCCTCTCGCGCTCGGCTTCCGCGCCAGCGCTGCGCTCGGGTTGAGCAGGGCTGCAGGCACTGCCTCCCCGAGGTTCTCCAGGCGCTGCGGGCCGCGCCGAGGGCTGGCGCAGGGCCCGGTAGGTCTGGGCAAAAGCGCGGCCTCTGCCCCACGGAGGGAGTAGGGGTCGCTGAGGTGCGTTGAGCCCGCGGGAGAACCTCGCCGGAGAGGCGCGGGACCAGGTCTGGGGCTGCCCAGCAGGGTCCCGGGAGCGCCGCGTCATCCGTCCCTCCTCCTCGCCCATGGCTCCCCATCTATACCCGGACCTGCACCCCGAATTTAGGTGTTTAGCTTTCCCGCAGCCCTGGCCCACCGTCGGCCTCTGGCTAGTGAACGCTCGGGAATTCGGCACGGGGAGAGGCCTTAGAGGGCATCCACCTCCGCCGCCTCCAGTTCTCTGTTTACTATGTCGGGGGAGAGGGGTGGAAAGGAAGCCTGCGTTCAGGGGCATATCTTCATTAATCTGGGAATATCGTGAACCCGTACCGAATAAACAAGGCGTTCTGGAGAGTTCTTGTCGTTCACACACCAGTCGGTCTTGAGCGTCAATGAAGCCCGAAGCGGGAGGGATAGAGGTTTTTTAAAATGGGCAACGCGCCGCCTGAGCCCGCGGGAGCGCACACCTTTGCCCACCCAGATGCGTTTTCGGGATCTGCTTCTCGGTTCGCCCGGCAGCCGCTACTTTTCCGTACGGGGCTGCGGTCCCTTCTGAAGACTCAGGCCAGGCGCGCGTTGGGGCCTGGTGCCTGGCCTTCCCTTCGCAAGCCAAGGCAAAGAGCGCAGGGCCGGGAGGAGCGTTCTGAGGACCAGAGCAGGCGGAACTGGGGTCTGCGACAGCTGACAGCTACAAAGCTCGTCAGGTGCCACTGCTTTAATCCTGGTTCTGGAGAGGAAGTTGTTGGAACCGGAAGTTCTCCTCGGGGTCTGGGCTGGTGCACCCCTTGAATATCAGTTACAGCTCCGGAGAACACAGATAATTTAAACCCATAGAAAACCCCCAAACGTCATTAGCCAATCTCCCAACTAGGTGTTTGGACTGAAGCCCCCTGTTCCTTGTCTCCTCCCCTGTCCCTTATCTCCTGCAAGTCGGTCCTTGAAGGTTTTAGAAAGTGGCTGGAAAAGACTGGCCATGCGTGGATGGACGCCCAAAAAGCACTACCTCACATATACATGGGCAGAAATGAGGTCTCAGTTTCTTGAGGTGCTTCCCAGGAGGAAAGGTTCTGCCCTTGTTCAGCCTTAGTTCTAGGGAAGCCCTAAGAACTTTCTACCCATTTCTCTGATAGGGAGATGAAGGCTTCAGTAACGGAGGGAAAGGTTTTGATGGCCAGAGGGATCTGCGGACTCCCTCATATTGAGCGTCTGTGTGTGCCTGTCTCTGGGGAGAGGGTTCAAAACTTTCATCAGAGTCTCAAAGGAGTCCTTGACCCCAGAGGGCTAAACTCCATTGGTCTGGGCAGAGTTGACCCCTCCGGACAAAACTGGGCTCTTCCCAAAGTCCTTTCTGTTCCCTCAGACCTGTACTGCACCCCCTCCCTTCCCTACACGCTTCAGTCCACAACAGAGAGGCTTACAAGCCCCGCCCCACCCCGGGACTGCCCAACCCATAGCCTAGAGGGTTACTTTCAGGTTTGTGGCACTTCTGTCTAGTAAGGGGTGGTCTTATCAATCCGACACCCATAAAACCAAGCTAGAGCCAGGGAAAGGTGAAGGGGCAAGCTTCTATGGCGGCAGGAAAGAGCTGGCTTCCTAATTCTCTCCTGCTGGGGATCCTTAAGCTCCCTCTGTGCCCCCCTTCCCTTCCTTTCCCCACTTCTGCCCACCAGTCCTCAAAGCCCACTGGCACATCAGCACTCCCTCAGCACCCTGGCCTCACTCCACTCCCATCACTGGGTGGGAGGAGGGGGGAACATGGCCCATAATTCCCTGTTCTTCTCCCCCACAACTGGGGCAACTCTTGCCTCTAAAAGCCCTTCTCTTCTAAGGTTTCACTTGTCCACTTGCCCCCTCCCCCAGCCCCAAGAGTTGTGGGCAGCCAGTAGCAGCTGTGTTGACTCTAATTCCAACACTCCTCTTTCACCCAGTGTTGTGCTCATGGATAGTGGAGGGGGCTTTCTGATTCTCTCTGGGACAGAGCTGGGCTGCAAAGTCTGTCTGTGGCAGTAGAAGCCTCTGGGGCTGGAAAAGGGAGGGAAGGAAGGAGGCAGTAAAATGCCCAACAACAATTCCGTTCCAGAGCCCAGTTTGACCACTTGAATCCCAGTTATGCCACTTTTTAGCTGTGCAATGTGGGCTGTGGCACTGATTTCATGGACCTCAGTTTCCTCTTCTGTAAAATGGGGATCATAATAGTACCTACTTCATATGATAGCTGCAAGGATTAAATGAGATCATGCTCCCTTAAGGGATTTTCTAGTAACAGAGCAAAATCACCTCCTTTCCACATCAGAGACTCTATTTTAAACATCATAGCCGAGCCTTATAGAACCAGAAAAGGTCAGCTGGGGTTCCTGTCCTTCAACTGTTGGGAAAATGGGTCATATTCATCCTCCTCTTCTGACCACAGCTCCTTCCTGGGTCAGAGTCCTTTCAGAGCACCAGAAGTGAAAAGGCCAACAGAATTCACAGCTCCATGGTCCTGCCCTTCTGTCAGTCGGTACAGCCAGAGGTGGAGGGTGTGTGTTGTGTGTGGGGAGGTTTTAGGGAGGAGGGTGGCTACTGCCTTCTTGCTCCTGGCTCTGGCTCCATTCCACCTCTACTTTAAGCAGTAGTGCCTTCACATCCCTGATTCTCTTTGTAAGCTCACCACTGTCCTGTGGAGTGGGGGTCTATGTCCCTATTTACAGCCAGGGAAATAGGAACGCACAGAGATGATGCCCCTTGCCCAGAGTTACATTGTGAGCAAGAAGTCAGGCTCCCTGGAGCTCAGGGTTCTCATATCTGTCCAGGCAGCCACAGCACTCATGGGCCTCACAGATGGGGGCTGGAGGAGTCTGGCATTAGCATCCCTTGCCTGCACCCCCTCACCCAGCCGCCTGCTCTGATGGGAGGGTTCCCGGCCCTAACACCTGTCATAGGAGGGAGCCTGTGATCTCATTCTGATCTACTTAATCCTGAGGTTAGTGATTGGCAGGGAGGAGGGCTGGAAGAAGAAAGGGTTGGGGGGAGGGCAGGGGGTGTAGAATGCAGGACAGAGGTGCTTGAGTAACCTTAGACAGAGAGACAGAAGGAGAAACAGATACAAACGGCACTTGACACAGTGCCTGGCACACAGTGGGTGTTTAGTTAGTGTCTGTGGTTATTATATTTCTATTGCCTCCCCCTCTATCTACCCCCCAGCTTTCTTTCCCACCCTGCCTGTAGTCTTTCCCTCCCTGAGACCTGTGGGCACAGAGCTGGCCCCACCACACACACTCCCCTCACTCCTGGAGCCTGGGCCAGGGCACACAGCTGCCGGCAGACTGAGGACCCTTCTCCAGTCGACCTTTCTGCCCTGAGCCGATGGGGGCGTGCAGGGAGGGGGCTGCTAAGAAGGTGCCTTGACTGCAGAGCTAAGAGCGGAACTGCAGCGCAGGGTGTGGTCCCCCAACCCCTAGCTAGCCCTTAGGGGAACCTGCCACAGCGCTTGTTCCAGGGTCACCCCGACGTGAGCGAATCCACTTAGAAAGCAAGAAAGGAAGCTGATGAGATAAAAGAAACAACCGAATCAATAGCCTCGCGCCAGATCTGAGCTGCCACTGGGTCAGAGCCGCGGAAGTCTCGGAGAGGTGGCACCTTCGTTGCAGTTCTTGCGGGCCGGTTCAGGGCCTCGTGCACCCCTGCTGATTCGCGCCAACACACCCTTCCTCCTTCCTCACCCAAGGGTTCCACCACTGAAGGAGGCAGGGCCAGTCCACGAAGAGGAGATGCCCGCTCGAAACACACAGGGAAATGCACCCCCTGCAGAGTAGGCGGTGGACCGTACTTTGGCTGGAGAGCAGGGCCCGTCTGTCCTCGTTGCATCTGCGCAGTGACGCGCTGTGGGACTTTGGACCCCGAACTTCCTCTCTCAGTCTATTTCTTCCAGCTGTTCTGCCAACATCAGGAGCGCAGAAACTCCTCGCTACTTTCTCTAAATTAAATTCGTTTCCAGGTGCCAGTCGAATTTTTCAAGCGGTAGCTGGAAACACCCGGGTTCCAAAACCAGTCAGAATTGGTTGCTAATCGGGGATCTGCGGATGTGCGATCTCGAGCAAATCTCTTCATTGCGCCTCAGTATCCTCATTTGTGAAATGATGTTATTTCTATTTCCTAGGAAAGTTGTGAGGATTAGAGATCACGTGGGTAGGCGCTCCTTTGACTCCACTTCTTATTCGCATTTGAGACAGCTTCGGGCTCTTCAGGGCTTGAAGGAACGTGCAATTCTTGCAGCCACTCTGACCTCGCGTTCGTGTGAACTGCTCCCCAGGTTTTTGGAATTCTTCATCCTGCCGTGGTCCTGAGGTCGCTTGATGGTGACCTGCAGTGCCTCCTTGGGTCCCCAAGTGTGGCCAATCCAGTCCTTTCAGGATTTGTCTCCTTCAAAATAATTCACCAGTCTCACCCTTGCCTTGCCACGCTGACACGGTTTCAATTTCTTGAGGATGAAGGTGGGGGGCAAAATAAATTTTGCTAATTACTGCACTTGGAGCAGCCATTGATGCCCATCTTCCTTTTTTTTTTAAAGGTGAAATCCACATAACAAAATTAGCCGTTTTAAAGTGAACAATTCAATGGTACTTAGTACATTTATAATGTTGTACAACCATTTCTGTTCTAAAATATTTTTATCACCCCAAAATTCCTACTTTCCTTTTTCAGCTCTGTCACCAGAACAGACTTGTCTGCAGGGCAGACAAGCTAATGCCCTGACAACAGGTCTTTTCAATACTTCTAAAAAGAGCTCAGTTCCCCCAAATAATTTGCAAAGTTGATCTAGAGAGGACTAGGGAGCCAAGGAGGTGCATGTAGGGTGCTCATCCAGAACCCAGAGAGAGAGAGTGTGTGTGGTAGGGGAGAGATTAGGGGAAAGGGTGCTGGAGAACCAGGGCCAGATAAGTTATAGGTACAATTCTCATCCTGCAGGAGTAAGGACTCTACAGATATAACTGCACACAAACATTTTATATCAGCAGCTTTTAACCATTTTAAGGGGGCCACTTATTTAATAATCTGATGAAAGCAGAAAACCCTCTTTCTGGAAAAATGCAGCTAGATGCTATATTAATTTTTCTGGGGAAGTCATAACAAATGACCACTAACTTGGTGGCTTATAGGAACAGAAATTTATTCTCTCCTTGCTCTGGAGGCCTGAAGTCTGAAATCAAGGAGCCAGCGGGCCGTGCTCTGGGGAACACCCTTCCTGGCCTTCCTGAGGCTGTGGGCTTTCCCTGGGGCTCGGCTGTTCCCGTCTCCATGGTTGTCTTCACATGACCTTCTCTCTGTCTTCTCCTCTTCTGTGTCTTATAAGGACACTTGTCATTTGATTTAGGGCCCATCTGGAGAAGCCAGGATTATCTTAAGCATCTTTTTTTCCACATAAGGTCATGTTTACAGGTACCAGGGGTAGGACCCGGAAATATCTTTTTGGGGGCTACCATTTAACACAGTATAGGTACATACAACCAATTTCACATACACAACTTCAGGGGCTCCCAAACTCCTGCTCAGGCCAAGAATCTCTGATTTAATGTCACAAAGGAACCTTTGGTGTTGCTTTTAGGAAGATGGAAAGAAAAGAGATCACTCCTATTTCCGTAGTCCTTTTTAAGCAAGGGCATGCCCATATATGGTTAAAAAGAGAAAATGAACCTACCAATCTGCCCCCAGGATACCATCTACCCTTCTGAGGAAGGACATTCCAGAACAAAAGGCTAGAGACAGAAACTGGTTGCCTTTTTACAAAGAAGCCCTTGAAAAATGCAACATCAGCCAGAATCTAAATTTGTGAAAAATGGACCTACAGGAAATTTCACCCTGACAGACAAAATTCATACAGACTCTGTAGGGGCTCTACTGCTCAGAGAGGCCTTTTAAGAAAATTGCAACTTTTAGTCAGACCCTGAGGGAACTTTCACAGAGATCTTCACACCCCTTAGTTGGCTTCTCTTCCTAGGGTGGTGATGGAAGCGACAAGCTTTTTTTTTTCCCAGGGAAAGGGAGAGGTGTGGAGGGAAGGAAAGGGAGCAGGGCTGGGGAGGGGAGAGCCAGAGCCAGAGAACAGGACGGCCCCAAAGATAGAAGTGACAGCTTCCTCAGCTGAGTTCCTGGGTCGCCACCTGTGTCCTTCCTGCAGATCGGATTTATAGGGTGTAACATTTTAATAAAAAACACACACACCTTCCCATTTTGGTGCATTAAGAGATTTCTAACAAAACACTGTAATGTTGCTATAAATTTTTCTCCCAGCACCCTCAAAAGTAATAACTCAGCTCTGGCATTTTGTATTTAATGTTTATTTTGATGGCTACATTCCAGCTGGAGTAGGGGCTCCGGGTGGAGAGAGAGAAAGCAAAAATGCCTCCTCTTCCTTATCCATTAACTGTGTGTTTTTAATAAAGTCCCCACAAATTGGAGAGCCAACACTTGGAAAGGAAGGAGGGAAATCATGACACCTTATCAGGAAGTGCCAGTGGCCTCAGCTCGAGGAAGTAGCCGGGGTAAGGCCTTGGCTGGGTCCTGCCAATATGGGTCTCTAGAGGGTTTTTGGAATGTCTCATTTGCCCATGCTATGCATTCTGCCTGAAATGC
Source organism: Manis pentadactyla (assembly GCF_030020395.1). Classification (NCBI taxonomy): domain Eukaryota; kingdom Metazoa; phylum Chordata; class Mammalia; order Pholidota; family Manidae; genus Manis; species Manis pentadactyla. The sequence continues at coordinate 84,305,293 of NC_080027.1, forward strand.
CCTTCTCTCTTTTCCTTAGCAGCTTCTGAGGCATAAAAGCCTCATCTTCCGGAATTTTCCCCACACCCTTTTTCTACCAGAGTTACAAGACCTTCCCCTGAACAGCATTCATTCTATTCTCTTGTCACCTATAATGTAGTTTTTAGCTGGAATAGACTCAGTCAAAAATGTTGAATGAATGACTGAACAAATGAACTCAGTAGAACTGGTTGGGGAATTCTGTTTCTTTACATCTGAGTTACTTCAATGAAAGCAGCTATTTCGGGAATGGTTATTTCCCCCTTTAAGAAAGGATTTGAATAGTTCGAAATCATATGGAAACCAGTGCACAACCCTCCTTTCAATCAAAGGTGCGGTATCCCAGTTGTCTTATGCCCTGGACACAGGTTAGAAGGGAGGTCAGTTGGGTCTTCTAGTTCATTCCTTTGCCTTTAGGTAGAAACAGAAGGTGGATGCAACTTCCAGCTGTCAGAGATGTGGGGACTACTTCCTGGAGTTTGCAGCTAAGAGTCCCGATGCCTGATGACTGATTAAGGCTTAGCCTTCCATGCTTTGGCCATGGGGCCTCCCCAGTACCCTCCTGCCACCTGCCTCTCCTTCTTAGGACCTGCCTATCTTCCCATGGAGCCACTGACCAAAACCTGGGTTCTGGGGGATGCCCTATTTCTGAAAGCAACGGTGGAGGTAATCAATGGAAAAATAAAATGCTTATTATTTTAAGAATAAAATAATAAGCTTCAGACTGCCTTGGACATGGAGATTAGCACTGAACATGGTGTGTGTTTGAGTGATGGTGAGTCACAGGGTTAGTGAGTGGGTCAGACACTGGAGTCAGAATGATTTGAGCTATGCCACTTATTGTCATGCGACCTCAGCTTTTTCATCTGTAAACCAGGGATAACTTTAGTAATTTGGTGCTGTGAAGGAGGAGAGAGAATTATTTGAGAAAGTTCCTGGGAGTGCTTGGCATAGGTAAGTGCTCTGCTCTCACTGTCCAGGATGGGAAAGGACCTGGTTGTGTACCTGCTACTCTGATCTCTGAGCATGATCAGCTGGCAGGGCAAGAGTCCTCTTCCTCTCCCCACCTCTACCCCATCCCCCTTCTCAGAAGGGAGGAATAGCTTCTTTCAAGCTACTTTATTTCTCCTTCTTTGGGGACAAGGGTTCTTTCATCAAGAGTTTGAACCATGCCTCTGCCACTCATTTGCGGGTCTACCTCGGGTGAGTTACTTAACCTGTCTCGGCCTGTTATTGATGAATGAGGATGATAATGCTAGTTTTGACACATTACTGTGAGGATTGAAGGGGATGATGGGAAGGCCTGGTACATAGTGAGCACTTGATAAATGTTTTTCTTTGTTACATTTCCCTAAGTAGATGGTGAGTAAATACTGTATCGGCTGCTCTGGGTGTCTGTCCTAAGGCCTACACACAGACTGTGCCTAATAGCTGCCGTGGATGGATGGACTGGTGGGCAGCTGCACTGCCCACGCTTGGGGGCTCTCAGGGAGGCCACCGCAATCATCTTGGCTCCATGAGGACCGTATGCATTTTTCTCTTGTACAGACTCTCAGCCTGGCCCATGGCATTTTAAAGCTGAGATAAACAGTTCCAGGGCAAAGCCAGAGATTAGGGCTGATCTTGGCTCTTTCTGAAGTGTTTTTGAGCCTTTTAGGCAGAATCCTAGCCCCAACCCTGCAACCCCTCTAGCTTTAATGGGTGCTGAGCACTTTACACCCTGTGAAACCTGTGGCAAATGGTGCTGGTCTCTGATGTGCCATCCAGGCCGGCAGCAGGCGCTGGCATTCAGCCTCTGTCTGAGGAAATGAAAGCCTGATGGGGGCTGGAGGAGGAGGTGGTGCAGAAGCGTCTGGGAACAGCATGGTAGCTGGAGCAAGCCAAGCTTGTACTCTAGCTGGGCCATCCCTCACACATCTCTTCCTTCCCAAACAGGGCAGCAAGAACTGCTCCATCAGGTGAGCCGTCAGCTTCCAGAGCCATCATGATCAAGCTGTGTATCTGACCTTTAGTGACAATAATTAACAGGTAGTATCATTCATTGGGTATGCATTATGAGCCAGAGCCACTTCTCAGCTTATGCCATAGATTCCCTCTTCTTGGCCACTCAAACTAAGTCAACCTCCCCAGGGACTCCAGGCACTTACCTTGCTTTTTCTTCAGAGCACTTCGCACTAGCTGTAACTGTCTGGTTTATTTCTAGGTGTGCTCATCTACTGTCTGTCTCCTGCAAGTCTACTGTCTGTCTCCCAGAAGTCTTGTGTGTTTATTCATATTCCAGAGGCCAGAGAAGTGCTTGCACAGAATGGGTGCTCAGTAAATTTTTTATTTTTAGTTATTTATGTCTGAACGAATGGATAACCTTCAGAGCAATCTTATAAGAGGGGACTATGTTTATTGCCATTGTACAGATGAGACAGCTGAGGCTGAGAAGAAGCTAGACTTCTTGACAAAGGGCTTAAAGTCAGGAAAGGCAGAGCTGGGATTTTGACCCTGGAATGTTTGACTGAAATCTGTACTGTATTCCTACCCCACCTTACTTTGCCTACCTGGCTTCCCTTAAGGTGAATATTCTGTTGGAAACAGCAGGTTTGCCAAAACTGGAAACTTGTGTCCCTTGTGTTTGAAGAAACATTTCCTAAATATTTGTATTCATGATCCTACAATATCTTATTTTCTTTAGTTTTCACAGAAACATGTCAAATTGTTTGCATTATATACTTTTTATAATGAAGAAATCAAAGCTCAGAGAGGTTGAGCACTTGCCAAAAGACACACAGGAAGGAAGAGGCACAGCCAGCATTTGAGCCTGGATCTGGCTGGAAAGACCTAGACATCTCACCTTTTAGGCATATGGACTCCCAGGTAATCTGAGTAACTCCTCTAGGCTCACACAGCCAGGAAATGGCAAAGCAGAAACTGAGTAAGGTTTTGGGAAGCTACACTCGCTTTTCCTCCTCGCCAACTAAATATTGCAGCCTGAAAGCCAGGTCGGCAGAAGGAAAGTATGAGGTCCCTGATTGAATACATGGTGTGGATGGCCTGAGGGCCAGGAATTGGCAAAGGATCCTGCACCTCTATCAAGGAGAATTACAAGATCGTGTGTGTGCATAAACTACTAACTAAATACAAGGCCTGAATATTCATGTCCTATCACCCCCACCCCCACCCCCACCTCAACCCCCGGATCAGAGTAATTGTGGAGGGAGGGCCAGGGCAGAGAAGCTAGAAAACCTGTAGCATTTACATGGGAAAGTCTGCAGAGACAGGGAAAGTAGAAAAAGTACAGAAAGGGTGAAGGTGCAGGCTGCGGTTGGAAAAATAAGATTTTGAGGATCTGGAGTTACAGAGAAGGGAGACTTAGAGGGAAATCGCCAGGTCTAGGAGCCAGGGGGCAGAGGGAGAGCAAGAGTCTTTAAGCTGTTTTTGGTGTCATATATCATGAATATAATCACCCGTTTCTTGTGAGTCTGCAGTAAACGTTTATTGGAATTTCAAGTTACTTCTGGATGCTGGCTGATGTTTCTTGGTTTGAGGCTCTATGTCTAAAAGGACTGTGAGTTGGCTTAGCCTTCAAGGGTTAACGTGCCTATGCACATGTGTTCTCTGCATGTGTGCACATGTCTGCACATGTGTGTGTCCATGGGTATGTAGGAGGTTGCTCTAACTGAATATGCAAGTGTATGTGTATGGGGAGTACCAACAACCTGTCCTTGCCCACTGCCCAACCCAAAACTATGAACACAGCCCCAACTCGGAGTGGAGTTGCATGGCCCCAGAGGATTTGGAAGGTTTGAATCATGGGCAGCTCCCCACCTCCACTTTTGGGGAACTGACATTTGTATGGGATAGAGCAAGATGTGGGGAGACCAATTTGCAGGGGCAGGAAACACAACAGGGCCATAGGGGGATTGAACTGAGAAAAGGACAGAGACCAGAGAAAGTGGACCCAGGCATCAGGCAGTGGTCTTGGGGCAAGAGTGCAGAGACTCTAGAGCTGGCAAGCAGTGCAGTCTGTCAGGTGGTCCTTGCCTTTCCTCTGTTCTCCTACCCACAACTCCTTGGAGCAAGGGGTGCTGGGGCCACTGATGAAATGACAGCAACAAGCGTGGGGCTCTGCAGCTGGGGTGCTGGGTGCAAGGAGAAAGTCTTGAACTTAGAGCCAGGACACTGGGTTCTCATCTTGGCTCTGCTCACACAGACAGGCTGTGTAGCCTGGGCAAGTCACTTGGCATCTCTGAGCCCAGCTTCCTCACAGTGATACCCACCTGTTGGGAGTTGGGAGGGCTACATGGGTTGGTGGGTGGGAAAGGGCTCTATGAGCTTCGAGGTGCTGGACGTGGGGGAGCAGGTTTGGGTTTCTTACTGTAAGGACGTTGCTCTGGCCCTCAGGAAATTCTGGATTTGCTGTTCAGGATGCTGGAGTCATTGGTTACCTGTAGGACTGTTTCAAAAATCCTCTCAGCCTTAATTTCATTGTATTTTATCTTCTTGAATTTAACAGAATCAGACTAGTTCTTTGAGTAGGCTAGTCTGGGCACCAGCCCAAATGTCCAGGCTGGGTGCCTGTTTAGCTGCCCTGTGATCACTCTTCCAGTGCCAGCCACTGACCAGTGGCTATGCCAGCTGCTTGTTACTCCTTTTAGCATGAATGTTGGGTTAAAAGGCTGCCCTCAGATCTAGCTCTTGCCTCTCAGCCTCTCCAGCTCAGACAGTATGCCAGGTGATCCATGCACAGAAGCCCCCTTGGCAGTAGGCATCCCAGGTGCCACTTATAGACAAGAAAATCAAGATTCACAACACTCAGATAGTAAGTGCTGGAGCCAGCAGGACTGACTCAGTGCCTTCTGTCTCCCAGTCCTGACTTGGCCCCAGACCATAATACTGTGCTGCTGATGAAGTTATTTGTCAACTGCCTTGTTCTTTGCAAACATAAATCATTCTCCAAGTTACATCACTTGTTAAATTGTGTTTTTTTCTGGCTATGTTAATGGCTGTACACTGTTCTGAAACCCACCACATGAAGGTCCCATACAACACAAGTTCCCAGGGTCTCCCAGCAAAGCAGTTCCCTTCACCACTGCCTTTCAGGGTGTGTACAGCGCTTCATACCTTGCAGGGGTGTGCAGACAGTACCTCCATCTTTGCTCCTCCCTGCCTTTTTCCTATGCAGTTTCCCCAGCCCCCATTTTCCTCGGACCCTCCCACCTCACCCCTTCAACCTGCCCTGCCCCTCCCCCACTCCCTACTCCAGGTTGGCCTCTGGAGCTGGAGCCTTGGCCAGGATGAAAGCTGCTGGCCAAGCCCATAAATCAGCTGGCCTGTGCCCCTTAACCTTTCCCATTAACCTCTCACACTGGCAGGCATTAGGTGTTACACTTGCCTGCCATAAATTACTTGCCAATGAATTTATGAGCGCTCACCCCTTAGAGGCTGGCTCCTTCCTCCCTGCACCTCCCCTCAGGAACATCCAGACATCCAGCCTCCAGCTTGCTGGCAGCGCCTGGTCCTGGCCCACAACTCTCCATTTGGTGCTCTGTACCTGGCCTCTTGCTAAAGACATGGACTAGAAGGCAGAGGGCTGAGAGGAGGGTGGGGTGCATGTGTCAGTGACCCCTTAACTCCACTACGTAGAATGCCCCTCGCCAGGGGCCAGTACCTGGGGCTTCCACATGTTTACCTCAAAAGGTGAGCTGCTTCTGAATAGTAATAACAACCTTCATTTACTGTGTTTCTATCATGTGCCAGACTTTCAGGTGTCCACTGTCCTTAATTCTCCCAACAACTCTGTGGGGGTACAAATGATGATCCCATTTTACAGGTGATCATACAGATGCAAGGTAAGCGATGTGAGGTGTGGAAGCTTCTGGGCTGACAATGACAGCAGCAATTGCTACATTTGCCTTTCTTCCAGACCTCAGTCTGTGATGGGAGGAGGCTCCTGTGCAGATGGGAAAACTGAGGCCCCCAGAAGTCAGCTGAATTGCCCAAGTGATGCAGTTCCTAAGGGGCAGGGCCAGGAACCAGTGTTGAGAGTTAGTGGATTACATTGCATCCCACGCTATGAAAACTGGGTCTGCAAAAATAATTCCACATGTGGAAACCATGATGCCTCTGTGAGCCAGGCTACCTGTCTCACTTCCCCTGTTGCCCTGCAAGGTGGTTTCAGTATACAAGGGCCAGCATGTGAGGGTGATGCAGTAATGATGATGACGGCTGACACCTAAGGGGCGTCACCATGGACCTATGATCACGCCAGGCCTTTTACGTGTAGAAACTTGCCTAATTTTCACCACTGTGTGGGGTAGATACTGTTGTCATGCCGATTTTATAGAATATGAAAGTAAGGCAAAGAGAGGTCAACTAATTTGTCGAATGTCACCCAGCTAGTGAGTGGCAGGCCTAGGAGGCAGACCTCTGTAGGCGGCCTCCAGAACACCTAGCCTTCCCCGCTAGAAGGATTGCTAATAACAAATGTGACAACACTGCAAATAATTACGGCAATAGTTGAAGAGGCAACTCCGGTGGCCAGTGGTGGTCAGTCTGCTGGCACCTGTGTAAGTGTGGGGGTTGGGGAGGAGTCTGCTGTGGGTTACCCAGGGAAGGAGGCCGGCCCAGTTTTCACTCTTCTGCTCTTCCTAGGTGGCAGCAAGGGCCAGAGCTACAAGCTCTAGCTCTGACCCCTTGACTCCTGAAGCCATAGGGCCCCCACCACAGCTTCCTGAATGTGTGCTGAGGAGAGGGGAGCCAGTGTCTGAGATGGCAGGAAGGGGACAAGAAAGGATGTGTGGAGAGGAAGCTGTTTTTATGGGACCTGCAGGAACAGCAGACTGCGGCTGGACAGCAGGAGGAGGTCTTCAGGCTGCCACCAAGGGCCATGCGCCCAGCCCCTCCTGGTCTCCCCTCACCCTGGAGCTCTGACACGTGCAACTCGGCAATGACTCCAAAGACGGGTGGACAGCTGCTTGTGCTCCCCTTGGTTGGGCAGAACCCTGACATAGGGGGAAAAGGGAGGGTCAGCCGGCAGGCAATACTACGACCCTCCACTTTATAAATGGGGGATGTGCGCCGGGTTACACTGGAAAGGGCAGGAGTGCTGGAGTCCTACCAGCCTGGTCTCAATCCCAGCTGAACTGGGTTGAACAGTGGGCCCTCCAAATTCATGTCCACTGGGAACCTGTGAATGTGACCTTGTTGGGAAAGCGGGTCTTTGCAGATGTGATTAGTTAGGTCAGACTGGATTAGGGTGGGCTCTAAACCCATGACCAGTGTCCTTATAAGAAGAGGGAAATTTGGACACTGACGCACAGGGGAGAAGGCCTGTGAAGATGGGGGCAGAGTCAGAGGGATGCATCTACAAGCCAAGGCGTTGCAGGGATCGTGGGCAAACACGCAAAGAAGGATCCCTTCCTTAGTCTTTGGCAAGCGACTGGCCCTGCTGACACCTTGGTTTTGGACTCTTGGCCTCCAGAACTTGAAGAGAATTAAGTTTCCATTGTTTCAAGACTCCTGTTTGTGGTACCTTGTTATGGCTGCCAAGAAAACTTATAATCTCCATCACTTATGCGGAGCTACCTGGTGTAGGTCACTTGCCCCTCTAAACCTTGCTTAAGCATCCTTACAGTGAGGATAATACCTGGTTCATAGGGTGTTGTGAGGATTAAATGAAATAACGTATACAAGCCTGAAGCAGTTCAGTGAACTGCAGTGGAATGTGACTCCAGTATGTTTAAATACAGTAATTCCTCAGAGCTGGGTTCCCCAATTGCTTTTGGAGGGACTGACAGCCCCATGTTATTTTTATGGTTAATTTTGGAAATTCCAAGTTAACAATTAGGTTAAAAGTTGATCATGTTTATGTACTCTCTATTAAAAGTTTCACAAGTGTTATATTCAACATTTTGAAGAAAAAGGGAACAAAAAGTCACATTTTTCCCTCTGTGCACACACAGATTACATGCTTGTACCAACTGAATGAAGTTAGTTTATACCAGATGCCAGCTGACTGCCTGATGCCAACTGGAAATAAAGTTATGTATGTATATAAACTCATGTAAACTGGTCTCTGACCTTGTATATAAAACCATATGTGTCTATCTCCTTATGCATATTGGATGCATATATATTCATAACAGATGCATACAGATATATCTCTTCAACAATTCTGTCCAGCAAATATTTATTCAGTGTTCACTCTATGCAGGGGTGTGTGTGTATATGTGTATGTGCAGATATAGAGGAATATGTGTTTGTCCATAAATAATATACACACATGGCTGATGTTACCAGAAGCCAATCAAATTTGAGATGCAGGGAGTGGGAACATCGCCGTTGGAGAACAGTATACTCCAAATGCCCTGGGAAACAGCCAAAGCCTGGAGGTGCACACCAGCACCCAAATGAGAGAGGAGGCAGCCCTGGGCAGAGGGTAGATGGGGGATGAAGGCCTTGGTCCCCTCTAAGGTGAGCAGGTTCAGGCTCGGACCACTAGCGCCTTTAGGTCAGTCATATCTAGGCTGTCACGGTCTCATCTAGGTGGGGACATGGAATGAAACAGCTTTTGAGCAGAGTACCATCTGGGGTGCAGTCACCTCTTCCTGCCTCCCGTGTTGAGCATCTCCCCCTGGATACAGGAGGACCAAATGTTCCCTGCACAGGCCTCCATTTAGGAGGCCAACCATGTGTTCTGCAAGCCACTACCTCCTCCTTGTTGGCACCTCTCTCCACACAGGGCCAGGCAGGTAGGGCTGAGGCAGAGCTCTTGCCACAGAGGGGGAAAGGGGAAGGTCTGTGCTGTCATCTTTTCTCCAGTGACCAAAGTGACTCATTCATCCCCTTCCTTCCCTGCTAGACTCCAAAGAGGGCTGTTGGGTCTTGTTGGCTGCTTCGCCCCCAAAGCCTAGCACAGAGCCTGCCCCTAGGAGGCCCTTAATACAATGCAGGGAATATGGAGGCTTAGAGCGCTGGAAGAGGCTTATCCAAGGGCAGCAAGATGTGCACATACACCTCCAACTGTCATGGAGTCACTGCTTTAGAAATGCACCAGCTCACCCACCTCTCCCAGACCTCACGTGCTGTTGGCCTTGGGCAACCTTGCCCACCACAGCATGAACCCCAGGGTGGGGGTGTGTCCTTACCTGGCTTGTTCACACCCAGATACTGAGTAACAGTACATAACTCACATAGTAGGTGCTCAGCAGGGGTTCACCGAAGGGATGAATAACTTAGGGGTCTGGGTACAGAGCTCTGGGCAATAGGAACTGAGGGGGCATAGAGGGGGCACCAGGTGGACAGGGAATTCTCTGGCTGAAGCATGGAAGCCAGTGCGATGTTCTGTGGGAGAGGGTGGTGGGCAATCAGCAAAGTGCAGAAATTGGCTGCAGGGTTAAATGAAAATGAATAGGATTTGCCTGTGACAAAGGAGCTCAAGTCAAGGACACTTCCTATAATAACTAAACATTTCTAAAAGAACTAGAGCTTAAACAGTTTAGATACAGGAGGCAGTTCAGAGGTGATTATTTCCAGGTGAGGCTGGGGATGGGGAGGGAAGGAAAAAATCTTTCTTTGAGTCCCTGTGAAGACTGATCACTTGGGACTGAACACACTTTATCCCATTACAGGTAGCTGGAATGATCCTTGTTTAACAGAAGAGGAAACTGAGGTTCAGAGAGCTAAAGCAAATTGCTCAGGGTCACACAGCCAGGAAGCAGCAACCTTGGTCTGACTCAACTCCCATATTGGGCCTTAAGGAAAATCACTGCTGGTCTCACTACTGAATCTAGGTAATAGTTACTGCCTTTTTTCTGACAGCATCCTTTCCCCCTTTTTTCTGTGAGGTTTAGTTATTCTCCAGAGCAGCAAGGATGCATTTGGGGCATTCAAACGTTTGGGACTGTTTTTTCTCTCTGGTTTGCCATTAAGAAGGTTTCTGACCTCCAAGAGCTGCATCAGAGCAACAGGGGCCTCTGGCAGTGTGCTCCCCTCCCCCACGAGCCCACCCTTCTTTGTCCTCTCAAGGGTGCTCCTTGGATGTAAGACGGATGGTCTGTGGAGGTGGCCCCCAGTCCCTGCCTGCTGGCACAAAAGCAATCAGTTTTCAAACTTAGGCGCTGGATAAATGAATAAAAGAACTTAAATTGGGTCCCACATCACTAATAACATGATCAACATGCACCTGGGGACTGATCCAGGATGTATAGGTGGACAGAACCTGTACCAGTGGGATGAGGTGAGAATGTGCCTGGGGGTGGGAGTTCACACTCACGTAGGCCTCCCCAACAATCCCAGTTTAGTGGTCCGGAGTCTAGGCAAAAAGCCTGGTCAAGGACATTTCCTATAAGAACTATACCAGGCTGTTTGCCTAGATTCTTGGCCACTAAGCTGAGATTGGGTTGGGAGTGGGGGAATTTTGTCACAACCAGATCCCGCTAAGCTTTGTAGTCTAGTGACCTCATGTGTAAGGTGCTAGATGCCCCTGGGCAAGTTGCTTCAGTGCTCTCTTCCTCAGTTTCCCCATCTGTTAAACTGGGATAGCATTCCTCTCCTCCTATATTTGCTGTGAACTTTTAGACAAAGCACTTGGGGCCGAGGCTGGCACCTGGTAGGCTCTGAATAAATGTTAGCTGTTATGACAACAGTTAGTTAACATCAACAGAGCAGCTGTAAGACTGATGGCAGGGCTGATGAACAGAGGCAAGTGTCTGTGTGTTGGGGAGGTGTGTGCCCACTCCTCTGCCCTGGAGATCCCAAAGTGGAAGCCTCACTCTAGAGGCACAGACAGCCTCCTGCCTCTCTGAGACCCTCCGGCAAGCAACCCTTTCCTCCTGCGTGGGCTGCCTCCTGCCATCTCTGTCCTTCGGGTTGGCTGCCTGTCCCTACCCTGGTAAAGAGGAGGCCCAGCCAGGGGGCCCTGGCCCTGGGTGGCTCATCCAGGCCAGCCAAGGACTCTCGGTCCTGGGAGGGGACCAGCCCTGGGTTGCAGCTGCTCCTACTCCCCTCTCAACTCAGGGGTTGGCATCCAGAGGGCCACAGCCCTGAAGACCCTCTGGGTCCCCTCAGAGCTGCTTTATCTTCCAGTTGGTTTGTCAGGAACCTGAGAAAATGAGCCAAGTCCTGGGGAAATGGGGCTCCAGCAGGGGGCCTGGCTCCCCGACCCCAGTGACTTCTGGTTGCCAGTGGAGTGAGTGGTTGTCTGTCACCTTGAAGATTCTCTCCCCATCTTACCCTCCCACTCAGGCCACGGGCTGCTTCTCCAGATTTCTCCCTTTCCCACACTCTTTCCCTCTTGCTCCTTCACACACCCAGTTCTTCTTAAAGGGGCTCTAAGAAGAACGAATTTTCTATGAACAGAACAATGCCCTATTAATCTTATGAGGGATTTGAGCTTGGCAACATTTCAGCCTTTGATTTAAATATCATTTTGGTAATGGGGGAATAAAAAGAAGGCTGACTTTTGGACAACACTGAGATTCCAATACCTTCCATTTGAAATGAGATGATTTCAAATATAAAATTAAATCCAACTCCCTCCCTCTCTCCTCCCTCCATCCCTCCCTCCCTCCAGCTCTCACTCACACAAAAGCTCACTTCCCACATACTTCATGGGGATATTTCAAGTTAAAGTTTTGTTTACCTTATAGAAAAGTTAATTAGTTCCTTTTGATCTCACAGGGAAAACCACACAGGAAATTTTTCTTCAGAAAGTGTACACACGAAGGCATGCTTTACCCTCATAACCAGAGATATTCATTAAAACAATTCGTTTCAATTTTTAATTTAAAGAAAACATTTTACATTTTCCCTATTTATTATTAAGAAAGTAGTTGTCCCTAGGGCAGAGCATACAGGGGGTCGGCGGCAGTGTTTTGCTGTGCTAGCAGCCAGCATTGGGCAGTTTATAATCTGTCCCTAGTTTGTTTTTCTACTTTGGATAACAAGAGACTTCTGCAGAGAGGCAAGCCTTCAAATGTGCCAGATTTCAGTCGCCAAAATATTAAAAATCCAGGGTTTTGGAGTCTGAGGTTGTATGGTTTAAATAAAGATATTTAAGTTCTGAAATATAAATAGTCAAGATCATGAAAAAACATATCAGTGCATTAAAATCTGAAACAGGCAATGGGTGAATCGAGGGGAGAAAATGTTACTTTTTTGAGGTTTATCTAATGAAAAATAATAAATAGTACATCATGCTCTTTTTTTTAAACCCTAGAGATATTTAAGCAATACCTGGATTTGTATAATAAGCTGCTTAGCAAAAGTCTAGAAGGAGAAACGCTTGGATTTTTGAAATGCGATTTTCAACCTTAAGCACATTTTCCACATCTTGTATTGTTATAGGATAGGGATGCCGAGGACTCTGCAAGTTGTGGAATTCATTTCCAGCCCAGACCAAGCAAAAAAGAAATAGTATGGCTTTCTTGAGGTTGAAAGAACAAATTAAAAGATACTGCTGATGGAGCAGCCAAAAGCTGTGGTCCCCATTACTGCAAGAAAAAAAAAAATCTTATACATTGATAGGGTATGGACAAAAAGCCCGTGAGGGAGATGTTTTTACGAAAGAAAAACCACAAAAGCATAACAGCTCCAAAGAATGGTGTTGACATCAGTATATAAGTTTGAGGGTATTTTGGGGTGCATATCCCTTTCCTGCTCCTGATGCAAATATTTGGAGATTGGGACTGTCATTGTTGATAAAAATTAAATTGATGCCACGTACAAAATATACATAAAAACCATGTTAACATATGGGGTGACTTTGATGATGTTCTGTACAGCAAGAGTGTAAGAATCTGATGACATTTTATTGTCACCCATTTGCATTTTAGTCTGCAACAACCACTGCTTTAAAAACAGAGCTCTTAATACAGATTTCTTTATGAAATTTTCCACCTGAAGATAAATTTTCTGGTTTAAATATAACCCCTTCTCCTTTTTGTTTTTGCTTTTGTAAATGGTGGAGGTGTATGACAATCCATTTGTGAAGTTAGAAAAGAATGCATATATTTCGAAGAGGGGCTTAAAAATGCTGGCTGAAGGAGCAGATTCCTGCAAACGAACAGCCCCAGGGAAGCCGGTTAGTAATGAAGGTTTCTGGAGTCTTTGTTCAAATGCAGAGTCCTAAAATCCTTTAAAAATGTGTCCTTCTATAACACAGTTATTTTCATTTTCTCCCCTAAGATACATTTGGCATTTTCTTCTAAAGAAATATTTGTTTTTTAGAATTGGAAATATTCTCTTCTTTTTTCTTTTATTCTTGCCTTGAGGAAAATGCTTTAACGTAAAGTTCAAGGGGAAGAGAGACTCATTTTTTCTGCAAATAGAAAACTGAAGCTTCAAATGGATACTCAATTCCCTCTTTGGATTTGCCAAATAACAACTAAAAATCAAATGCTTCCCTTAAGGTCGCTGATGGGATTCCTCCCACATAACTATGCATCTATTGCTATTTTCATCAAAACAAATAATTTTCTCTGTGGCTAGAAGTTTTGGGGGCTGGGGGCCCTCACTTCTCCAGTGCTTTCCATTGGGAACCTTGAGATTTCATTATATTTGTATATCTATAAAATTTGCCTTTCCATGAATTCCCATCAAATTGGTGTTCTTTCTCTAAGAGAGAGGTGGGCTGGGATGGAGTCGGGGCCCTGGGCTGACACTTCCTTGGCTTGAATGCAAGAGGGAAAGGTGAAAAGAGCTGAGAGAAAGGCAAGATCCAAAAGGAGAAAACGTTGGCAGAGTGATAAAAAGAACAAGACAAGTAAATATTTTTCTAGCACTTTTCCAAGTTCAAACCAGCCAAGCTTCCCAGTTAAAGAAAGGAAAAACAAAACTCGTCCCTACCTTTGTCAGATGCAAAGTAATGGGGACTTGTTTCCAGAGTGGTTATGACTTACACAGAGCTTCTTACCTTAAATCTATACATTTTGAACAAAAACAGCTTGGAGCAATTCTCTCCAAACAACCCCAAATGTTAACCATTCCATCTCAAGATCAGGTTTCTCCTTCTGCCTAGATGGTGATATCAGTTGGATTTTCTTTTCTTGCATCTTTTTTTTTTTTTTAAATATGTATTCTTATGTTTCCAATCCTCAAACATACTTTTTTCATCTTCGTTAACGCTCCTTGGGCCAAGAATGGCATGGGAGTTGTCAGGAGTCCTTCTCTTCGGGACAGTTAGCCTCCCACTTGATCATTTTAAGACGGAATGATTTGCTGCGGTCACTGAGTGGAGGCTTTCTCTCCCTCTGCTCTAATATTGTTGCTGATACATAAAGTTTACTGCGTGCTGTAAATATGTCAGCTTTTGCCAGGGAGTTTGCTAATAAAGAACTTAGAGGTATTATTGATGGAAAAGATAATGTTTTCAATAAGACTTGCCAGGACTGAAGTTCGAGACATTCCACACCCAGCAAAGCACAGGCATTTGAAACGCCGACCTGCTGGCTGTGGGTGCCGAGCTGTGCCTGCCGGCCACCGGCCAGCCTGCTGCCCATTTCGAGGCGGTCACCGTGGCTCTATTTCTCAGCACTGTTTTAAATGACTGACTGGTTTTAAGAGCTGTCTTTCTTCTTTTAATGGCCTTTCTGACCAGAAGTAATAACTGAGCTTATCAGAGAATCACAAGAGACCATTTTCCCAGAATGATCCCTTTTGGATTTATGAGCTCACCGGGTTGATGGGAGAGAAAAAAAAAATCCAAACTTTCACATTCGAATCTTTTTCATTTTACATGGCAACTTCTGAATGTAAACTGGATCCATTTTTTCCTTTATGTTCCTTTGCAGATGATACTTCTGCATTACCCCCTTACAAAGAAAAAAAGAGAAATTGCAGAAAATTTGGTCTCTGCCACGGTGCCCTGGTCTCACAAAAATAGTGGCTTGCTCTTGGTTTTTTGTCACATCGCCTCACATGACACTTGCATCTGGTGTTAATGTGGCCATCACATGGGTTGGCCCTCAAATTCCATGCTCATTTACCATTAATCAAATGCATCATTATGAATTGTGTATGCGTTTTAGAGCAGACTCAAGCTCTGACTCTATATTGAAGGGCTTTTTTCCCATTCGCGTATTCAGCAATGAAACTCCCCTCTGCTGTGAAGACTGATGGTGAAGCCAAAACGACCTTCTTTGTGTTTGCCTAGCCCAGAAATCAATGACCCTAGATTATTGGTTGGTAAACTATGACCAGGTAACATAAACTTTTCCAGGTAGATATTAATACTGATAGCTCATCACAGCTACCGCCAGCAAACTGAAGCTGGTGAGAGAGGGGCCAGGTGAAGCTACTGAGAGCACAGTGTTGTCTTCCAAGGGCTCGGGGTGGGGGTGGGTGCCTCCTTTTGACTGGGGGGATTTTAGTCTTAAATTGCATTTTAGTCAAAACGCGGACTGGCCATTCTAATTTGGAAGAATTTGAAGTATTTGCAGGCTGAGCTTGGGTGGGTGGGGGTGGGGGCCCAGGCAGTGGTACCATGTTACCGCTGTAGCCTTCGGGAGCTCGAGACTGTGCTTCCCTGGGACTCATTGGCCAGTTAGGGCTTGGGAGAGCATTCTGAGGTCTGGAACCTTCCCTGCAGGGCCTGTCTCCTGTCCGCTGATGGGGACCTGGAGGCTCTTGGGTGTATAAAGAGGGTTTTCACTGGGAGTTTCCAGTGATCAAAATCATTCCTGAGGACGGAGACCGTGTTTCAGGTAAAAAAACTTTCCTGAGTCATCACAACAGTTCCAGGAGTTGGGGCCTGAGCCTGGAGGGCCCCAGCCCTGACCTCTCTTCCCTAGCAAGGCTGGGGAGACAGATCTGACTTGGGGTCAGCTCACATTTTGATGTCTAATTGCCAACAATCCCCGGCACAGATCAGGAACATGGAAAGATGTCGGTCCCAAGGAGTGAGGAGGAGCTGTGGTGCTGGCTTGTTTTGTGGCAGCAATTTTTTCCCCTCTGAGCAGACAGCTGGGCCTGGCTTTGACTTGGTTGCCCTTCCCAGGGATGTAGGGACACTCTTGTCCCCAGTGAAAGGTCTCTGTTGTGAGACCTTCCTGGGCTATGCTGGGGCTCATGACATTAGTGAACTCTATAAAACACCAAGTGCTTTGAGGCTGTGCTGCTAGTGGTCTGCCTTGGCTGGTGGCTAGGTAGGCTTCAGGAGAGGCGGGAAGTCAAGAGTGGCTTGGTGGGCTAGGTGCCAGGGTGCTGGGCTCTTATGTGGCCTCCTGGACATGTTTCTGGAACTCTCCACTCTTGGAAGCCTCTGTCCCTGCCTGGAAAGTCTGGGCCACTTCTCTGTAGGGGTGATCAGAGGTACCAGAGCACAGATTTTCAACACCTCTTTCCTTCTTCTCTTGGTGGGGGGTGGGAGAGGGCTGGTGCAAACAGTTGGTGCAGAAGCAGCTTCTGAGAGCTGAACTGGATGGCAGCTGACAGTGGAGGGTTCAGGAGCAGGAGGTGGTCCCTCCACATATGCACTGGGGAGTGTGTGAGTGTGTGTATGGGAGGGGGCTGCCCAGACCCCCAGGCCAAGCCTCAGGCTCTTCTTTTGTCCTGGTTGGGCCCTCTTTCCCAGTGGGGAACTGGCCCTGATTTGCTGTCAGCTAGGCTGAGGCTGGAATCTGGAATGGGCAGCTTGAGGTCGGCAGGTGTGACCCCAGAGGGAAGGACAGCTGGGCGGTGCTGTTTTTCCTTCCACCCCCATGACCTTCAGGGCTTGGAACAAGGCAGCGGCATCCAGGCTCTGAGCCCAGGATTCAGAATGGCTTAGAAGGGGTCTGTGGCACAGGGCTTTGGGGGTGCTGCTATCCGATGCCTTCAGCTACTCTAGCCGGGTCTGTGGCTTAGTCTCAGAACCTCCTGGGAGGCTCACTCCATGGCCATTGCTTCTCGGGGCCCTCTTCCTAGGGTTATTCAATCCCACAATAGCCCTAGGAAGTAGGACTCTAGTGCTAGTGCCCGAAATGATTTATAACCCACTGAAGGTCACCAGGCCTTTCAGAGTCTGAACCTTGAGCCCAACCTCTGTGAATGATGCTCCAAAGTGTCACTAAGCTGGTGAAAACTCAGGGTCTTGAGATCTGAAATAGATCTTCTGAAAGATCTGAGAAATGTTCTAATTGAACTGCTTACAAAAATATAGAGGTTTGGTCCCACTCTGAGCAGGCTCATTTGGACTTTTAGGGAAATAGCTCTGGTTCCATTGACATTTTGGTTTTTTTAAAAATTAGGATTTAGGTTATTTTGGTTTGAGGTTCAACAACCTCATCTAGCTTTTTGTCTGCCACCTGGTCTGGTTCAGGGACAGAGACAAGTTTCTGTTTACAAAGCATGGGTAGATGTGGCCTCCCGCTGGTGGTAGTGGCATTTCTCTCTGCTTCGGCTCCTTTTCAATGAAGCTGATAGGTCTAGTTTTCTTCATCAGGGGCTGGTCATTAGATGACCTGGCCCAGGACACTGTGCAATAGAAAACTGCAGTCAGGCAGTAGCGGTGATGTGCAGATCGATATTATTTGATGTGGAGAGATGTTCACTACATGTACGGATTTCAACTCATTTTTAATTACAAAAGTAATACATACACCTGGTAAAAAACTAAAGCTCTGCAGAAGTATTTTTAAAGTAAATGAAATGTGTTAATATTTGTACCATGATGAGAAGAACTGTGCCTGGCACATAATATGTAGTCTAGAAGTGTTTATTAAATAAAAATAAATGAAATGAGAAATAACTTTTTTCCTCCCACTCTAGATCTGCAGCCTTCCTCTCCGGAAGCAACCAAATGAACAGTCCCTTGCATACTCTTCCAGAAATTTTGGTGCTTATGTAAGCATGTGGGCACACACAATAATTTTACATTGTAAAATGAAAAGAGTAGGTTACAAAACAGCCTGCAACAGAATGGTCCCATTTTGAAAACAAACATGCCTTGAAAATAATCTGGAATCAAGTATATCAAAGCAGTTACCGTGGGTTATCTCCCAAAGATGGGCCCCTGGGTGTCTTTTCTTCTTCCTTTTGTTTCCTTCTGCTCACCACTCCTTTTATAATTCTAAGAACTAATGAAAGAGATGTGAACATAAACAGATGAATGGGTGAATACATGGATGCTGTCTTCTCATGGAAATGTGTTCTGAGGGGGCTAACATCCTGGCTGGGTGTCCAGGCCTCCCATCACAGAGTTAGCACAGACCACCTGCCATTTGCTCCCTGGGCTCTGCCGCTCTGTTGCCCACTCTGAACCATGACCCACATTTGGCCCTGTCTAAAGCCTCCAGAACTCCCCTTGGACCCCCTGAGCTGATGATCCAACCGGGACAAATTTCCAGGGCCGTGCTACTCACGCTTCCTGGCTTTTGCTATTGTTTGTTTTGCTGCCTCCATATCTCTGCACCAGTTATAGAGAAGAGACCCTCTTCCCTCTCTGGCCCAGGCCTGGGGGTTCTGCCTGGTTGGGTCTGATCTGCACATCGGGGAATGCAGGGGAGACCTGTCTGAAGTGTATCTACTTACGTGTCCATCCTGAGCCCGAGGTCCCATGGCCTGAGGCCTTTGGACCTTTCTGGCATCCCTCTGTGGGTGCACCTTTGAGATCTCCGGAGGGGCCCAGCCCGGCTCTCCAGCTTCTGAGGCTGCCTGGAAGCTCAGTGTGATCCCTGCAGGGGCCAGTGGAGCAGGCATGCTGGGGGAGGGTCCTGAGTGGCCACAGCTGAATTCTCCTGACTGAACGCAGGTCTGGAGTCAAATAGGCCATGAACCAGGGGCTGTTGCTTACCTGCTGTGGGACCAGGGACAGGTCAGTTCACCTTTCTGAGCCTCAGTTTCCTGATCTCTAAGATGGGGGCAATAAATACCCTCCTCGTGGCACTAATGTATCTTCACTCTCAACTCACCCCTTCAGTAGATTTTTCTGAGGGCCTCCTGTGTGCCAGGTTCTTTACTGGACCTCGTGAGAGTTCCAGACATATAAATCTCTACACAGGACACCAGTTAGAACAAAAGAAATGCTTTCCATGGGTAAGAGCATGGGAAAAGCAAGGAAGGCTTCTTGAAGCATGGATAGGCACTCTGATGTGGTGGGTTTCCAGGTGCGACAGAAAGCTTAGGAACTTTCATGCCCTTCCAGTATATGACTGCCCACGTTTCTCATAGTAGTTTTAGAATTTGACTTTTGCTGAGGGGACATTTGATTGAATTTATTTTTCAGCCAGGTTGAATTGATAGGAAGAAGTAGGGAATGTGCTGGACAATACTGCAAGCATGCAGACTGCAGTCAATGTCCTGCCACTTTGGTCTTACCTGGTGGACTGGCTCCCCCTTGGCCTCGCGGAGAAGGGCTTGAAAGCCACCCTGAAGAGAGCTTTCCCCAGGAGACTTCCCTTCTACTTTTCTATTGCTGCTGTCAAAGGACTGGCAAAGACAAGATCTTTGGACAGAACCCTCTCCAGCCCTGACTCTGCCACGTGCATGCTGGAGGTCTTCGGCAAGCCTCAGTTTCCTCATCAGCAAAATGGGTATGATGGCTATGCCCACCTTGCCAAGCTGCTGTGAGCATTCCAGATGCAAAGCACCCATTTAATGCCTAGCATATGCCAGGATGTCTGAAGCAGGGCTGGGTTCTCCGGCAGTGAGGCCCGGTGTCTGGGCTCAAGACATTCTTACTACACAGTCACATGCTAGGTCATCTGGGGCCCATGTGAACTCTGGGCTCTGAGATAATTCATCCCCCTATTTGGCCTTTGTCTTCCTGACCCTTTTCCTATCCACCTGCCACCCCACAAGACCCTCATTGGGCAGAAATCGGTGGCCCATCAGAGCAGAGGAAGAAGGAAGTTATGAGTGAGAGGCCAGGAGCAGAGATGTGTTTGCAGACATGAGCTGCAGGGGTGATAGGAATCCAGACGCCATTTCTGGTGGAATCTTCTGAGCACCAGGGCCAAACAAAAAACCTGCCATAGTGCCCTCCTTCCTCCGACACTTTCCAAATCAGGAAGGCAGGATGGGTTTGGCTTTTTTTCCCTCCCTCTTCTCATCTGTAAAATTGAGACATTACTGTTCCAAAATGGGCTTTGAGCCTGTAGAAATTAATCCGGTCTGGCAGGAGGTCTGCAAATAAACATATTGTTTCGATTGGTGTTGACATTTGGATTGTGAGAAGGTTTGAAAATGTAACTGTAGTTGGGATTTTCCAGCCTATCCAAGTTTTTCCAGTGGAGGAGCTCAACAAACATAAAGTGGTGACTGGGTGAATGCCCTCTTTACACCAGTACTGGGCTGTGAGCAAGGCAGGAAGCATCAGGGCACTGAGCCTGGGCTCCAGGGACAACCTGTGCTTTTTTTGGGGGGCAGACATTTTAGGATGCAAAGTCCCTCTGTGCATCTGGGACAACTAACCACTCCAGGAGCAACCTAAAGTATTTAGAGCACCTACTATATGCTTTGCACCTTACACGTGTGCTCTATTAGCACTCACATTGTGCAGCAAAGTTAGTATGATTGCCCCCATTTCACAGATGAGGACACTGAGGAACTGAGGCATTAAGTAACTTGCTCAAACCACACAGGAGTAAAGTGAGGACCTGAACTCAGCCCTTCCTGGCTCTACAGCATCTACTTTATGCCAGGAACTTTCTGGAAGGTTATTTCACCAAGAGAATGTCCAGGGGAAAGGGCTGAGCCTGGACTGAAGTGACCTCAGTTGGCAGAGTGTTCAGTTGTCAAGATTGCCACCTCCATCCCATCTCTGGGACCTCATGGATTTAAGCCCCCCTCTACCCTCCTACCATCATGGAAGTGGGTCTTGACCCCCTCCCCTCACTCCATGTACTGGAGTTCATTCTTTAGTGGCCTCTGAGCCCCCAATGCCTGCCCCTCCCACTCAGGCCCCGCAGGAAAGCAGCTGTTTCTCTGTGGAAGGGTAGGAAAGCCCCCTGCTCAGGGCAGGGGCACAGAGTGTTTTCAACCATGAATTCAAGGTGTTGGCTGGGTGGGGCAGGCACTTCATTTTTGGGAAAGGCTTGATGTTTTCCACCCTTGGCAACCTCTGTGTGTCCCAGGCCTCATCTCCCAGCCTCCCAGCTTCTAAAACACAAAGACCAATGTCCAGTGGCTTCAATCGTGAGGGCTCCCTGCTCCTGCCTCTCTTCCACTTCTCTGCATCTGTCCCTGGCTAGGCAAACATGATCAGGAAACACGTATCCCACTACGCTGCCTGGCCTTGCTCTGACCTCACCATCAGGAGGCTTCGTGGCCCCTGCTGCTGACTGGCCATCCTCCTCCGTTTCCTGCGTCGGTGGGCCCTTTGGTCTCCCAGATGACAATTTCACCAGGTATCACAGTTAGACAGGATGTGGCAGGAGTCCTCAAGGGCAGGGCATTTATGCTGCCTGGGACGAAGCATCCACACCTCTGTCTCCACTCCCTCGTGGGGGTTGCACGATTGTGGCCCAGATCCGTGCACCCCAGGCTGTGAGGTAAGGTGAACCCCATGCCTAGCTAGGAAGATGTCTTCTCAGCCAAGGCACTCCTTGCTTCCTGCTGGGCTCCCTCCTCCCCTCCCTGGGGCTCTGGAGAGCTCCCAAGGGGAGGGACCGACCTCCTCTGTCTACCACAGACCCCTGAGGCTGAGAGAGGCCTTGTCTTTGCACTGGAACACACCAGGGCTTTCTTCTGTCTGTCTCTGTTCCCCAGTTCCCATTTGGTGTGACCCCTCAGCACCCTCATCACATTCAAAGGCTTGAAACCATGAGCGGAAGTGTGGGGGCACTGGGTTTGGCCTGACACCACTCGGAGCAAGTGTTTGAGACTGGATCTGTTTGCTGGCGGCTTTGCCTTCAGAAGGTGTGAGCCTCCAACTGGGTTGGAGGTTCTGGAAAGCAGGAAGGTTTGTGTTCATTTCAAGGTTCAGAAAATTACTGTGTTTTGGGTCACGGTTGGGTTTGATTTGTGTGCTTGGTGGCAGCGGTGGCTTGGGGGGCACCATGGTGGCCTCTGCAAGGGCCCCGTGGGGTGTGAGCCAGAGACACTCGAGTGTGTCCCTCTGGGAGGGGTTGGGGCCTGGGCCAAGCTGACAGGGCAGGTAGCTGAGGCCTGAGCGAGGGGCATGGCAGTGGTTCAGAGGAAGTGAGACCGAGAATGGGCCTTCCCTTTAAGAGTTCTTATCACAGAGCACGCCTGGATGTGATTTTCATGGATACACGAGAGGTGATTTCAGGAGAAAGCACGAAGAGAGAGCTGGACTGGGAGTCCGAAGGCCTCAGCCACTGGGGAGTGAGCAAGAAGCCAGGTGTCTGCTCCGAGGCCTGTGTCTGCCACACACCCGCTGGTGACTCGGGGCAGCTCCTTAACTTCTCTGAACTCCACTTTCCTCCTCAGGCAGTTCTGAGGCTTAAAGGGGATAATATTTATAGAAACTCACAGAGGAGGTCAGAGTATATTGTTTTTTGTGAGCTCTACAAAGGCAGGGCTATGCCTCATTAATCATGTTCTTCCCAAGTTAGCACAGAGCTTGGCCTTGGTGCTGTTCAATGAGCCTGTCTCGAAGCCAGATGGGAACCGGCCTTGTGGTTATTCCTGTCAGTTTTCACAAGTCTGTTTCCCATACTGGGGCTCTGAGTTGGAGACCTGTGCTGGCCTGACTTGCTGTGGAAGGAGGCCTTCTCTTTGGGCACAGCGATGGACACCAGCTTTGGTCACCTCCCCAGGGTGTTCCCCATGCCTGACAAGGCCTGTCGCCTCCTGCCTCTGGACTGACTCCATCCATTTCCATCTTCCCAGGCCTGCAGGAGCCGCTCCTCTCCAGTCACGGGGGTCCCCACAGTCTTTGGGTTTCAGGTTTGGGCTGAGTGTGCTGGAGCCTACATCCCTTGGCAGTGTGCTCCTGTGTCCTGGGTTCCCAGCTACAGCTGCACATCTTCCCTGCCACTGTCCCTGTGAATGTCAGCCTAGTAATCTTTAATTTTAGTCTGTAAATAATTATATTGGCCTCAGGTTGCTGACTTAGCCCACTTTCTGTTCTGGGCATTTATTTAATCCTCACTGTTGCCCTGGGGGGTGGCATTATACACTATTCCTGCTTTATAGATGAGGAAACAGAGGCCTAGAGAGGTTAAGTGACATGCCCAAGTTCACACAGCTGGTAGTGACAGAGCTGAGACACAAAGCCAGGTCCCTGGTCCCATAGTGAAACATCTATTCTGCCCCAAATATATGGTGCAGAGTTTGGAATGAAGGGGAACTGGTGTCCAGAGGACCCCTTAGCCTCTGACTCGGTTGATAACCCCGGATCTCTTGGGAGCCCTTCTTCATCTGGAACAGGGAGTATGAGGGACCCCCACCCCTGCCCTCACAAGCCAGCACCTGGCCTCCAGCCTTGGAAGACATGAATGGTTGGCTGCTTCACCAGGCTGGGTCATCACAGCCTGTTCAGAAGGTGCAACTGGTCATGAAAGGTGAACTGTTATGAGCAGAACCGCCCGGGGCTGTCAGAGGCCGCCTGCCCAACACTCCTCACTGATTAACTTGCTGTGGCCCCACTCAATCCCCCAGTCTGTTCTGCTACCAAAACCACCAGCCTCAGGATGACAGCCACACGCCCCCCTCTCCTGCTCACCCCTAGCCTTCCTCCTCCTTCACTGGCAGAGGAGAAACCCAGACCCTGGTCAAAGACCCAGTGTTCCACGGCATCGCCGGCATCAGGGTTACTTTACCATCTTCAAATAGCATCTGCTGTCACCCCATGGGCTTTACAGGCCTGGGGGTTCCTGGGATGGGAGCACAGAAGGCCTTTTGTGGCTGATTTGCAAAGGTCCTGCTGTCTTTGAGGATGATAAACAACCTTTGATGAGAGAGTCACGTTTGCATATGGAAGGACACAATTTAACTTGTCAAAAAACATTTTTGTTTCCTTTCACTCCTTTAGGTGGGAGTAAAACAATGCAGAAAGATTTCTGTCCCCTTTCTCTATGTTCTCTAGATTTCTTCCCCCCTTCTTTCTTCCCTTTTGCCGGCCGCATGGAGATGTCTCCCTTAGTCTACTGCCAAGTAGCTCTTGAAATGGGCTTGTTTCTCTCTGCCCCAGGCTCTCCTTGGCATCTCTCACCGAAGTGAGCCTGGTGCCTGTTCTCTGGGCTTCTGCTCCTGCCCACCTTGGATCCTCACAGTGACTAGGATGACCTTGAAAAACACCAGTCTGATCCCATTGGCCTCAGCTGCCTCCCAGTCTGTCTCCTCCCTTTTGCCCCTCGATTTTATGCCCTGGCCACTCTGGCCTCCTCCAGGCAGGCTTATGGCTCAGTGCCTTTGCATACACTGTTGCCTCTGCCTGCAATGCTCTTTCCCCAACATCCCCAAGGATCCCTCATCTCTAGTTTTCCACAGACCACCTTCTCAATGGTTCCTGGTCAGTCTACCCCATTTCAAATAGCATCCGCCCTCCCACGCTCCCTCTTCCTTTGCCCCCATGCTTAATATTTCTCTATCACATTTCTTCATCACTGTCTGAGCAGAGGTGGATTTTCCACGAAGTTAATGATGCTGAGCTTTTGGACTCCTCACCAGCAGGTTCCAAGGTCCTGCACTAAATTGATATTTATAATTTTTTATTCTTTTTTCTTAAGGAGTCCACCTTGCCCCAAAATTTATAAGTTCCAGGCCCCACAAAAGCCCCTAAATCTGAGAACTCACCTGTTTTTGTTTTTTTATTGTTTTTCCTTGTACTATGGAAACATAAGCTCCATGAGGGCAGAGATTTTTGTCTTTTTAAAAAAACTGTTTTACTTCTAGGATCCACAACAGGGACTACACACAGTGGGAGGTCAATAAATGTTGCTGTATGTGTATGCCAGTCCCAGGTTCATACTTCTTTCAGGGTTTCACATTTCTCTTGGGTTAAAGACTGGCCTACTTCACACATCCGAAAGGCCCTGCTGTCTGTATGCTCCCAGATGTGCTTAGATTCAGACTCAGGGCCTTTGCACATGCTGCTCCCTCTCCCTGATGTTCTTTGTCTCCTCGACTTTCAGGTTTCTACTTGAATGACACTTCTCTGTCTTGGCTCAGGCCAGCCCTGGAGTGCCCTCTTGTAGGACCTTAGAGTTTCTGTTGTTATCATCCTATGCCATCTGTGTGGTTGTTGATTTTATTTCCCCCTCAGGACTGTAAGCTCTCTGAGGGCAGAGCTGTGCTTGTCCTAGGTATGCTGTGTCCCCTGCAGCATGATGCCTGGCATGTGGTCCTTTTCACTGTCTTAGTAAATAGCTGCCGAGGAAATGAACAAAATAAAAAACAGTTGGGGAACAGGAATCAGGCATAGTAAGTATCAAAATAAACAAAATCACTGAATCTATGGCAAGTCAGAGCTGGAAGGGGATTTAGAGGTGATTTAGTCCATGATTTGCAGGCTGGGGGTTCTGTGGAGGTGTCTCACAGGCTGCTGCTGCATATGTGCACATGTATATGCATGTGCAGCACACACGTGCAAATATGTGCACATGCATGTATGTGCATGTGCTGCATACACACATGCATACAGGTTTTGGGGGTGGGGGTCAGGGAGGTAAAAGGAGTGGCAGATGGATAGCTCTCAGTCCTCCCCTTTCCACTTCAGACAGAGTGGTTTTACTTTTAATTGTGTATATATTAAGCTTCAACTTCTAATTTTGTTTGAAAATAAGTAAAGTTTGATTCCAGTCAAAATCAAATTTGGGCACTTCTGGTCTGATCACACTCCTCCATCCTGTTTTAAGATGAGTAAACTGAGGCCCAGAGAGGTAGAAGTACTTGCCCAAGATCACAGAACAAGTGAGCAACAAGACTGGGACCCAAACCCCAGTCTAGGGACTGTTCTCTGACACCCAGTCCACTTTTTCTGGTTTCAGCAGAGCATCATGTCATCTCAGCTGTGACCAGACAGCTGAGCACCTGAATGTCCTGGAGCTCATGGAAATGCTCCAGGGAACACAAAGTTTTCATCTCATCATGTGAATTAGGAATGATTTTACTTGCAGAAGACATGATTTTCTAAATGCATGCAGTTAAAATAATAGTGTTGAGTACCCGTACCAAGGGGGAATATCCTAACACAGAAAACTAACTTTCTTGTGAGTTTCTCAGTTAATCATTTGCTATTTGTTTATTTATATTATTGTCTGGAGGTGCTCTTAGCAAACACACAGACTTAAATGGGAAATTTAATTTTGTCCATTAGTTTTATGGTGTATGTGTGTGTATGAATATGAAAAAAAATGAAAAGGACCATTTCTCATATACTTTGATGCTGGAATGAATAACTCTGGCCAATGGGATCTCTGTGGAAGAAGAAGAACCATTCCTTTTCATTCTTTAAAAATACATCTTTAATGTTCTCTGGTTGCAAAAGTAATAGATGCTTCTGAAGGAGTAGAACATTACAGAAATACACACAACTTAGAAAGTGAAAGTGTTTCAAAATTGTTCTTCCCCTTTCCCCCCTCCTCTAACCACAGTTAACACTAATTTATTTTCAAACCTGCTAAGTGTCAGGTTCTATTTTAAGCACTCTGAGGCCACAGATGCAATTTGTGCCCTCATGGGACTTACAGCTGAATGGGGAAGAGATATGAAATTGTCACACAATTGCAAAAATTAAACTGTCTTTTACATTAAAAAGGAAAGATATGAAGGCATAAAACTGGGGAAAGGGACCTTGAGAAGGAGGTCTGGGAAAGCTTTGTTGAAGGAGTCAAGATGGAGTTGGGATCTGTTAAGTACGTGAAGGTAAGAGCAAAGAGTAGTTAAGGAAGAAGAGACATCTATGCAAAGGCCCTGTGGCAGGAGGAAGAAAATCAGTGCTGTGGGAGTGACTGGCTCATATTGAAGCAGCAGAGGATCTGGGGGTCTGTGAAGACCAGGGTGAAATATTTGGATCTTTGTCCTAATGAGGCCATAA
Organism: Manis pentadactyla; assembly: GCF_030020395.1. Lineage (NCBI taxonomy): Eukaryota > Metazoa > Chordata > Mammalia > Pholidota > Manidae > Manis > Manis pentadactyla. Next base: position 84,332,222 of record NC_080027.1, read on the forward strand.
ACTATTTTAAATAAGGCTGGGTATGATTAAATTAGCACTTGGTATCTATTCTTTCTGATTTTTCTTGATGCATATATGCATTGATTAATACTTTAACAAGATGGCGTAAGCAAAAGATATTTTATTAGCTCATGTGGCTGCACCTTGATCTAAGGACTTGAATGATTCCCGGTTTCTCTCTGTCTCTCAGTTTTATCTTCTGTCCTGCTGACTCTATTTTCATGCTGCACATGGGGCATCCTGCAGTACCAGGAGCTCATACACCACCTTTCTACCTGCAGCACAGTGAAGAGTGTCTGCCACTGTCAGCATGTCGGTTTCAGCCCTGCTCCTCCCAGTACCAAACCTTAAACCAATCACTGTGGTTAGGGGAATGTGATGTTCTGATTGGCCAGATCTGAATCATGCGCTCCAAGGGCGACCTGGAATCAACTCTGCCCAGAACACATGGCCTGGTGCAAAGCAGATCTACGTGATGAAAGTGGTTAGCTCTGGGATTGGTGATGTAAGGCTGACTAAGAAATGGCAAGGGCATCCTTTAGGAGGGCTGGAAATCCTCTAGATCTCGATCTGCGGGGAGCTCCATGGGTGCATATGTACATAAAAATGTATGGAATTGACACTTTACTGTATGCAAGCTATACCAGATTTTAAAAGAACCTGGCCAGACAGTGGGGAAGACAGTGTTTCCAGAGAAAAATCAAGATACTGTTACCAAAAGAAGGGTTAATGGATGTATATTATGGTATACTATTATATATATATATATACACAAGTGATATATAGGTGATTTTTAACATAGTGTAGACATTACAGTGCACTCTCTTGTGTACTATTATTTTCCCTTAATAAATCTAGGTCATTTTCCCATGATGACCATGCTTTATGCCATAAATTTAATTTCAGAAGTATGCTTTAATCAGGCAAATGAACTCATCTCCTGAGCACTCCCAGCAGTGCAGGGCACCCAGGAGGTGTGCTGGGGACTAGCCCTCCTGGCATGACACTGTGACTGTGGAGGGTTGGTATTTTCATGGTCAAGGACCTCAGGCCTTGTTATGCAAGTTGGCCTTGGCCTCCAAGAGCTGTGCCCCTTTCTCTCTTCTGGGAGTTCTTGCCTTTCCCTTTAGGCTTTCTCTATCTCTTGCTTTCCCTCTCAACTGTGCCCTGGTTAAGGGAATACTGGACTCATGCTGGGTTGGTAATGACTGGCAGCCTCTTCCTGCAGCGAGATGCATTAGTTTTTCTTTATAGCAGAAATGATGAAACTTCTAAAACAGTCTCTCCCCAAGTGCAGGGAATGGTTGGAAATGGGGCTCTGGCTCCAGAGAGCTGGGATTGAAGTCTCAACTAACCACTGGCTACCTGTGGGTCCTTGGACACATTATTTATCTCTCTGTGCCTCTCTTACTCCTCTGTGTATGGGGAGAGTCCTAGCAGATGAGCTCATTAGAGTGCCCAGCACACAGTAGGAGCTTTATCTGTGTGGTTATTACAAGGTGGTGCCGCCGGCAGGCTTTGTGCAGGAGAAGTGGTAGGGAGCACTCCCATTGTGGACAGAGGGGTCCTCTCCCCTTTGGTTCTGGCCCACTCAGTACCCTTTCCATCAATCCCCTTTGTCTGGTTTCCTCTCCCCTTATTCTTTCTTCCAGGGGCCTCTTTCCTTTGCAAGGAAGGGAAGGTTTTGGGCTGTTCTCTGCAGGAAGCTATGGCATCCTGGTGCCCGGAGCTCAGGAATGACTGCAGATAGATGTCCCAGGGAGGTTCTCTGTTACCCTGGGGCCTGATGGCCACCCAAGCTCTCTTTGTATTTCTCTGGTCAGAGAGCCCTTTCCCTGTTAGCATAACTGGTGAACAGGGCCCATGCTTTGAAATCAGACAGACCCTAGTTCAAGAGCAGCTTGGAGGAGCCCTGCTTCTGGGGGACTCTCAGGTTCCTCGGTTGGCAGATGTAGCTCATGCAGTGCCCAGCAGGGCTGGGAGGGTTAGCTGAGCTTATATGTGTGCCCTACACACTGTAGACCTTCAACGTGTGTTTGTGCTCTTTCTTGGGGTGTGTGGTCCAATTTATTTAGGAACTAAGTAAGGGCTGTATTACTTTGCTTGGGCTGTCATAACAAGGTACCGTAGACTAGGTAGCTTCAACGCCAGAAATTTATTCTCTCACTGTTCTGGAAGCTGGAAGTCTGAGATCAAGGTGTTGGCAGGGCTGGTGTCTTCTGAGGCCTCTCTCCTTGGCCTGTAGTTGGCCAGTTTCTCACCATGTTTTCACAAGGTCTACGTCCTCCCTCTAGGGCAGAGCCTCCTTTTACTTGCCAGCTCATAAGGAAGAGCAGACATTAGCCAAAGCCACTGGGGTGGCAGCCGGGAAGACAGAGACCCAGGGAGGAAGCTCACTGGCTGGGGCAGATGTGCTGCCATTTCAGAGTGCTACACACATCCCCTGGATTATAGTGGCACCTGGGCTAGTCCTGGGCCAAGACATTTCTGGCAGGGTCTCTGCAGATCCAACTTGTCCATGTTGAAGGCTCTAGATTCCAGTCCCACTCCCTACTTGCTAGGTTGCCAAGCTTGGATGTGGGGCATCAGGGAGAAAGTGGGCAGACTGTTTTGGTGAGACAGGCAGACTGGCAGACATCCCCATGGAGCAGTGTGGGATGGCATGAGTTTGAAGCTAATCTCATTAGCAGCCACATCCTGCATCTCCCGAGGCTCCTTTCTGCCCCCCTTGACCACAGCTCAGTGCCCACTACAGGCAGAAGGCAGACTCAGCACAAGCATGCCCAGGGTCGGCACAGCTCTCCAGATGTGACAGATGCCACCATGGGCATCCTTGCCAGCTATGACAGGTCCAGCAACTGACTCACTCTGTGCTGAGTGCAGATAACTTGAGTCGCAGTGAATCTGTTTCCTCTGGCTATGAAATGAGCAATGCTATAGGATTCCATGGCAAAGAAAATCTACCAGCCTCTTTGGTGATTTCTATGCTAGGAACAGATATGTGCCAGGTTATGAAATGGCTGAAGCACACAGTGCTTGTTTCACAAGATGAAGGATTGAGAGTGAGGATGAGGGCTAGGGGGAAGCCCTTCAGAGATCACTCAGACACTCAGGAACAGGAGGACTAATGAACACTCTTTGGAGCAGAGAATGTAGGAAGACAAAGCCACACACCAGTGTGGTTCGCTTCTCTCAACTGTGTGTAGGAGCAAAGAAACTTAGGAATTTGCCTGAAGAGAGGTTTAATCATAGACTTTTACTCTACACTGGTGCACATATATATCAAGATTTCCTTTTTGACCAGATTGTGTATCTGATCAAAAGAAGCACACAACCATCAGACAGTAAGAACAAAACCTTCCGTCATGTTTTCCTTTTTACCTTGGCCACTGGTAAGCTCTGGGTAAGATCTAGGGTTCAGTTGCTCTATCTTTCAGATCACTAGTTTCCAACATATTTCCCTCTTCCCTTACCTCAGTTAATATTTGCTACTTAAATTACATATAAGCATTAAAATTAAAGGAGATATTACAAATGTGTGACTTACTTGGTATAGAATCTAGAACATGACAGGTATGTGTGTGGGGGAGTGACACTTGTGATATTTATACATAGGGGCACAGAAAGTCAACTTTCATAATTTGTAATCTGGCTTTATTTAATAGCCCCTTTTATGTGGCAAATGGTATAGAAGAGCTTTACAAACATTAATTCATTTAATTTTCATAATAACTCTAGGAGGTGTGTAGTGTTATCATCACCATTTTTTGATGAAGAAACGGAGGCAGATAGAAATGAAATAACTTGCCCAGAGTTACATGGCTATTAAGTAGCAAAGCCAAATCTGATTCCAGAGCCCAGGCTCCAGATCACTGGGTTAGGACTTTGCTGTGTTGTCTGATAGTGGAGCCACCAGCCTCATGTGGCTACTGGGCACTTGAGAAGTGGCTAGTGTGACTGAATTTTAAATTAAATTAAATTAAATTTTAATTTAATAGCCACCAGTGGCTGCTAGCTACCGAATCAGACAGAGCAGCTCCCAATCACCATGTTTTGCTGCCTCTCTCCCATTCTTGATGTTGGTGGGAAGGCAATATGAGGCAACACAGTGTAGCTGATTTTAATTTGCAGTAAGTATCAAAAGTCTTAAAAGCTCCTCCTTTTCTTCTCTCCCTCCTTCTCCTTCGTCATCACAGCTAATAGTTTTGGAGGGTTTACAATTCTCATTTGATTCTCGCCGAAATCCTTGGAAGTAGATACTTTTTCTAATATACCTGTTTAATAGAAGAGAGAACTGGCATTCAGAGGAGGTAAGAGTCTTCTGCAGCCAGTAAGTGGCAGAGCCAGAATTTGAACCAAAGTCTGACTCGAAAGACAAATTATGTTTCTCTGGTTTCTGTCTTTGTTTTGTTTTGTTTTAAGTGAAATATGTTCCCTTTCTGACTCCTTAGGCCACAGGCCTGTCAGTTTCCTCTAAAGTTTCTGTTGTCGACTCAAGTCAGCATTTTTGAAGGAAGGAGTGAGGAAGACAGAGGTGGTGAGCAGAGGCGGGTGAAGTGCTGTATCAGCACAGACGCAGAGCAGCTGGCGAGGAGAACACGCATCCCAGTGACTGCTTGGTGGCTGAGGAGCAGCCACCGTGGTGCCCAGACCGCCTAGGGCCAGCCCCGCCTCCACCAAGGAAGGTGGGCCCTCTGGAAGAAGAGGCCAAATAAGACATCTCGGTTTCCTCACCTGTCAAATGGGGATAAGGATGATTAAATAAGACAGTGTCTGAGACCTCGCCTGTCAGGGAAAATGGTGGTTGCCTTTCCTGCCCCAGAGCTGGTCTCTGGGGTAGAGGCTCCTGGGAGACCTCTCAGGGGAGAAGCCTCTGGGCGCAGAGCCGGCTCCACTGTGGGCGAAGGGAAGGAAAACAGCTTGTTAGCTGAGGGGTCGGGGTGGGCGGTGGGGGCTGCAGTGCATGGCTGTCAGCTGAGATCACTGCCTTCTCCCTTCCAGCTGCCTGGGGATATTATGAAGTTGCAGAGACAGGGAGAGGAAGCTCAAGCTTGGGGGCCTCTTTGGGGGGATGGGGAGGGGCACAGAGACGGAGGACGCTAATGAAAAAAACATTCTTCGTTCAAGGTGACTGAAAGGGTTTGGGACTGGGTGGGTCAGGGTCTGGCTTTGGCTGAAAACAAGTCCTGCAGATGCAGAGGGGCCAGGTTTGGGGCAGCTGCTGAGAAGAAGGCTCACGCAGGCCCAGCTGACAGTCCCCCAGTCTTGGGGATGCAGTCTCCCAAAAACCCCTGACTCTAGAGAGACACCTGAGATGGGGCAGCTGTGAGGTCCTGAGACCAGAAAGTCCTGATGGGCTAGCCCTGTCCGGTCTCAGGGTGGCCCTGTCCGTGGCCTTCCTCTCATGCTGCAGATTTCACCGCCTCTAACTCCCTGCCTCTAGACTACATTCGGGCATAGGGGAACCTGCTGGAGGTTCCAGCCCGACCCAGAAATGGCACATGCTGTGCCCAGCCTGAACCGTAGCAGAATCTGCCAAGATGGGAAGCCTGAGATGGGTTTCTTGGGGGCAATTCCTAATTCAACTTAGCTTTGCCACTAGACAATCTCAACACTTGCAGAGTGTGTAGTATCTGACAAGCATCCAAATGAGGACCCTCCCAGTTAGAGAAAGACAGCCTCAGAGCCTGTCCTCATAACAGACCTGTCCATAGGTATTCTCACTTCACAGCTGGGGAAACTCAGAGGTTCAAAAAGGTTACGACCTTAAGTGGCTGGGCTGAGACCATCCCAGGGAAAGAAACTCCTTGCAATTTATATCCTCTCTCTCCACTTCCTTCCAGATGCCAGGAAGACTTCTGTAGGTTCAGAGACCTCGAGAGAGAGCCCCAGCATGGAACGCAGTGTGGAGGGGCAGAGCAGAGGAGTGAAGAGTGCCTGTGGTTTGTCCTCCGGCCACTTTGACAAAAGGCTTAGGTCCTATTTCTTTGAACAAAGGCCTGTGGGAGCTAAAGGAATAGATCAAAGCCACATGGAACCAAAAACAGGCTCTGGATGGTGCTAGGACCCCCAGTCCCTTTTCTAAGTCAGATTTTGTCATGACTGGCCTCCATCCCTATGGAAGAAAAAGGGGCCCCTGCTGTGTGTTTTAGGAAACATGGAGCCCACTTCATTCCTTTGGGAAACTTGGGAGTGAGGCTTTGGTTGGCTATGCAGACAAATGCATCTTTCATCCCCTGTAAACCCCACCAGGGTGAAGACCAAGCCACCCCTCTTCTGACTATATGTTTCTAGTGGCCCAGCTGCATTAGGAAGTTGCTGAAG